>NC_134844.1:34713137-35029153 GCF_965363235.1 Mytilus galloprovincialis | reverse complement strand
CCTGCATACGGAGTATATATCTCCCAATTGATACGATATGCCCGGGCTTGTATTTCCTCTCATGATTTCCTTGAAAGAGGATTGCTTCTCAAAAGGAAGCTATGAAACCAAGAGTTCCAAAAGGTGAAGTTGAAATCATCCCTTCATAAATTTTACGGACGCCATCACGAGTTAGTTGACCGTTATGGAATAATGCTATCGGGTATGTTCCTTATGTCGTAACAACAATACCCTTCACTTTTTACGAATGAGACCTACCGAATTAGACTATTTACTGGATTTGTAATAACATTAGCAACGCGGTGGGTGCCACATGTGGAGCAGGACCTGCCTACCCTTCCTGGGCACCTGAGATCATCCAAAGTTTTTGGTGGAGTTCGTGCTGCTTAGTCTTTAGTTTTCTATGTTGTGTCTTCTGTAATATTGTTTGTTGGTTTGTCGGTTTGTCTTTTTATTTTTAGCCATGGTGTTGTCAGTTTATTTTCTATCTATGACTTTGACTCTGCCTCTAGTATCTATCGTCCCTCTTTCACACTTAATTCAGTATGGTTATGAATTGTAGATTCTATGTGATAACTTTGTGCATTATTTTAATTATTTGACAGTTTTCCTTTAAGTTTGTACTCGTATGATCCGTTTTTTCTAGTAGTGCCATTATTTAATCGGTATATGTACATCCAGCGTAAGGGTTTTTGGCTATGGAAGTACAGGATGCAGATGGGTCCTAATGTTTAATTTTGACGCCTTATGTTTTAGCAGTGTTTTTTCCCATTTATATACCCTTGTTTTTTTTTATTCTATTTTACTTAATGTGTACTAATCGGAAATAAATTATTTCAATCTACAATCAACTACACAAACTGTATTGTTATGTTGTTCGGGTCGTATGTTCCTGGTATTGTTAGCTTTAGTGTATGTTTATCCTATTTTGACTAATGTATAACAAGTATTATCACTTAAACCAATGATTTCGGTTGCTCATACAAGAGTTTCGTATGTCGAATCGTGTGTCAATATGAAGGAACTATAAACAGAATTTTGTTACAATTGACATTCAATGGAAAGCATCACTATCTCTGAAAACAGGTACAACCCATATATTGGTATCTGAAAATGTATGTACTGAGTCAGGACTATGACAATCTTTAACATTAATTCTGTGGATACTTTTAAAGGAATTCCTTATTTTTTTATTTACTTTGGCGTTCTGTATTTTTCATATACTTTTTTTCAAATGAAGAAATACGTTTTGTAATTTATAAAAAAAAAGGACAAAATTTAAACTCAAATTTATTGTGGAGAACATATTTTCCACTTTGAAGAACCAGATCGATACACAACTCAATACGTGAAAAGACATAAAGGTAGTATTGAAGACTGCATGTTGACTCCAGTGTGCTTGAACCTATACCAACAATAAAATACAATAGTATAACAAAAAAGAAATTAAAAATAGAGAACACGACGAGGATAAAACTAATATACATATGTAAGTATATTACCAGAAAATTAAATTGATTATAGTTTATAATTTATTATATATTCATATAAAGTTGTTTTAGAAGGAAAACACAGATACAAAAATTAATTCATTTAACCAAACTACACAAAAGGAAACCGTTCTACATGTCTATTTTGTTATTATCTCCACAAATTCCTGATGTCGCCTCGTGGTCACACAATGAAAACTCCGGTAGCTGCGTCATACACGCACTTGACCGTTTAAAGATATCTTCATATCTAAATTCGTAACCGAAATGAATATCAACATTACACATCTCTTGACCATCAGATTCCCTGCAAAATAAATCAACCGTTATGTTATTGTGCTATGGTCATCTTAAGTATGTTTGTCGTTTATTTTTGCTTATGTGTTTTGTTTATATAATGTTTCAGTGCAAGTTTGTTTTTCTTTGTTGGCATAGTCGTTTGTTTTTATAGTGATTCAGATTATAACGCAATGTTGAGTAACTTTAAAGTCTGTTTGTTGTTAATATAATGGAATTGTACCCGACTGGCAGACAAGTGAGATGTTAAGCTAGGTTTAATTAACATTTTAAAAATAACGAAACTTTCAATGTTTGTATCAAATCAGGTATATGACAGTTTTTTTTCATTCTTTTGATGTGATCCCTGAGAAAAAAAAGTTTAAGTATAGTTCACTTGCTTACAAAATTAGGCTTTGGTATATTAAAAAACCAAAAAGTTCAAATTGACTTTGATATGAACTAATCATGATATCGAATATGGTTGAAAATACTACTGTTTACTAGTGATTAGTTATTAAAAAAGGAAAAAAGGGAAACAAAGATGGTAAAATCTGCCTGAATTCAGCAATAGCAAAGAAAAAATATCATTAATCCGGGTGCAACTAGTGAGACAGGAACAACTAACCCTACCGGATTGCCTTGTCAAGTTCAATAACATTTTTGTGACCTTCTTTATGAATTATGCTTGACTTTTTATGTTGTTAAGTATTGTCTAGTTTTGGTACGGCTTTTAACGACCCCTTTGTAGTAAGGATAGAAATTGTTAAGAGCTGCTTCATGTACTACATACAAGTGTATACAATGTACTTTATCTTACCCGAAACGAACTATCTTGTTATCTTTGGTAATATACAAACACTTCGCAGCCTATAAATCAAAGAAATGTACAATAAAAACATTATCAATTTTTTAATCATTGCTTCTAAAATTTGAAAATCCCTCGAGAACTTACGTTTATTTAATTATTTTAATTTAAAAGATTTCACATTTTGTCTGATCATTAAAACTTTATATGTTACTGAAATATTAACCGAAAACACAGTTTGGCTGCTTTAATGCAAAACAGCAGATAACAATTGACCTGTTTATGATAAAGTCAGGCGAATCGCTCAGTCTCTATTATCATTATATTATGTTTCTTACCAGAACATCTCCCCGTCGTACATCAATAGCCCCTCCAGGTACTGGTAATAACACCTGTAAAAGGTCAGTCGTTTATTTTTTCAAATTAAAATAAAAAGGTACTAGATATAGTTGATCTAAACATAATTTTAAACATATCACTTAAAGCTGTGCCATTATACATGTTATATGTCTTAAGTTGCTTAAATGTTGTGATCATGATTATGATTTATATTTTCCCTTTATTTAACTTATATTTAAGAAAAATTGTTGCATAAGCCAATATGCCGTTTAAAAATCCATATTTCTTTAGTTACAATTTTTACTTATTCAACGATATTTCATACAGCTATTTCATATAAAGCTATATACCACCGAAAAAAGAAAAATCATAAAAATACTGAACCCCGGAAACTTTCAGAAGGAAACTCCTTAATAAGATAACAAAATAAAAAGCTCAAACATATCATACAAACGGATATCAACAGTTACTGTCATCTTCCTGACTTTGTACAGGCATTTTCTTATGTAGCAATTGTGGATTCAACCGTGTTATACTAGGTAAACATCTTACTTGTATGACAGTCGCATAAAATTCTATTATATTGACAAGGATGTGCATATCTTATTTTATTCACATTCAATATGTTGATGTCAATTTTTCCTTACAAATCAAACATGTTGTATGCTTCTCTCTATGTGTTTATGAGTTATAGTTGTCATAATGTTGCAAACGAAATGACGTTCACCTCGTATTCACCCTTATTTAAACTCAACATATTCTTTTTTACTTTATGATTTGAATGTTACTGTCGTTGAGTTTCGTCTGCTTAGTTTATCATTTAATGTTGTTAACATAAATCAGGTCGTCTGTTTTCTCTTTGTTATTCTTTACATTGTGTTTTCTATGCTTTGTACTGTATACTTTTCTGTATGTGTTTTGGTAATGTTCAAAGTGGTATAATAAACTATATTTGTTTACAAGCCTGTCATTTAGTATATTAGTCAATATCATAGTTGTTTCATTGACTATCATATCATATATCTCCGAGATTTGTTACACTCTGATTAAATCAACGTTCCTTTGTTACATGTACGCTGAGCTTTTAAGAATATGACAACCCTACGTTCTACTACCTGTTCTGGTTATTCTAACATTAGCAATGAAATTACTGCCTTCCAATTGTTTAAGGTGTGTTTCATGAGAATAAATATCTAGATTTAACTAGGATCCTAAGAGATCTTCAAGTAAAAGGAATATGGTCAAATCCTAGTAAACGGAGCGTGAATCTGTAGTTTAATGAGATTGGTTATCATATATCTGTGTACACAACTAACCTTAGATTTTCCTTGTGTTAACTGACTCGCCATTAAGGTCCAAGTACCGTTTCGAACTCTATACATTTCAGCCATATATCCTGTTTAAATACAAATGTTTTCAATAAATTTGAATATAGAAATCACTACTACTTTATTTTACCACTTCATAATCACAGTTCTAGCAATTCTGGTTTGCGCCTAGATAACAGAATCAATCAGAGTATATTCTTAAGGTTAATTAAGATAAGTGAAAACATTAAGCTACGATAACTTATGTTTCCTTGCATGGTCAAACTATATCACAAAACGCTATAAATATTTCTTTCGATTTATAATTATTGAAATAAACTGAATAAATAATATCTTTCAAAATTTAACATAATGCAACCTCTACTATTACTTACCATAATGATGTGTATGTAATTGAACAGCAAATGCAACAACATCAGGCTTACTCCAGCTACAAGCTATTTCCGCAAAATATCCTACATCAAAATTAATATACATATATGTATCTTTTATCCATATGTCATAGTTTTGTTGAAGGGAAGCAAAAATAGCAAGTTTCTGTGATCGTTGTCTACCTCAGTACAGATTATTATCTGTATAAAAATTAAGAGGTGTGGAAGCTTGTCAATGAGACAACCAAAATTCCAAAGAAAATAGTTTGAATCTATTTTTCACAAACCGATAATCAATTTCTACAGATAGTAGGAAAATATAAAATGTGGCATGATTGCCAATAAGTCAACTCTACAAGCGACCAAAATAACACAGACATTACCAAATATCAATCATCGTTCGACCTTCAACAATGAGCAAATGCCATACCGCATTGTCAGCTAGAAAAACCTCCGTAAAGACAAATGTACAACAATTCAATCGTCATATATATTTAAGACTTTCTTGTGTTTGTATGCTTAAGTTGTCTACGATGACTTTAAAGAGGGAAAACAAAGCAAATCAAGAATACATCAACAATGAGTAAATGTTAAAAAAATACAAATAAAAAACAAAGAGCAAATAACAGACTGAAACCCAACTAACAGATACAAATAAATAGTAGCACCATTTTGTTTCGAGAGCACAAAAGATGTAGGACGAAACATATTGTCAAAAAGTAGAACAGTTAATTAGAAATCAAGATGAATTAAAACAAAAACGTTCCTTTACATTACGACAAAATTGGGACAATAAATAAAACGTACCCTTTTCCGAATTCGCGGGAATAAATCCGTCAGTCAGCAGTAAATGAGTTTGGTAGTTGTATTTGGTGCTGATTAATAGAAATAAAATATACATTAAAGTGAAGAAATCATTCACAAGAACAATATCAATAAATATGTTTTCATATCCTTATTGTTAACCATTAAAAATGATATTGACAAGGACCTTTCAACAATTCTATTTTGCATCATACCGTATAACTCGATACATAATTATCTATTTCAATAGGCGTTAAAGGTAAGAACAATTACAATAAGGGGTAAGGATCTGCTATATTGCCCTTTTCTGTACATGCTTTACAATAATTTATTATACTGGATGTTCGGTTGTTATTTCCTTTTTATTCGAAATTCAAAGGAATAATCCATAATGTCTTGTTTATTACAACCATCAGTATTAATTTCGCTTCTCTGTAAAGGGTATATTTTCGCACTCGTATGAACCAATCAAAATCTGACATTAAGACATGAATTATTATCTATTTAATCCTTTGAACATAGTTAATTTTCGTATACAACCTTAATGATCTTCTAAAAATTGAAAGCACCTATATATACTTTAGACGGAGATACCTAGTTTCCTAATATTTTTAGTCATCCATGTATGTATAAAACATGTAAAAATCGAAACAAACAAAAGCAAACTAAAAAGCCAGCTGAAGGACGCCTCCGGGTGCGGGAATTTCTCGCTACATTGAAGACCTGTTGGTGACCCTCTGCTGTTGTTTTTTATTTGGTCGGGTTGTTGTCTCTTTGACACATTCCCCATTTCCATTCTCAATTTTAAATGCAAACTATAGCTGGATTATGCAAAAAAATCTTTTTATTTTGTAGTGTAAAGCAGTATTTTTCATCAGATAAGGATATTACTGTGTTTCAGTAATTACATTACTTACGGAGTTTTGGTAAATGTTAACGTTACATTCAATAAAGGATATTGAAAATCTGAAATAAACATAATAATTAATCAAATACTATGTTACATGTAAACGTGTTTACGAAACAGTAAACATATAACTATAGAGCAATCGTTCATAAAGTAAAATTTGAAAATTAATAAATTGTTTGAATGAATGATTGATTTTTGTTGAATGTCCAGTGGCAATTGTTTAATTTGTTCATGTAAACCAATTTTATAGGTATATGCTACAGTAGATGTCAAGTGAGAAGAAGGATGGGACATTTGGCATGACACTTGAAAATCAGCCTAGACTGGATAAAGAAAATGGTATAGCAATAGACAAAAGCCGCCTACATATAACCCTTTATATGATAGCTTCCTACTTTAAACAGGAGTTCTATAAATAATTCGTTTGTAAAATATATTTGCTACTAATACGATAACACTTTAATGTATAGCTGTAGACTCACTGTGTTTTTCGCACATTATTGCTTACCCCAATTAAAGCTTGTAAGTGTTTTTTTTTATAATGGAATAGAAAACAAGTTATTAAAATAAATTTGTATACCTGTTACTGCTGCTTTACTATGCATCTCAAAAGTAATATGCTTCATTATTGTTGAAAATCCAACTTTAAGTGATACGTCTAAAAAATGGTAAAACAAATGTTTTTTTATCTGACAGCACTATGAATAAAAACGAAGTAACCAATAATTATAAGCAATTAATGTACATGATTGTGCACGAAAATTAACGGAGGTCAATATACTTATAATATAGTGTTGGCATATAGGTGTTCATATTAATCCCATATCGGGGCCTTTAATAATTAACTATGCGGAATGGGATTTGCTCATTGTTGAAGTCCGTACGGTGACACAAAGTTGTTAATATCTGTGTCATTTTGTCTCTTGTGGAGAGTTGTCTCATTGACTATACATGTACGAGGACACGATACGACATAATACAGGATAATATGAATACACCTGTTTTATGACATAGCTGACTATTATAATAATCAAAAAGGTGACAGAACAGGTAAGACTGAATTTATACTTTACGTGCCCAATTGTGAACTAACTGTGTTAATTGGTATTTAAATGCAAGTTACGTCGAATATCCCTTAAACTTAATAATGTGCGGCGAATGGCTCTTTTAATGCTCGTAAAAAAACTCATAATAGATAACAGGATTAAATTTTGTGCTTTCGCCTGACGGGCGTTTTGTCTACAAGAGACTCATCAGTGACGCTCGAATAAAAAAGAGTTAAAAAGGCCAAATAAAAAACGAAGTTGAAGAGCATTGAGGAATAAAACTCCTAAAAGTTTTGCCATATACAACTAAGGTAATCTATTCCTGAGGTAGAAAAGCCTAAGTTAAAAAACAAATTACCTTTAGGAAACGTCATTAAACCATCTTCAGGTTTGGAGTAATCATCAAATGTCAAAACGCCTACTGCCCCTCCTTTGCAATATTTTCTACTCGTCGAACATTCCCTACAACAATATGTCATAAAAATAAGAATCAATTAACAATCGATATGCTCTTTTATTATTGAGTTTGTAAGGGTGTCAATATATGTTTTTTTCTAACCATGACAAGCATATTAAAATGAAATTGTAATTGTAATGTTGAAATCATTTGTCGGCTTTTCTTCTAAATCAAAACAGACAGTGTATGAAAAAATCTTGTGCATAATCAAATTATTAAATGAAAAAAAAACGGTATAGTTTTTAAAGGATTTTAAATGGATATTATTTATATTGAAACTCATTTTGTCCATTTTTTTGTATATTGATGTGCATTGAATGATAGAAATGCTGGAATTTACATTTGTCTGTTCTGGTTATAGTCCTTTGGAAATTATACAATTTTTACTCATGATATATAATTTTTTAAAGTAATTAATAAAAACTGTTTTGTTAATTGTATACATATTTGCATTTCAAAATGTCCTTACCATGGTCGATGACTTGCATAATCTTCAAGTTCTTCACAAAAACTTAAAGCTGCATGATGTACATATTCATGATTTATTTCAATCAAGGTGCTTACTGAAAAGTATAAAACATTTATATTAAAATGTTTGAGGTCCATACTTGCAAATTTTGAGTTTATGTGAATGTAAACTCTGACAAAACGTGATCTCCAAGTATTAATTTTAATATGGACAATATAAAGAAAACGTCAACATTCTTTTACAATCTAAATCCAAACTAAGTTTGCAATCCTTTAAGTAAAGTGGGCATCATACTGTTTGAAGCATGTACTCGAGGAAGGCCATTTGATGTTTGAATCATTTACTAGAGAAAGGTCATTATTTTGGCTTTCAAAACTATTCTTGTATATACCTGGTTATTTTCAAAATGAACGTCGCAAGCATCTTTATAATTAATTTTAAAAGATAAGAATATTTAATGTATCGTAACTTAAGATTTATTTCGTCATGTCTTTAATAATATGTATTTTTTTTAAGCAACAATCAATCATTTTTGTCATTTTCCAATATATTCTCGACACTTAATTCCAACATATTCTCGACATTTTATTCAAATATATTCTCGAAATTTAATATTATTACCTCATTTATTGATCGAATACTTACAGACATAAACTTCATCAAGTTCTTCTAAATATCTTGTGTAGCAAAAATATTGGTCGGGCTTCAAAAAAGGATTAAATATTACATTTAAAGACGTATAAAGATACCATCGGAATGCAATTCATTTAAACAAAACATCGTTATATATATATAATGTATATACAAAATGTAGCAAGTCTTGAAAAACGTTAGTATTGTAAAATATGGACCTTAATAAATAAATATGTTCCGGACCATATGAGTTTTTGGACCATACGCGTATGGTCATGACCATATGGGTATATACTCATATGGTCCGACCATACGCGTACGGTCGGACCATACGCGTATGGTCGGGGTCATTAACGCTCTGTTACACTCTGTTACAGTTTACTTTTTAAACTAGTAAACTATTCATATGGTGTGACAGCTAATTAAAAAGCCGCTATCATAGAGATGATTTTATTATTATATTATAATAGCTAAATATGAATAAGAAGTTTCACATAGTTAATTTTATTTTATTTTACTATGCGAAAACTATGATAAAGACATTTTATACCAATGGTATTAACCGATGGTCATTACCGATTTTTTTTTATTACGAGTGACTTTAAAAAAAATAAAAATTTCTTGAACTGTTAAACAAGACTTGAAGGCACTGGAAAGTAACATAGTTTATTTAATTTGCAAAAATGCAAAAGCTATGATACTGTGTGGAAGAAAATGTCACCCCAAGCCTACATACAAGAATGTAAATAGAGATGAAAACTGACTATGGCATCAATGTTTATCTTTTACGTAGTATTTGAATTATAAAAATAAAACACTGTCATGTAACCATCATTGATTTTTTAGATAAATTTTTTATATTGAAACTTTTAAATGTAATTAAAACAAAATACCTATATGGTCAAAATACTCATATGGTCCTGCCCGGTAATAACTAAACGAGTATTATACTCATATGGTCCGACCATATGCGTACGGTCGGACCATACGCGTATGGTCGGACCATATGAGTATACGCATCTGGTCCAAATACTGGACCAGGCGGGTATGGTCCGGAACAAATACTTATATTAATCTAAATTCATCAAAAAGAAAATATTCTATTTTCACTAATTTAGACTATTTTTTTAACAACGATATATCATTAAATAAACTCATCATAGATACCATGATTGAAATTTTATAATTGCACCAGACGCGCGTGTCGTCTTCAAAAGACTCATCAATGACGCTAAAATAAAAAATATCAGAAAGGCCAATCAAAGAACGAAGTTGGAGAGCATTGTATAACATTTAACCCTTTTAAAGATCGAAGTAGGATAGAAATGAGATTCCGTATCCACACCTGTAAGAAAATATTCAGAATCTCACCAATAAATATAGTATTAAAAGACCCCTTGTCCATTTTAAACTATTGTTGAAACACAAATTCAACATAAATATACTTATGTAATTTCGAGAGTAGGAATGGCCAAAATAGTTACTAGCGCAATTATAACAGGTACCCTATGGAAACTGTATTACGGATAATTTGCTATTTTTATAATAACCATCTAGATAAAGGGTGAGATTTATACCTAAGTAAGGATTTTTCAATACGTGCATATTAGCAATTTCATTTCTTCATCTCTTTTATGTTTTTTTGGAAACATTTTTTATATGTCCATACCAGTTTGCATATATTAATATTAAAATAAGAAGATAATATATGATTGCCAATAATACAACTTTCCACCATGGAACAAATGAAATTGAAGTTAACAATAATAGGTCATCGTACTGGCTTCAACAATGAGCGAAATCATCTGAAATACATGACGTTCCTCCTTGAATATTGCTTTCTCCTTGTCATTTCATGGGTTCCTGGCCTGCTTTGATTATATCAGGCTAGTTTTGTTAAGTTTAATCTTCAAGTTAAAATCGTCTTTAAATATGTCTAAATGTTGTTTTCTTAGATCTTGAAAGAAATTAACTGTATGTCTAACAACTTTTATGTTGCACTGCTGTTTTATAATAATATTTTGGAAGAGTAATGAAGTTCTAATTTTGCCCTTTGATCAAGTACTTTCAATTTAGAATTTTTCTTGGGAATTCGGTAGTTTGAATATTTAAATGTTTACACGTAACGATAATAAAAACAAAGTACTACCTACTTCATATATCTTGATAGATGGGTATGATAGTTTCATTTTATAAACTTCTTGTCCATTCTCTCCATAATGAGCTGTTATATATGGTATCTCCCTCACACCTGATACTACGAAAAAATGCAGATAATGATTTTAATAGCCGAGCTGACACACAATTTAAAAATGTTTTATCGTTGACGATGGTATGAATAATTTAAAATATAAAAAAGAAACATACAGTTTTAAATGTAACCCAACATATTATTTCAAACTAATTTAAAAAAATAATTTAAAAAAACTTCGCTTTAAAATTTGGAGTATTTATAAAATTATTGTTTAAATTGTTATGCCGCTTATGTGCAAAACTTCCTTCGGTTTTTATAAATAAAGGCAACAGTAGTATACCGATGTTCAAACTCATAAATCCATGGACAAAAAACAAAATCGGGGTAACAAACTAAAACTGAGGGAAACGCATTAAATATAAGGGGAGAACAACGACACAACACTACAATGTAACACACACAGAAACGGACCAAGCAACAGACAAAATCCCACGAGAATAACAAATATAACATCAAAACCAAATACATGAATTTGGGATAGACAAGTACCGTGACACGTCTTATCGCAATGTGAATTTACACTAAAAAATAAGAGAAAACAAACGACGCAACGTTAAAATGTAACACATACAGAAACGAACTATAATATAACAATGGCCATATTCCTGACTTGGTACAGGACATTTTTAAAGAAAAAAATTGGGGGTTGAACCTGGTTTTGTGGCATGCCAAACCTCCCCTTTTATAGCCATGTGAAATATAACATTAAGATGACAACTAAACACTACAGGACTACAATATAAATAAATTGGAGAATACAATTGACAAAGAAACACACGAACAACAGCCAACAAAAGGCAACAAGTTGAAAATTTTAATACGCCCTTAGTGCATTTTATAGACACAAGATTTACTAGTGATGCCCAGATACAAAAGTTAGAAAGCCGAAACAAGCACAAAGTCGAACAGCATCGAGGACTAAAAGATTAAAAAAGTTGTGCCAAAAACGGCCAGGGTTTTCTGTTAGTTACCAGAACAGCCTTATCATTTAGAATAATTTATACTTTTGCAAACAGTAAATTTATAAAATTAATAAACAAAAGCTGTACATGATAGAACTGAAATATTAACTAATTACAGGAAACAACTGAAATACATTACATAACCAGACATTTGCAACACAATATGTAGACACATCCGAATATGTAAAAAACCACAACGCCAAGTGACGTCATATTTGAAATTGTAAAAAATCACGTCATTTGAATTTGTAAAACAGATCATCAAAAAATGAAAAATGACGTCATTTGAATGAATAAGATAGAACTAGGACTGACCCAAGATTACATTTGAACTAAATACTGATATTGCACTTAATAACAATGCACATTTCAATATTTATTAATAGCAAACTAAGGCAGCAATTAACTATATTATAAAGCTATGTACGGTTTGTTTTGAATCTCACTTGAAACGTAAAATATTGCACTGATTACGTTGAACAAAATGAAATCTAATAAATGAATGCGGTGATTAATATTATTTACCATAACACATAAATATAATAGAAAAGAAGTCAAAACATTTGACAAAATCCGATGAGAATTACAAATATAACATTAAACATTTAAACCAAATACATGAATTTGGGATAGACAAGTACCGTAACACGTGTTATAGTAATGCGAATTCACACTCAGCATAAACGTGGCTAGATTCCGAAACGTTCACTCGATAAGTTACAGCTATGTAACTTTTTTCACCGGGCGAATTTATCAGTTTATTTAGTAAATAGTAAATGAAATACAGTTATTGTCAGCAAACAACTGCTAAAATCGTTATCAAAGGCACAAGGATTATAATTTAATACGTCAGACGAGTGTTTCGTCTTCATAAGACTCATCAGCGACGCTCAGATCAAAACTTAAAAAGCCAAACAAGAAAAAAGTTGAAATTCCAAACTGGACAGACGTAAATATAAAACATTGAGACAGACACTGAAAACGTGTATGCGTCCTAAGGCTAAGTCTTATTCTGTATATACATGATTATGCTTGGCTTCAGGATAAAATTATATATTATTAGAAATTCTTACCTGCAACAATTAAAACAAAAAGCCACATAGCGATCTTAATCATATTTAGATAGTCCGACAAAAAGTCCAGTTTAACCAATATGAAATGTTTGAAAAATATTATTTTCTTTAATGCGTTCTACAAATGAGTTTCGAGAAATCTGCATCCTTATTTTGATATGCAAAAACAGAAAACAATACACGACACGAGTTAAAAAATTGTTTACCTTACATACAACAATTATAAAAATAGAACAGGACAAGGTGACCATCAACAATAAACAAATTCATCAATGTCAAACTTACGAAATAATTTACGACTACGATTACATATTGTTAGGGGATACTTTGTCGTGTAAGATAATATGCTATTTCTTACGTTGTAGGTTCTAATTCTGATATATATCTTTTCAATTAATACTTTAGAAACAATAAATCAAAGATTTCAATATGAAAAAAAACATGTAGTGGGATTTGAACTAATTTTTTAAATCACATATCGAGCATACTTTGCAATATTGCTTTCGGCTAAATTAAAGCACCCAAGTCTTAATTGATCACAGATCAATGAGCAAAATATATAAACTAGAGCCTCTAAGGAGCCTGTGTCGCTCACCTTGGTCTATGTGCATATTAAACAAAGGACACAGATGGTTTTCATGACAAAATTGTGATTTGGTGTTGGTGATGTGTTTGTAGATCTTACTTTATTGAACAATCTTGCTGCTTACAATTATCTCTATAATGAAATTTGTCCAGAAAGCGACAGTAGGAAATATTACAAAATTTATGAAAATTGTTAAAAATTGACTCTTAAGGAAAATTACTCCTTAAGGGGTCAATTGACCACTTTCGTCAAGTTGACTTATTTGTAGCTCTTACTTTGCTGTTCATTATTTCTATTTACAGTTTATCTCTTTCTATAATAATATTCAAGGTAATAACCAAAAGCTGCAAAATTTTCTTAAGATTACCAATTCAGGGGCAGCAGCCCAATAACAAGTTACCAGATTGGTCTTATGGCAGATGGCAGATAGATCTTGACTTATAAACAGTTTTATCCCCAAAATCTCTTAATGCTTTGGTTTCAGAGATATGAGCCAAAAACTGCATTTTACCCTATGTATTATTTATAGCCATGTCGGCCATCTTGGTTCACGGGCGAGGTCATCGGACACATTTTTTTTTACAACAAATACCCTAATGATTATTGTGTACAAGTTTGTTTAAATATTTCTTAGTATCTTCAGTGGAGAAGATTTTTTTAAAAAATTCATATACCAAAATTGTTAAATATTGACCATAAAGGTTGATAACTCCTTAAGGGGTAACTTGACTATTTTGGTCAAGTTGTCTCATTTGTAGACCTTACTTTGCTCAACATTATTGCTGTTTACAGTTTATCTCTATCTATAATAATATTCAAGATAATAACCAAAAAAGGCAAAATTTTCTAAAAATTACCAATTAGGGGCAGCAACCTAACCACGGGTTCTGCGATTCATCTGAAAATTTCAGGGCAGATAGATCTTGACCTGATAAATAATTTCTATGTGTCTGATTTGCTCTAAATGCTTTGGTTTCAGAGATTTAAGCCAAAATCTATATTTTACCCTTATGTTCTATTTTTAGCAATGGCGGCCATCTTGGTTGGTTTTCCGGGTCCCTGAATACCTTTTCAAAACTAAATACCCCATGCAATGATGATTTTGGCCAAGTTTGGTTTAAGTTGGCCCAGTAGTTTCAGAGGAGAAGATTTTTGTAAAAGTTAACGACGACGGATGACGACGGACGACGACAGACGACGGACGCAAAGTGATGAGAAAAGCTCACTTGGCCCTTGTGAACACTAAACAAAAACTTGTTATCTTAGTTGAAATGTCATGAATACAATAAATAAAGGCAACAATAGTATACCGCTGTTTGAAACTCATAAATCGATAGAAAAAAAAACAAAACAAATCCGGGTTACAAACTAAAATGTACTTTACCCAAATCATTGATTAACTACATAGCTTTATGTTCATATATAGTATTGGTTTTCGAATAAAAAAAAAGATGACAATGCTGTCCTGAACTATATACTGGTTTGTGATAGGCCTTATTGATACTGAAGTTTTTCAGTCACAAACAGTGATTGCTATGGAAACGGCAGTTGAATCTATAACTATCTGAACATATATTGGACAAAATATAAAAGCGGAGAATTACATGCTCGGGCGAAATGACTTTTATAATTTGAATATATTTGTCAAAACACATCACCAGTAACAAGGATGTCAGGGATGTTTAAAAACAGTAATAAGGAAAGTCGTATATGTAAACAAAAACAACATCAAGCAATAAATCAAAGCATTACTATTTCGTAGAACCACGCGATTAAAATTTCACAGAAATACCAATTAAGTAGTTAAACATCTTGTGTGTAATTAATCATCCTGTTTTTAATCCGTATTTTTTCGGTAGAAATGTTGTATATAAAGGTATAAACTTTACCAATATTGACCATAATCAACTTATCAAGACAAACAGTGTATTGTGACTGATTAAACACTGCTTTTTACTCTACCGTCTCTAATATGTTAACCATGAATTCCAGATCACTTCTTTGTTTCTGTGCTATTCTAATTTGTAAGTATATTTTGACTGTCATTTTCAATGATTACTAAAAAAGAACATTTACAGATTAAAAGAACAATTGATCAAAAGCTTAATAAAATTAACGGTACCAATTTTCTTGCACCAGATGCGCATTTCGACAATACATGTCTCTTCAGTGATGCTCGTGGCCAAAATATTTGAAATCCAAAGCATGTATAAATGATTTCTCGGTATCTAAAACAAAATTGTTCGACGATGAAACAAAAGAAAAATAGTCGGAAAATTTGTTTCAGTAAGTCAATTTTAATAAAGCAATTCTTCCTTGTTTATTTATTTTAAGCAAACGAATTTCTACTACTTCTTTTTTTCTAATGGCTTACTTATGGTTCTGTTTTTTTTTTAATTAAACATTTGGATTCTTCTTCATCACAAACTAATAGAGAGAAAACTATTGTTTCATAAGTGCAACTTTAACTCAAAAATGAAGGTAAATTCATAAATTCGAGAACGTAGAAAAGTGCATAAATTTGAGTTCACTAATGGTTTGTCAATACCTTTAGTTATCAGAAGTATTATCAAAACAAGTTAAAACCTTGTACGTTGTAGGATTTTGTTTTAAAGTAAATCCTCATGATGAGAACACTTTGTTCATTGTTTTAAATAAACGAAGTTGTAACACACCGCGTACCCGATTCAAACATTGCGGAGGTATCCAACTCTTATGGAGCTTTACAATTTTGTATGAATAGGTATATTAAATCTTTAACATTCCCATAACTTCTCGGTTAAAATCGGATCCAGCTTTGACGTAACTATCGTTACATACTTTTCATTAATCGATCTTTGGAATTGGGAAGGGAACATCTGGTGAGTGTAAGTAGAATCATTTCTAACGGTAATATTGAATAATTGTATAGTTCATTCTATACATGCATAGCTTTGCCTTTCACTGTTTTATGCACTTACCTACCCCACCCCGTTATTGTGTATTATTATATATCATTGTTTATAATACTTTGATTAATATTGTCACTGTAAAAGCTTCTTATTCATTGAACCTTTTTTAGAAGTATATTTCTAAAGTACTGAAAACAAATCTAATTAGGTCCTATTTTGAGAGCATATAAAAATAAGAAGGTGTGGTATGTCTAAAAAAAAAAGAAAAAACTCTCCACAAGAAAACAACAAAGAGTAGAGTTCTTACCTTTTGCGCGTACTCATTCATCTCTGTCTTTTTAATGATCCGGTTTTGGGCGTTTAAGATTAAGCGTTTATATCAAGAAAACGGTAAAAAGTGAACGAAATTATGACACGTTTACTTCATTTACTAGCACTAATACTGGTTCAGCATCGCTGCTTTTAGAATGTTACATGCAGTCCTCGAGGATATCGATATATAATCAGTTCAGAAGTTCGTCGGTACTGAAATGATTTACATCATATATTTTCAAATATTCAAAAATCATCCATAAACTATAAAAGATCCGATTCCCTCATTCAAGATTGACCGATTATCAATTTCGCTATCCTGTTGCATTCTTTTTGTGTCATATATCTCAAAATGGTACTTAGAATAACTGGAATCCTGGCTTATAAATGTTTAGGTTTAGGCGTTCCTGATGAGGGAAATCGACAAAAACGCTTTTTCTTTTATGAAATTTGTACTGTTTACATTTTCCAGATAACGCTACTTTTAAAATGTGCATACAACCATATTATATGTATAAATAGAACAGCAATACTAGATTTGAAATCAAAATTTGAAATGGACATTTTGTACTTGAAATATATTAAGGGCATATAGACAAATAAACATTGTTCATCATTATTTTTAACGTTTTTGTAATATACTTTGAATTTAATTAGTGAACAGATGATTAAATGATAAAATTATAAACCAGAACAAATATTTTTTTGTGATAAAAGAAAGTAACAAGTATGGATATGCAAAACTAAATACAAAAGAAGTATAACATAACTCTATAAGTATATTTATGATAACTATTGATAACATGTAATATCAGGCTATATTTTTTCCAGTTATTATACATGCTGTAAACTCTGTTCCCTTGAGTTTAGACAATAGTTTAAGGGAAAAAAGGGAAGCTGTCCCGTCCGTTAAAGCCGTCAACGTTGATTTAGAAGATGGTTTGAGAAAGAAACGTGAAGCTGTACCGTCTGTCAAAGCCGTCAATGTCGATTTAGAAGATGGTTTAAGAAAAAGACGTGAAGCTGTACCATCTGTCAAAGCCGTAAACGTTGATTTAGAAGATGGTTTGAGAAAGAAACGTGAAGCTGTACCATCTGTCAAAGCCGTCAATATTGATTTAGAAGATGGTTTAAGAAAAAGACGTGAAGCTGTACCATCTGTCAAAGCCGTCAACGTTGATTTAGAAGATGGTTTGAGAAAGAAACGTGAAGCTGTGCCGTCAGTCAAAGCCGTCAACGTCGACTTAGAAGATGGTTTGAGAAAGAAACGTGAAGCTGTACCGTCAGTTAAAGCCGTCAACGTCGACTTAGAAGATGGTTTGAGAAAGAAACGTGAAGCTGTACCATCTGTCAAAGCCGTCAACGTTGATTTAGAAGATGGTTTGAGAAAGAAACGTGAAGCTGTACCGTCAGTTAAAGCCGTCAACGTCGACTTAGAAGATGGTTTGAGAAAGAAACGTGAAGCTGTACCATCTGTCAAAGCCGTGAACGTTGATTTAGAAGATGGTTTGAGAAAGAAACGTGAAGCTGTACCATCTGTCAAAGCCGTCAACGTCGACTTAGAAGATGGTTTGAGAAAGAAACGTGAAGCTGTACCATCTGTCAAAGCCGTCAACGTTGATTTAGAAGATGGTTTGAGAAAGAAACGTGAAGCTGTACCATCTGTCAAAGCCGTCAACGTCGATTTAGAAGATGGTTTGAGAAAGAAACGTGAAGCTGTGCCATCTGTCAAAGCCGTCAACGTCGACTTAGAAGATGGTTTGAGAAAGAAACGTGAAGCTGTACCATCAGTCAAAGCCGTCAACGTCGACTTAGAAGATGGTTTGAGAAAGAAACGTGAAGCTGTACCATCTGTCAAAGCCGTCAACGTCGATTTAGAAGATGGTTTGAGAAAGAAACGTGAAGCTGTACCGTCTGTCAAAGCCGTCAACGTCGACCTTGAAGATGGTTTGAGAAAGAAACGTGAAGCTGTACCGTCAGTTAAAGCCGTCAACGTCGACTTAGAAGATGGTTTGAGAAAACGACGTGAAGCTGTACCGTCTGTCAAAGCGGTCAACGTTGATTTGGAAGATGGCTTGAGAAAAAAACGTGAAGCTGTACCATCTGTCAAAGCCGTCAACGTAGATTTAGAAGATGGTTTGAGAAAGAAACGTGAAGCTGTACCGTCTGTCAAAGCCGTCAACGTCGACTTAGAAGATGGCTTGAGAAAGAAACGTGAAGCTGTACCGTCAGTCAAAGCCGTCAACGTCGATTTAGAAGATGGTTTGTGAAAAAAGAGTAAAGCCTATTTTTTAAACTGTTTTGTGTAGATAAGTGCGGAACAAATGAGTGTACATGAAGCTTTTTAATTCAACTGACATGCTAATGGGTATATTTGTACGTTTACATTTCAATGCTTGTGGTCTCGTTTATTTAATTTATTTATTATGACAGCATGTATTTGTTTTGGTTAGATACTGTCTTTATTTTAGTTTGTTGATTGTCTTTGTTTTGTAAAAGATTGCTTGTTATATAAAAATTATATTCTTTGTTTGATATTGTTTCTTGTATATTTATCTATTGTAAAAGTCAACCATAAGAGTTGTAATGCTTCAGATATTACAAATGTGTAAAATCATTGAAATTTTAAATCAAATAAAGTTACGCTGAGAAAGTTTTAATAAATTTGTTATCTACATGTTTATACCTAAAATAAAGAGGTTCAATTTCTTAGCCGGTATGACTTTATAAACGACGAATCAAATAATTCAACTTTGCATATACTTCATATAGGACAATGGCGTTGAATAAAGATAGCATCATGCCAGGCTTTTTTGTTTTCTAAATAATTAATATTTTCAATTGACAAGTTCCGGGGCAATGGATCCATACACAATACGAATACTAAAAAAACAGACTAGAAATAAGGCATTGGTACTTTAATTCAGTAACTGACCTGTGACGTCGAGGGAATGTGCTAGTACTTTTTAAATATTCAATATTATATAAGAATAACCGAGCTATGGTATTTTTCATCCCTGTTTTTTCAACGAGTTAGATTTCAGGAAATTATTCTTAAAGAGTTTAACTTTGTTATCATTGTTTATTTATTTTTTGAATTAGACCATCCCCATTATTCTTATCACCGGGGTTATATTTGAATGAGCAACGCGACGGGTGTCACAACTGGAACATGATCTCTTTACCCTTCCGGAGCACATAAAATCATCCCGGTTTTTGTTGGGGTTCATGTTTCTTACGTTTTGTATACTTTGTCTTTCTTTGCGATTGGATCGCAGTTTATCTACGACTTACAAGTTCAAATGACCCTTTTTGGTATTTTTCGCCTCTCTTTTATGAACTATCAAATCACAAAACTAGATCTCTGATAAAAACAAATGGAAAATGGAGTCATATCAGATGTACGCCAGCAGACGGATATTAACTCTATACTCCATCACTTATAATTTCTGTATCTAATTCTAATCTAATCAAATGCTGATCTAAAAACCATTACAAGATGTCAAGATTAGGTGAAGTTTGTCTCATACGTGTATTGTATTGCCAAATGATGCTATTATTCAGATACAGACAACCTATTTCTCACAATAGCTGAAGAAAAAATCTTTGTTTTCAAAAACGTTATATTCAAGTCATTTTCTAATTTACACTTCATTTTGAGACAAAGAATACAGACTTGTACAAGTTATGAACTTAGAACTAAACACACCTACATACCACCACACATACCCTTTAAATATAAAGATTTGTACAGAAGGTTCACACAAGAGTCTATTGCCTCCAAACTAACATCGCAATGTGTTTGATTAAAATTGAGTTACTGTATAATTGATAGCCATGAAAAAGAAACGGAGACAGGTAAAATGGAAGTATCTGTCAATTATTTTACAGAAATGAGAACATCATTTTAAAGAAAAAGGGTTTGCAATGTATTGCGAAATAACAGTAAAACCTGCTCTAAGGAATACATGAAATCAAATGCCAATTATAGCAACTCTATTAATTTAACATTACATACATGTGTAGAAAACAAATTGAAAACAACACGTTTGATAATTTCTTGCGTCCGAAGCGCTTTTCTGGATGTACCTTCATGGAAACTGACTAAGCTACTTTTATTACTTATAATTCTCATGTATGTCAGCATTTCTCCATCAGTGCAGAAGAAAGACATTACTAATTATATTGAAAAATACATCATACGATACCATCCAAGAATAATACACTAATTTTACAAGAAATGAGATGTCAAAATCAGTATACTATATAATGTGGCCTTGATTTGTTTTATAAACGAATATCATTGTAAATAAATCAGTGGAACTTCTGTTAGGCCGAACAAATATATGTTGATGGGTCGATGCCATTGCTGGTTGACGTTTCGTCCCCGAGGGTATCATCAGCCCAGTAGTCAACACTTCGGTGTTCACATGAATATCAATAATGTGGTCATTTTTATAAATTTCCTGTTTACAAAACTTTAAATTTTTCGAAAAACTAATGATTTTCGTATCCCAGGCATATATTTCCTTAGCCGTATTTGACACAACTTTTTGGAATTTTTGGATTCTCAATGCTCTTCAACTTTGTACTTGTTTGGCTTTATAAATATTTTGATATGAGCGTCATCGAAGAGTCTTGATTTTGGTTTTGTTTCAACCACCAAATTTTTTTTCATGAGCTGTTTTGAAAATGACACTGGTTAACCAAATAAAGGAAGAACAACTTTGTAAGATCTACATGAATCTCCCCCAAACACTGCGTTTCTTGTGCGCCATACTTTTTCGCAACCATAAAAGATCATGACAAAATTATTTTACCGTGTTTATCTTCAGGTTGAAAAGAATATTTTTGAAGATTCCATATAAGAGGGTTTCCAATTTAGGTATTCGAATTTCGACATAAGTGAAATGTAAAAGTTCTCATAAATTAAAAGTGAGGTCATAGGTCCACGCCAAGGTCGAAGCCAAGGTCATGTTTTAACTTTTTCTATTAATTGTACATGCTGCTCCTTAGAAACTATTAGGTATATTGGCAAGAGATTTTCACCAAATTACAACTTGCGATTTGTCGTAACAGGACATTTTTTCTACGATGCTGTTCGCTGCCATTCAAATTTTACTTGGATTTGTCTACCCTCAAATGTTTACAAATTAGATGGTACGATATATGAATGAACAAGAAATACTATATACAGCAACAATTAAACGATAACCCCTCCAGCATCCAAAACATGTGAAAGTATGTTGTTGTTCAAATAATATAACAAAAAGAAGATGTGGTATAATTGCTAATGAGACAACTCACCAAAAGAGACCGCATAGTTATAAAAGCCCCGAAATAACAATGAAAATCAATTCAACCGAGAAAACTAACAGTTACATTGCATAACTATTACTCCTTGTCCTGGCTTGGTTTAAATTTTGGTTCTTTTTTTGTTCTATCAGCTCTTAAACACTTGTTTTTTGGTTATCTGACGATTGACGATAACAGCGATTGCTTTTCCTTTATTTTAATATTTTAGTTTTACACCAAAAACTCTACACAAACATTTAATGAGCGTAGTCTATGTTTAAGTTGAGATTTCGTTACTTCAAATTACATGTACGTACAACCTAACAGTAGGATTGATCTCTGCCAACCATGTGTATCACGATCACATTATTATTGTGCCTCACAGTGACATCACATTATTGAAAATGAAACTACTTCAATGAACAGAGTAAAAAGAAGCCTTATTTTTGAGTGTCATAAAGTCACACGACACATATTTGATAAAATGACGCAACAAAGGTCGTTAAATTTAAGAGTCATTATGTTATTGGACACAGATTGTAGACAACATAGATCAACATAGACTTGAGAGTCATGATGTCACAATACACAGATGTGTGGTAAGGACAAAACAAAGCGCCATATATTTAAGTTTCATGACGTCAATTGACACCAATGTGAAGACAAGATACATATTTGAGGCTGAAATTTGATTTGTCTCTAATGATAAATAGGAACAACTATGTGACAAATCTAGATACTGTATAATTGTTTGCATTAATCGTACTTAAACAGAATAAACAATATCTATATCACTACCAGTTATTTTGTAGCAGTTCTTATATTTATCTTCATTGAGCTTGTTGAGATTTCCAAGTATATGAGTTTTTGCTAAATGCTTTCTCTAAAATATACCAAAACCGAACGTTCAAAGTTGAACAAATGGCTTAAAGTAAATATGATAGAACAGCAAAAGTTAACACTGTGAATTAAGAGTACAATGGAAGAATGGATTAATAAAAATTATTACCAATGACTGCTATATACATGTCTTCTTGTAAACTTTTATCTCGTAAGGTTGCATATTAAAAATTAAACCTAGAGTGTTGGTCTAGTACAACGCTGGCTACATTTATAGTTAAGTAACATATCGTCCTAAATATGCATTTTATATTTCATATTGAACAAGAAGAAGCCTACATACTTGTTTTCCCCAAAAAAATGTTTTAAATGGAATTTTACATTAAAAAAAAATCATCTTGCTTATTGTCGTAGTATGAACAACTCCCTACAAAATGTAGACATATGATACTCCTTCAACTGGAAACTGTGAATATTTGTCGTTTAGATATGATCCCTATCACCATTGTTATTACCGGGGACCTCAATATCGTCGAGGACAGAGAGGTTAAAAAAAATTATAGACAGGACCAAAATAACTTCCTCCATCTAAAATAGATTGGCAACAGTGTCGTAAGGTCACCAAAGACTCTCTTTCCTCGTTTTGTAAAAATTGGTGTAAACGGGAAAAATCTGATAAGAAAGCTTTTCATTCTTATCTAGATAAATG
The DNA here is from genome assembly GCF_965363235.1 of Mytilus galloprovincialis. Classification (NCBI taxonomy): domain Eukaryota; kingdom Metazoa; phylum Mollusca; class Bivalvia; order Mytilida; family Mytilidae; genus Mytilus; species Mytilus galloprovincialis. The sequence goes on along the minus strand of NC_134844.1, from coordinate 35,005,300 downwards.
TATGAAATTTTTAATTCATATACATACATATTCGTGCCTTTCACAGAGTCATATAGTAGACAAACATATCATAACCACATCACAGCTTAAAGCTTCTTCTGAACATCTGAAGTTCCCTACTATGTATTAGTTACCTTAGCCGTATTTGGCACAACTTTTTGGAATTTTGGGTCCTCAATGCTCTTCAACTGTGTACTTGTTTGTCTTTATAAATATTGTGATCTAAGCGTCACTGATGAGTCTTATATAGACAACACGCGCGTCTGGTGTATTAAATTATAATCCTGGTACCTTTAATAACTATTTACCTAAACTACACATCAAACCAGTGAAATATCGTTTCATCTCGATCTCTAGTAAGTGTTCTTTAACTAGCATAACGATGCTTTTAACAAGTTCCTTAACTACTATCAAAGAACTTGTGATAAACTATTGTAATAAAATATATAAAAATTGTGGAATTAATTTATTTTAGTGTAAACAATTCTTTTTATGTTTTAGATAAATTACCACACAATCTTATCAAACAAAAGTTTTCCTATTTGATTAAATTGTTGTTTGGTAAATCTGAATGGAAATATATTTGGTGCAATTCATTTAACGCTTTTTTCTCATATGAGAAAGGTAAATATGCTAGATATACTTACTAAGGGTAAGATGAAATGATGAAGCTGTTTGCTTTATCCTTGATGATTTAATGTACGTTTCGGCAACAAAGTTTATCGGCATGTATTCTAATGGGAACTAATTTTTTTAGCAGACTTCTTTTTGTACTGTTATGAATCACAGTTTATGACTAAACTCAGTAAAGAGCGGGATAAATGTATTTAATTGATTAATTCAAAAATGCTAACCGTTATCTTAAGAATATGTTTTCGTTAAATAATCAAGAATTCTCTTAATAAACTGCCGAAATTTACCGAAAGGAACTCACTTGAAAAAAATCAAATTAAAATGGTAATAACCGTCCTTTCCTAGATTTTAATATGACGTGACGGTACCCAAATTGCACCTATTTTGACAGATTTTTCACCTACGTTTTTTTATGATCAAGTAAAATATGTCCATACTGTGTTTATTTTGTAGCCCTATCCTTCTTCATTGTATAGGTACACTAATTTGATTTTTAATCCATACTGAGTCCATAAAAGAATGGGTTTGAATCAACCTCCAAACTATCCAGGATTCTGTAATGAGGAGTACCCAAATTGCATCCATGCTTAAATTCACATCGTCAAAAGTCTAATAACCGAGCTTTTGTTTAATTTCTTCAAATATTTTGAACAATTGGATATTAGTCCATGCTTACTCTTCATATTTTACAAAATGGATGCTTATAATATATTGTTTTTGCTAATTTTAAAAAGATGACGTTTTGATGACGTCGTACGGTGACGTTTTCGAACATTTTGCTTTTTCAGTAAACAGTCCATCTGTTGATAAATACTGTGAACGTTTTGTGTGTATCTAAATATGTTTACCTATGTTGAAAGACGTGCATAGTATAAAATCAAAAAAATACAAATTGTTTAGTCTCTAGGAAATGTTGCAAGATTTCCGTTGCTATTTTTTCTAAATAGGTGCAATTTGGGTACTCGGTGCAATTTGGGTACCTTTACGTTATATATAATACACAAAAAACTCCACACTAAATCAGATAAAGGGAGGATTTGTCGTTCCCTATTGTTAATTTTCCCTTTTCGATGGTGATGGTCATTTGGCACATCTTAGTTCGCTATACCTGTGTCTGTTGTGACTTTTTTTTTATTTTAACGAACGTTATCTATGTATTACTGGAAAATTCTCGATTTGAAATTATTTCGAATTTTGTTTACAGCAAATTTGAAGAAGACAATGTCTGTATTTTCATGTCATTGTCGAAGTACCGGATACTAGGCCAATGAATATCACAATTTATGTCGTTTAAGTGATGCTCGCTGATAAAATATTTGAAATTCAAAAATCTAAAACAAACGTGTTAGAGCTGATAAAAAAGTGAATAAATATCCTGCGTTCAAAACGTTTTTCTGGATTTGTTTTCATCGGGAACGCTCAAAAGCAAATATTTGAAAATCCAGTATGTGCACTAACATTAACAGTTAAAAAAGCACTATATAATTTAAAGGACCCAAAGATATAGCCAAATACCTCTAAGGTCAACAGTGTCTGTCTTCTTTATGGTTAATTTTAGAAAGGTTTGTTAGACACCAAGGTAATGACTACCCTCGGGGACTGAAAGGCACCAGAAGAGGTATATATTCGGTGATGTAAAAAGTAAAACAACACATAATAGATGTCATGCGTTAAAAAGCATTTACTATTATATTATATATAAATATACTAAATGAATAATCGATTTGGAAAATACGTTGAAGGTATAAAAGGTCATGAGAATTCCGAATGCAATAAGGTTCTATCCGGGCACTCTGGTTTTAAACCTTGGTTCCATCTGGGTTGTTTGGTTCTGAACCTTGGTTCTTTGGTTCGAAACCATGGTAACTGGTTCAACATCCGGGTTGTTTGGTTATAGCAACCCGACTTCTTGGTTGCATCTGGGTTCTATTCTAGATTATTCTAATGTTCCCGTTGAACTTGAAGAAAACAACCACAAATATACGAATAAAAAGATAAAGCAGGTCAAAGACGCTAAAAAATTTTTATAACATTATACATTTCAGGATCGACGGCAAAAGAAGCTGTGATTAAGGTATTTATTTTCTCATTCTAATAATTTTGATAGAAAATTAGATTAAAAAAAAGCATCGTATAGATTTTAAAAATAAAACGAAATATACATTATATCGAACATCCTTTTATTTAATTCAGTCGTTCTGTTTTAATTCATTCCTTATTTCCGTAAATATTTCTAGAAGTTTTAAAACAACAAAATTAGGACCTGTCGTTCGTTCCACTTGACCAGTTGACGACTTGGATATTCATTGTAGATATGATTGCACATTTAAAGTTCGAATGAATTTTATTTAATTGCTGCTTTGTAATAATGTCACATTTGATAGAAATACGTGTGAAGTATATGTAACAAATCGTTTTGTTCAAAACGGAATGTTAAAATACATATTATAAGAATTAAAAGTTTAAGTTTGTTAGCTTTATTTAATTGTAAAATAAGTTATAAAATATAACAAAAATGTATACATATATGTACAATAAATTTGTCAAATTTGATACTTCTTGTGAAAGGCATGCATATAATCATTAGGCCCCAAATAATCAAATCAAAATCAAAATTGAATATTTGTATAACAAAATAGTGTGGTTTAATGACAGTGCTAGTGGGATGAGTTGCACCAGCACAATAGTTAGAACTTCTGTGTCGGTGCCATAGTAAAGGGGCATAAAGAGTTACTCTAGTCCGTTCGTCCCAAACGTCCAAAAAAAAAGGGTTCCGTTCTCTTAACTTAAGTTGCCTCAACCAAATACTACATAACTTATACACAAAATAAAAAAGAAGATGTGGCATAAGTGCCAATTAGAACTCTTCACAAAAGACTAGATGACACAGAAATTAACAGCTATAAGTCACCTTACGGCCTTCAACAATGAGCAAAGTCCATATCGCATAGTCAGCTATAAAAGGCACCGAAATGACAATGTAAAACAATTCAAACGAGAAAAGAAACGGACAAATTTATGTACAAAATGTGAACAAAAACAAATATGTAACACATAAACAAACGACAATTCATGAATTGCGGTCTCCTGACTTGGGACAGGCACATTCAAACAGAATGAGGCGGATTAAACATGCTAGCGGGATCTCCGGACAGGCACATACAAACAGAATGAGGTGGGTTAAACATTCTAGTGGGATCTCCGCCCGCCACCTAATATGGCATAGGTGCACAAGGAGAACTCTCCACAAGAGACCAGATGACACAGAAATTAACAACTATATATCACCATACGGCCTTCAATAATAATCAAATAGATATAGGAAGATGTGGTATGAGTGCAAATGAGACAACTCTCCATCCAAATAACAATTTATAAAAGTAAACCATTATAGGTCAATGTACGGCCTTCAACACGGAGCATTGGCTCACACCGAACAACAAACTATAAAGGGCCCAACAATTACTAGAGGTGTAAAACTATTCAAACGGGAAAACCAACGGTATAATCTATATAAAAAAAACGAGAAACACGTATACATTACATAAACAAACGACAACTAATGTACATCAGATTCCTGACTTAGGACAGGTGCAAACATTTGCAGAGGGATTAAACGTTTTAATGGTACCAAACGTTCTCGCCTTTTCTGAAACAATATTATTACATCAAAACATAGAAAAACACACGATAAAACGAAATTCAAACGAGAAAAGAAACGGACAAATTGATAGGCTCCTGACTTGCGACAGGCACATGCATACTGAATGAGGCGGGGTTGAACATCATCGGTTAGCGGGGTCTCCACTATCTCCCTAACCTGGGACAATTCTTATTTCCACATAAAAAAAAGATGTTTGGTAGCGTCACCTTTACCGTTCATGATGAGTTATCATGTTCATAGAAAATGCTGAATTTTTCGTTTTCGTTCTTTTTTTAAGTTTGACTCAATCAAATATGTTATAAACCGTATACGTAATGATTATTACCCCATAACACAGATCTATCAAGTTCGATATTGGGTGGTGTTACTGTTCATGAGTTATTAGATATAAGAAGTTGGTACGAGTACTAATGATACAAATGTCAACACGGAGCCTTAAGATAGGAAAAATGCTAAATCTGTTGTTTTTGTTCTTTAAAATTGAGAAAGGACATGGGGAATGTGTCAAAGCGACAACAACCCGACCATAGAGTAGACAACAGCCGAAGGCCACCAATGGGTCTTCAATGTAGCGAGAAACTCCCGCACCCGTAGGCGTCCTTCAGCTGGCCCCTTAAAAAATATGTATACTAGTACAGTTTTTTTTTAGTTTGCCTCAACCAAATGTTTTGAAACTTATACACAATGCTTATGGTCACAAAACAGTAAAAATTACGTGAATTCTGCATCTATATGTAGAAGTTTACTTGTGGGTTTTTTTCACAAGCAGGGGCATCTGTGGCTCATAGACATATTGTACATTTATTTCAATAATTTTTTTTTGCTGCGGGGGTATTGGTATTAACGGTCTGTCCCTTGAAATATTGTTCAATATTGCCACCGGGTTCCGTATTTTTCTTCTTTTTTTATGCTTCGGCTTTTTTTTCTCATCATTTTCCCCACCGTTCACTATTTCTTGATCACACTGAATTTTATCTTGTAAATAGTTATTTACTGATTGGGCTTTATCTTTGGCATGAATAATACTAAGGACGTCACCCGAGTTGGAAGGTTGAAGTGCGTCATGTGCATGAGCAGGCGGGACTTCAATGACTTCTGTGTCGGCATCATTAGCATCTGATTCCTCTTCACTAGAGGAGTTGGAAGTGTTTAACTCTTCAGGACAGTCAGCCTGCCTGTGGCCAGGTTTTTTGCAGTGTAGGCATATCCAATCATTAGGACATTGCATTACCTTGTGTCCTGTCTGTAGACACTTTCTGCATACGATTTTGTGACCTTCTGAAGAGTTCTGATTAGCATGCAAGACAGTAGCAACATATTTGCCTATTAACATAGATCTTGGCAATGGTTCACTAACAGGGTCACATATAAAATTGAGAAAGGAAATGGTGAATATGTCAAAGCGACAACCACCCGACCATAGAGCAAACAACAGCCGAAGGCAACCAATGGGTCTTCAATGTAGCGAGAATTCCCGCACCCGTAGGTGTCCTTCAGCTGGCCCCTAAAATATGCATAATAGTACAGTGATAATGGACGTCATACTAAACTCCGAATTATACACAAGAAACTAAAATTTAAAATCATACAAGACTAACAAAGGCCAGAGGCTCCTGACTTGGGACAGGCGCAAAATTGCGGCGGGGTTAAACATGTTTATGAGATCTCAACCCTCCCCCTATACCTCTAGCCAATGTAGAAAAGTAAAAGAATAACAATACGCACATTAAAATTCAGTTCAAGAGAAGTCCGAGTCTGATGTCAAAAGATGTAACAAAAGAAAATAAATAAAATGACAATAATACATAAATAACAACAGACTACTAGCAGTTAACTGACATGCCAGCTCCAGACCTCAATTAAACTGATTGAAAGATTATGTCTTCATCATATGAATATCAGGTACAATCCCTCCCGTTAGGGGTTTAGTATCATACTATCATAAAATATATGAGAAGAACATAACCCGTGTCATGCCAACAACTGTTTTTTTAGAAATAAATGTGTTTAGTTCCGATGCAAAGACCCTATCAGTGAATCAATGTTAAAGCCAAAATATGCAATCTTTAATGACCTGACAACAGTATCGTAACTATATCCCCTTTTAATAAGTCTATTTAAAGGTTTTGTTAGTTTCTGAGGAGAATACTGACATTTTTGTGCTTTATAAAGAATATTTCCATAAAATTTTGGATGTGAAATACCTGAACGTACAAGATGTCTGCATGTTGAGTTATATTTACGAATTATTTCCTTATACCGGTGATAAAATTTAGTAAATGTTTTGACCAGTTTGTGATATCGAAAACCCTGGTGTAATAATTTTTCAGTAATACATAAATTTCTCTCGCTAAAATCTAATACATTGTTACATACACGAGCGAATCGTACAAGTTGAGATATATAAACACCATAAGATGGTGACAAGGGAACGTCACCATCTAAAAATGGATAATTAACAATAGGAAATGAAAAATCATCTCTTTTATCATAAATTTTTGTATTAAGCTTCCCGTTTATGATATAGATATCAAGATCGAGGAAAGGGCAGTGGTCATTGTTATCGTTAGCTTTATTTAAAGTAAGTTCTACAGGATAAATTTCTTTAGTATACATACTGAAGTCGTCATTATTTAGAGCCAATATATCATCCAAATATCTAAAAGTATTGTTAAATTTTTGTATCAAATGTTGTTTTGATGGGTCTTTGCTAATTTTAGACATAAATTGTAACTCATAACAATACAAAAACAAGTCCGCAATAAGTGGTGCACAGTTAGTCCCCATTGGAATTCCAATAACTTGACGATATACGGAATCTCCAAAGCGAACAAAAATGTTATCAAGTAAAAATTCAAGTGCATAAATAGTATCAAAGCATGTCCAATTGACATAGTTCTTTTGTTTATTGCTACTAAAAAATGATCTAAATGAGTTTGAACATATGTACTCGCATTCCGACTTTTTAAATGCCCAGTTAATTAGGGATGTGAATTTTTTCTTAATAAGAATATGAGGCAAAGTGGTATATAGGGTAGAAAAATCAAAACTTTGAACAGATTCAAAATCACCAATATATGCATGCAATTTATCAAGTACTTCCAACGAGTTTTTGACACTCCAAAAGTAATTAATTCCACTATTTTCAAAGGCCTTATTTGAACAATTTATTATCAGGTTTTTTATTGTACCAAGTGTACTAGTATGTAAAACAGACAATTTAGTAGTTGAACAATGGCTGGAAGATGAAATAAATCTATATTTGTAAGGTTTTTTGTGCAGCGTCGGAAGCCAGTACATAGTTGGGACTTTCATTGTGTTTGGTTCTGCTTGTAAAGAAGTAGCTAAAAGTTTATGTTTGTTACAGATGTCGTTTTCTGAAAATGAAGTCAGTTGGAATGTTGGTGAATTCGTGATTTCCTTTTGCAGAACCTCTATATAAAATTTACGTCAAACAATAATGATATTATTGGCAGCTTTATCAGCCGGGACAAAAATAAATTCCTTGGCTACTTCTGTTAGTTTATTTTTGATACGCGAAATAGGGTTTTTATAGTTTTTGTTGAGGGTAAAATGTTCTTTAAAATGTTGTATTCGAATATCAACTATCTTCATTACTGAATTAAAAAAAGAGTCCAAAGATTTTTTGTCAGCTTTTTCCCGTTTTACCCATTTCAAACAGTAGGCGCGGAGTGAGTCGTTGATGATATTACGACACTCATTCCAGTTAATAGTTGACGGGGGACGATATTTAGGTCCTTTACTGAGGAATGATTTTAACTCTCGGTCGCGAACGATGTTAAGGTCTCCTGTTATAACATGGGAAATTGGTCCATAGGTGTATTCTGAATTACTGCAATTACACGACATAGGTGTATTTTCAGTGATATTTACATCTTTACACAATTGGCTATAATTAAACACATATTTTCGGGTAGATTTCTTGTAAATATAACAAATGAGAGGGAGTTCAGTATTATCAAAATATCCAGGAATTTGGTCTTTAACAGAATGGTCGTTAAAAGTACCGGCAATATTTACAAAATCAAAACCTTTATTGACATACTTTATTTTAATAAAATGTTTTTTATGATCTTCAGGGCGATCAATTTTTGGAAACAGTTTAGAATAACAATATGCCATTATAATTTGGACAATTTCATACTTAGGACTGTAATATGAAATTGTGTTGCAATCCTCTAAAATTTTATTTAATTTATTTATAGGTAAAGAACAAAGCTTGGTTAACAGATAATGTCTGCCGTTGTTTTTTGAAATGGAAATTAGGTCCGAAATATTTGTATGGTTGGTCCGAAATTTTCTTTGATTGCGATTTTTTCTGCGTCCATGAGAACGATTTTTACGAACAGTTTTAGAAACTATATCCAAAATGTTAACAGAATCGGTTCTTGATATATTGCCAATTCCCATGATATTATCATTAAGACCGAGAGGGTAGACTGTCTGTAATTTTTTAATCCAATTTAATTCATTTATTTTTCGTGATCGTACAAACTTGGAATGAGATTCACCAGGCTGCTTATTTACTACTTCTAAAGGTTGAACTGTTAAATATTTAATAGGATGACTGTGCTTCTTAAGATGTTGATAAATGATACTTTTGAATTTATTGGGTCTTTTAAAACGATACAGGTGTTCTTGGGTGCGTTTAGATAAATATCGCCCAGTTTCACCTACGTACTGAATACCGCATCCCGGTTTGTTTCATGTGAGTAAATAAATAATACTGTTTGTTTTTCAAGTAATATCAGTTTCAAAATTTAGAGAAAATGTGCGACCATTAAATGTGGACCTTACTGTATTGTTGGTGGAAAGACGGGGACACGTAAGTCATTTTTTGGCATGACACTTATCGATAGAAGGGTAACCACGATTTTTATTGTTAAAAACGTTAGCTATGGTAGTATTTTTAGATAAGCGATTCTGAAGATTGAGACGTGTAGATACCCTTTGAACGAGTTTAGTATTTAATATTTTTCCATTTCTAAGCTTCATATTTGTATAACTATTCTGTCCCCTGTTTGACAATTAGTCAACTCACCATCTACCCGAAGGCGTTCACGATAGGATTTGTGCACAGTGCATCCATAGTATTCTAGTGCACGTTCAATTTGTCCATCCTCAGCTGAGCAGGGTACATTTTTCACACGTACTTTTAGATGAATAGGATTTTCATTTACCATGATTCTTGGGTTGCGTGTGTAAAAAATGCCAGCACACCAACAGAAGATAAACACAAAGAAGCTGTCCCTATTCAAAAGACTAAAACTTAGGGTCAGTTGTAAACGGAAATGTATTCATACCAATAAACCGAACACAAAATAATCAATGAAATCCAAGTGTAAATATTTGTATATATTTGTAATATTTAGCCTGTTTTTATATAACAAAAAAAATAAAAATAAAAATGAGTGTGATGTAATTAAGGATTACATACATTCACATGTGTATGAAAGTAATTCAGACAAATCTGAAACAAACAAAATGATGTTTAATAAAAAACAAAAGTATGTCAATTTAAATCACTTTAATTATAATTGTACTAATCAAATACGAAACAGTTGTAGCTTGTACAATATTTTTTTCAATAGAAAAGAAAATATAATATTTATGCAGATAGATGTATTTGAACATTTTACAAACATTATTCACAAGAAAAAGAGAATAGAAATCTTGGAAAAAGTAAATCTATTAATAGTACCTATTCTGTTTCAAACAGGTAAATTCTTGTTTATGTCCCAGATATTGAACTCAACAATTTATTACACAAAAAAGCTCACATCGTTTTATTCGTACAGTTGTCAATGTCTATTTTCCTTTTGTTCAGTACTATGCTATTACATCCTTCTATTTTTTCATGTTCAGTACATTTCAATTCTTTATACGCACTACTCAATTTCCTTTAATAGAACACTAAGTTTTACGAAATCACTATTCCAATATTCACACGATAAGATCCAATCACTCTTGTATCTCCAACCATGCATACACCGACGTTGTCTGGTGTCTAAAAATAGAAAACAACAGGTGTTACAAAATGAAAGAAATCAACTGTTTATTATATTGTCATTGACATGTCACAGCATGATTTTTAGAGACACATATTTCTCTGATGAGGTGTATTTGATTTTGATCAAATGTTCTGTAACAAATTTATTTGTAAATCTCTGGCTTGTATTATTATTTTTAACTTGTGTATTAATGAAAAATGAATATTGTATATTTTTGAAATATGTGTATACGTTTAAAAAAATAATAACTATGAGAATTCAAGAATGTAATTGTTTAGGCTCAATAAACATTCAAGTAAATAAAATTCTAAAAACAAAAGACTTATGACAAAAACAATTCACATATGTTCTTTAAATTGTCAAGGTCTCAGAGTAAAAGATAAAAGACATAGATTATACTTGTGGATGAAATATCAAAAATGTAATATTTTGTTTGTTCAGGAAAGTCATTTCACTGAAGATTTAGAGAAAGACTTAAATTCTGAAATTAAAGGTCAACAATATCATAGCTTTGGAACCTCACAGTCCAGAGGAGTTTCAATTTTTATTAATAATGATTTAGAATGCAAATTTATAAATATATTCAAAGACCAAGAGGGCAGGCTACTCTTAATAAATATTGAAATCGAAGACAGTATTTACACTTTAGTAAATGTCTATGCACCAAATATACCTAAAAACAGAAATATTTTCTTCAAAAAAGTTAAAGAAATAATTACAAAAAAATAGTTTAGGAATGGTTATAATTGGAGGAGATATGAATGATACTTTAACAAAAATAGATAAAAAAAATAAAGTGTCAACACAAAAATTAAAACAAACAAAACCAGTTTTTAGCCTTAAATCTTTAATTAAAACTCAAAAGCTAAGTGATATTTGGAGAGAGATTCATGGCAAGGAAATACAATTCACTTGGCGACGTAAAAATAATTTAAATGAAGCATCTAGAATAGATTTTTTCTTAACCTGTTCTGAAATAAGAACTAAAATAGAATCTACTGATATTAGGCCAGCTATTATAACTCATACAGACCATCAGGCAATTTCTATAAAAATAAAAGGTCGATCAGACCAAAAAGGTAAAGGATACTTTAAAATTAATAATAGTATTTTAGAAAATGAAGAATATCAAAACCTCATTAAAATTCTGATCAAACAATATGAAAAGAAAATTTTACTCACCAATGATATTGGGGTCAAGTGGGATCTTTTTAAAACCGAGGTAAGAGACCATACCATAGCATTCTGTAAAAGAAAAGCACAAAATAATGTTAAAGATATACATATTTTAGAAAACAAATTGAAGAAATTAAATAAGGATATAAACAAAAAATGTAAAATAGATGATATTAACTCTCTTAAAGAGGAAATTAATATTATAGAAGAAAAACTTGGTAAATTATATGATTCAAAAACAAAAGGAGCACAAATAAGATCCAGAATTAAATGGGTAGAAGAAGGCGAAAAAAACACTAAATTCTTCTTGGGACTAGAAAAAGCTAGGCAAACAAGAAAAACCATTACAGCGCTCAGAGACAAAGAAGGGGTGATACATACACATCCTACAGAAATACTTAAAATTGAAAAAGAGTTTTATGAAGAAATCTATAAAAGTTCAAATCCCGATAAAAATTCTATTAAAGATTATGTTATGAATACAGAATGTGATCATGTCCTAACAGATAAAGAAAGCGATAGTATGGAAGGTTTATTAAGCACTCAAGAATGCACAGATTCTTTATTTAAAATGAAACTTAATAAAGCCCCTGGAATTGATGGGTTAAGTGTCGAATTTTATAGAACTTTTTGGGAACATCTTAAAGAGTTTGCAGTCAAAACTTTTAATCATTCATTTGATAAAGGGGAGTTAACAAATTCACAAAAATTAGGAGTTATTTCCCTTTTACATAAAAAAAATGATCCTCTCAGTTTAGACAATTATAGACCTATAACATTATTGAATGTTGACACAAAATTAGTTGCTTATTCACTTGCTCAAAGGATAATTAAAGTATTACCACAAATTATTCATGGAGACCAAAATGGGTATGTTAAAAACAGATACATAGGATATAATATTAGACAAATTCAAGATGTCATAGATTATGCAGATAAATTTAATATAGAGGGTGCCTTATTATTTTTAGATTTTTCGAAAGCATTTGATTCATTAGAATGGGACTTTATGTTCTTTGCTTTACAAAAATTTGGATTTAAAAATTCTATGATGAGATATATAACCAGTATATTTTAGATGCAAGAATGTTAAAATGTGGAATTCAAATAATTGTTATAATTTAGTATTAGTTAAGATATTTAGCACTAGCTTAAGAAATAATTTACTTGATAAATAGTTAATATAAATCTTCACAATTTTAGATAAGTGTAAAGCAAATTATTATGTAATCCCCTGAGGCCTAAATAACAATAGAGAATTAAGGATTAAAGAAGTGTTATATACAAAAAGGATTTCTTACTTTTTAAGATGATTTAAGTTATGTCACAAAGACTTGATATTTGGGAAAATAGATAAAATAGCATTATTATGTAAATTAGATATATGAGTATTAATGTTATGTAAATTGAATAATGAAAAACAATATATATTAGTTGACCATGCAGTTTGGGACACTTGTTTGACAATCACGTATTGGACACTTGTGTTTTATACTTGGATTTAGACAGTTGTATTGAATTGATATTAGACATGCTGTTTTAATATGTCTCATGAACTTATGATGTGATTATTGTGATTATTGTGATTGATAAACTATACTGAATGCTGATTTAATAAACATTATATATTGAACTTTGAATCTGTGTTGACATGTATTCATATGAAAGCTACCAGCTAGTTCCCCCAACCTAGCAAGATGAGTAACCAGGTCAGGAACGAGCATAGTACTGGCCTTGGTTATACGTGGCGGAGTGACCCAGCTTTCCGGTACTGAGGAGGGATACATGTAGGATGCAAACCTGAAATCAAGACAAGAGTCAGCATATCTCCATATAGGAAGCAGTGAATTTTCCTGAGTGTGCAGAGGTGAGTCAACCTTTTATTTATGATCTTATATGACACCAAATCTTTAAATTTTACTTCATTTTGTAATTAAAGTGGTCAAGATCTTTTAATAGGATTTTCCCTCTAAAAAGACTCAATATGTCTAATTCAGTTTATCCTGACCCCTCCTTAGCTCTAATAGCCCCCCTTTCTAAAAATATTATACATTTGCAATTAGGTAATAAAACAGTTGATTCGTTAGTTGATACAGGTGCTTCAATTTCTTGTATATCATTAAAGTGTTTACAAAAATGTTTGAAAAACATCAAAATACAAAAAAGTACACAATCTGGAATTTTTACTGCTTGTGGTATGAGCTATCCAATTTTAGGAAAAGTAGATGTTGAATAAAATATAGATGATTTAATTATATATCAAGAATTAACAGTGCTTGAGAACTTGACCTTTAATATAATTTTAGGAATAGACTTTCTTAAAGCTAATAAAGCTCATATAAATTTTGAAAATAATACCTTAGCAATTCAAGAAAATTTATTGAATGTACCTTTAAACAATATAGAGACTATAAATGAACATTATGCACATGTTAAAACTATAGCAGTAGAAGTTATTCCCCCACACTGTGAAGTTATTATACCTGTTAGGCTTTCTGTTAGGCATCGCAATAACAGTACAGTAATTCTTGAACCAAACTTTTCAAATGATATTAAAAATTTAGTTGGTTCAAAAGTGGTAGTAAATGTACAAAATGGAAAGGCTTTGTACAGAATTCTAAATCTTACTGGATTAAGTATAAAATTATATAGGAATAAGAAAGTAGCCAAGGCTTTTGAAATAGACAAAAATGGTATTTTTGCCTTAAATGATAATGATTCAATAGATAAATCTATTAAAGTAAATAAATATCAGAATGTTGAAAAAGAGTTGGGAATAAAAATGAATGAAAACTTAAATGCAAATCAAAGGAAACAGTTAACTGAACTCTTAACAAGGAATAGAAACGTTTTTGCTAAAGACATTACAGAGTTGGGTAAAACTAGTTACCACTATCACAGAATTGATACAGGTAATGCGCCACCTGTACAATCAATGCCCTACAGGCAAACACCACAAATGAGGGAAGAAACAGAAAAACATATTGATATAATGTTAAAAAATGACATTATAGAAGAATCAAACTCTCCATGGTCGTCCCCAATTGTATTAGTTCGCAAAAAGAAAAGTAATATGGATGCAAAACAAGAATATAGGTTCGCGGTAGACTATCGTAGGCTCAACAAATGCACATTAAGGGCAAAATTTAGTATTCCTAGGATAGATGATGTTTTCGACACAGTTGCTAATTCAAAAGCTGTAATATATTCAGTACTGGATCTCATGAGTGGATTTTTTCAGACACCACTAGATCCTGAAACAAAACACAAATCTGCATTTGTAACACACCAAGGTATTTACCAATTCAAAAGAATGAGTTTTGGGTTAACAAATGCACCAATGGCTTTTCAAATGCTCATGACAAAAGTTTTAAAAGAATTAAACTGGAAAGTTGCTTTAGTATACATAGACGACATTTTGATTTTTAGTAAAAATTTTGAAGAACATTTAAAACATTTACAATTAGTTTTTGACAAATTAAAACAAGCCAATCTCACACTGAATCCAACAAAATGTCATTTTGCAAAAGAAGAAGTACATTATTTAGGTCATATTTTGTCCAAAAATGGTATTAAAGTAAACCCTGAAAAAACATCTGCTGTGCAAACATACCCAATACCTAAAAATATAAAACAGCTACGCAGTTTCTTAGGATAATGTAATTATTACAGGAAATTTGTGCACAACTACTCAAAAATAGTAACTCCACTTACACAATTAACTCAGAAAAATAAGAAATTCATCTGGACACAAGATTGTCAAGCAGCTTTTGAATCATTGAAGCACAGCCTTGTCTCAGCTCCAATCTTAGTGTTCCCAGACTTTGATAAACCATTTGTTTTGTCAGTAGATGCATCCGATTATGCTATTGGCTATGTTCTTGGACAACTAAATCCAAACACAAAACTTGAACATGTCGTAGCTTATGGGGGTAGATCTTTAAACAAAAATGAACAAAAATGGCACATAAATGAAAAAGAAGGGTTAGCACTTAAAGAGGGAATTAAACATTTTAATCCATATTTGGCCACAAACAAATTTACAGTTTATACAGATAATATTACAGTTCGTTGGATAGATACAATTAAAAATATACAAGGGAGACTGGGTAGATGGGCACTTGAACTTCAAGGATATGACTTCGAAATAATGCATAGACCTGGGAAGAAAAATAATGCAGATGCCCTGTCAAGAAGAGAGTATGAAAAGATAGGCCCAGAAAATTTTCCGCAGAATGAAATTGAACAAACAGTTGCAGCCATGAGCAATAAGAAGTACGAAATCATAACATTTGATTATAAAGGAGATGACGAACAGCAACCAAACATTCTTACAATAACAGATACTGGTAATGAGGATGATGAAACATTAGAAAACATTGACCCAGAACAGTTTAAGAAACGTAAAACATTTCGGCACCTTCTAAGACATTGCCCAGATTTTGTTGAAATTTTTAGTTACAAATTAGAAGGCCAATTACCTCAAGAAAGACAGAAAGCAAGACAACTGGATGCGAAAGCCTTCCATTATGAAATTGATAATGGCATACTTTATCATTTTTTTAATGCAAGGTCAAGAAGTCTACCAAAAGGTCAGAACATGGTTAAGCAGCTGGCAATACCAAGAACCCTACGGAAGGAGGTACTAGAAGCTTTCCATGATAATATTGTTGGATGTCACCAAGGAGAAGAAAGGACATATGAAGCTGTACGTCAACGATACTACTGGCCAAACATGTATACAGATATCAAGACATACATTAAGACGTGTGAAATCTGCCAAAGATCTAAAAGAGATACACACAGCCATCCAGTGCCATTAAAACCAATGCCAATCGAAGAAGTTTTTTCCAGATGGCACATGGATATTTTAGAACTCCCAGAGACTCCAGAAAAATATCGTTACTTGCTGTTAGTGGTTGATAGCGGATCCAAATGGTGTGAAGCCTTTCCCATGAGGACACAAGAAGCAACAGAAGTAGCCAGCATCCTTTTTAGGGAGATAATTGCCCGTTTTGGTGCACCCCGCTGTATTGTGTCTGATCAAGGAGCCAATTTTCTTTCGAAGCTTGTTGCAGCTTTATGTGAGTTCTCCAAATCAAACGCCACTATACAAGTGCATATCATCCACAAACAAATGCAGCGTGTGAACGGATGAACTCATTTATTGTCCAATCATTGAGAACTCAACTGGAAAAACAGACAGATTGGCCAAACTATATAGCACCTATAATGATGGCTTATAGAATGACACCAGTCTACTCAGTATTCCCCTTTTCACCTTCTCTTTGGACAAGAAATGAGAGCACCTATTGATGTTGCCTTAATTCCAAAGTCAACATTGCCTAAAAACCACAGAGAATACCTCAATAAATTTATTAAGGACCTCCTATTAACAAGGGATGTTGCTGCAGAAAACACAAAAAGAGCACAAGCAAAATACAAAACACAGCATGACAAAAGAGCAGTAAAACCCACATATTTACCTGGTGACAAAGTAATGCTATTTTGTAAAAAGGTTAAAAAAGGTGAAAGTCCAAAATTAAAAGTTAGGTGGACAGGCCCATTTACAATAACAAACCTTGGACCCCCAGACTGTAATACTTTTAAGCTAAGAAGGGACAGCGATAACAAAATCTCAAAGAAATTAGTTAATGCAAGTCGTCTGAAAGTATTCAACAGTAAAACAGACCGCCCTGACTACCTCCTAGATGATAATGATGATCTATTTGAAGAAGATGAGGATGCTGAAGATGAAAATCAACAAGTCCAGAATGAAAACACAGAGAATCAAACACAAGACACAATGTCTAATTCTCAACCCAAAAATGCACCCAGGAATAATAAAAACAAAACTGATCAATCTAAAAATTCAAAGCAAAGTAAAAAAGTGCTTCCTGACAATTTAAATGAAAAGCAAAATACAAATAAAACTGCTCAACAAGCTACAACAGAAATACAAATTACACCTGATGATGTTGAAAAGATTATATCATCGGCATGGGTAAACAAGAAACTATGCTACAAAATAAAAATTAAAAACATGTCAAAAACAGAATGGGTACACCAAGATAAAATCCCAGAGAATATGAGAAGAGAATTTCATGAAAACAGAACGCATACTGGTAAAAAGAGAAAAAGACCATTACTAGAAAACAAACATAAATTTTTTGAACCTTCAAATGAACCACAAAATGTAACTGCAATAGACCAAAACAATGATGTAAAATATAAACAAAGACCGAAAATAAATTGGGATAAATTTCCAGTGCAAGCTGTTAAACTGGAAAATAACAGATTTTTTGTCAAAACCATATTGAGAAATAATAGAATATCACATTATCAACCTTTAAACAGAGTAAATGGGGAAGATCAGCATGCTTTTACAAATTTGCTTGCTTATTTTTATGGTGACCAGTTTTATAACATTATGTTGACCCTTACAGGAAATTCACAAACAAAAGATATGGGACCAGCATGTTTTGCTACAGGCTCTCACATTACACATTTTAAAATAGAAAATAATGTCCCAAAATGTTTCATACACTATGAGCAAAGACATATATATGATCCAGAATGGGTGCCTTTTGAAACTTGTCCTCCGGGACTTCTTAAAATTTTTCAAGATAAATATGAAGATGAGTGGATGAGATGTTATAACTAAAGATATTCAAGTAGTGTTATAAGCATTCATAAATGCAATGTGACAATGCTTATTCTTTTGTATCGTTGAAAAGTGTTATTTTTGTTCTGAATTTCTGGTTGAGTACACAATATTCAGAAGTTATAGTGTCTGTTAATTTAATCCTGCTGGACAAATGTATTCATTACATTAGTAGTTCTTACTATTAGATCCTTAAATATTGCAGGTAGACGGCACATCTACTGATGTACTATTAAACCAATTTTAGATCAAATTATACAAAATGTACTTTATCAATGATACAAATAGAAATATCAAGTGGTCCCTATACATACATTGTATATAGGCATCACTATTTTTGAGCTGTGTTTTTTATTATTATGACTTAAAGATTTTTTACTAAAGAGATAAAATAATTAAAGAGTACTTAATAAGGAAGTACAAAATAAACTGTCGTAAATAATTAGAAATAAGAAGAGAAAGTATAGGAAATTAAGATAAAATATAAAGGGAAGAGAATTAGAAATTCTTACATGTAGTATGTTATTTATTGTAATGTTTATAAATAGGTAGTTCAGTTACTGACCTAAAATTGTAGTATTCTAGTGAATATTTAAGAGATAAATAAATAAAAAAATTCCCAAATTCAAATGAATTAATTATGATAAGAGATAAGGGTTAATTGGTGTCATGTATGATTATGATATTGGTTGCACTTACATTCATGAAGTAACCTACAAATGGTGGACACACAAAATGAAGAAATGGTGGACACACAGATAAAGGAATGGTGGACCCACAGATGAAGAAATGGTGGACCCACAAAAATGAAGAAATGGTGGACACACAGATAAAGAAATGGTGGACCCATAGAAGTGACCAAATTGTGCATTTAAAATTAAAGAAAGACAAACAATGATGAACATATCATATTACCTAGTTAAAATTTATTTGATATTATAAAACTTATTAGCAGAGATTTGTGACCTGAAGTGACATTTTATTAACCTAACATGAATATTGATGAAGAGTAAAAGACAATGTGATATGAAATTTTATAATAATATCTGGAAAATTACTATGACGATCAAACAAAAGAAGAAACCAGGTGGACATGTATCATGATGTATAAACAATATCGTTGAAAACTAGTAACTTTTATTTGACTACCAATGGTGAAAAATGTGAAGATTGTACTGTTGAACATTAATTGTCTATATTGAATATGTGTACAGAAGACACTTATATTTGCTTATTTAAATGCTTGCTTGTTTTGATAGAGATCATTACTATTGCTTTATTGTTGTTTTAATTATATATTTTCTTTCCAGATTATTCACAGATTAATCATATAAAAATGTATATGTCTAAATATGTTTTATGTTGAACTTCATTATATAAGAAGATGATATGATTTGAATAATTATGTGTTTAACTTGCAGATGATGACCGATATGGATAATATATTACAGTAATAATCTTATATTTCAGCTATATATTGCTATTTTTATGCCCCTTTATGCACCTAGAAATACTTCATGAAGTATGCAATGAGCTCATTGTCATTAATAATGTGAGAGTTGGACTTGTCAATATTAGTGAACTTCAGAGAACTTCCCTGATATGGACAATCTAAACTTGACCATTCCCCACCCAGGAACATGTACATGTATATATAAACTTAGTAATGTTTTATTACAGGAATCATAAATTAATTAATGTTTTCACCATATTTTTATTTTTTTTAATTTTTATATGTAATGTCTTATTGACAGGAATCAGTGATTCAATTGTTTCACAATATATTGTTATATTTTATTAACAGGAATCAGTAATTCAATTGTTGCTATATATAGTATGTGTAAAATATTATATATTTTTTTATGATGCATTTTGTATTTTAATTGAAGATTGCAGGAGCAATCTTGGCGACGAAGGGAAGGGTATAACCAGTATATTTTAGATGCAAGAATGTTAAAATGTGGAATTCAAATAATTGTTATAATTTAGTATTAGTTAAGATATTTAGCACTAGCTTAAGAAATAATTTACTTGATAAATAGTTAATATAAATCTTCACAATTTTAGATAAGTGTAAAGCAAATTATTATGTAATCCCCTGAGGCCTAAATAACAATAGAGAATTAAGGATTAAAGAAGTGTTATATACAAAAAGGATTTCTTACTTTTTAAGATGATTTAAGTTATGTCACAAAGACTTGATATTTGGGAAAATAGATAAAATAGCATTATTATGTAAATTAGATATATGAGTATTAATGTTATGTAAATTGAATAATGAAAAACAATATATATTAGTTGACCATGCAGTTTGGGACACTTGTTTGACAATCACGTATTGGACACTTGTGTTTTATACTTGGATTTAGACAGTTGTATTGAATTGATATTAGACATGCTGTTTTAATATGTCTCATGAACTTATGATGTGATTATTGTGATTATTGTGATTGATAAACTATACTGAATGCTGATTTAATAAACATTATATATTGAACTTTGAATCTGTGTTGACATGTATTCATATGAAAGCTACCAGCTAGTTCCCCCAACCTAGCAAGATGAGTAACCAGGTCAGGAACGAGCATAGTACTGGCCTTGGTTATAGATGGATAAAACTTTTATACACTGACATAAAAAGTTCAGTTTTAAACAATGGGTGGATCTCTAAACCCATGAGTATATATCGTGGTATACGTCAAGGCTGCCCTTGCAGTGCGATAATTTTTGTTATTGCTGTTGAGATCCTTGCTTGTAAAATTAGGCAAGACCATAACCTAAAAGGATTTGAAATCAAGATAGATGGAAAAACCCACACTTTAAAAATAAGTCAATTAGCAGATGACACTACTCTTTTTCTCAAATCAAAACAAGATATTTCAAAAGCTCTTAACATGATTGAAAAATTTGGATCACTTTCAGGATTAAAACTTAACAGATCTAAAACAGAGGGTATTTGGCTAGGGAAGCAAAAACATTGTAAAGAAAAATATGAAAATATTAACTTTACAGAAAAACCAATTAAGAGCCTCGGGATATATTTTGGGCATAATAAAAAAGAGTGTCAAAAACTAAATTTTGATAAACAGCTAGAAAAGACTGTAAAAATTATATCAAACTGGAAAAAAAGAAACTTAACCATGATAGGAAGAATAACAGTTATTAAATCTTTAATTATTCCTATAATCACTTATTTGGCTACAGTGTCAACCTTAAGCAAAGAATACTTGGACAAATTTAAAAAAATCATATATGAATTTTTATGGAACAATAAGACAGAAAAAGTTAAACGCACCGTATTAAGCTATAACCAACTAGCTGGTGGATTAAAAATGGTAAATATAGATAAATATATAGAATCTATAAAGATAGGTTGGATAAAAAGATTAACTGCTGATAAATTTCTTAATTGGATGGTTATACCAAAGTTTTATCTTAATAAATTTGGTAGCAATCTACTTATCTTAAGGATGAATACTAATAATATATATTCTATACCGGGTACTAAAGAGCTACCAGAATTTTATCTTGATATGATTAAAGTATGGTTAAAAAATAAAAATAATAAAACTAAAAATCCAAATAATTACAGACTTATCCGTCAAGAAGTTATTTGGGGAAATCAATTAATTAAATTTCAAAAGAAAACACTCCTTTTTCAAAATTGGATAGACAGTAATATCATTCATATAAATGATATCATTGATGAAAATGGAGTTTTTTCAGAAAAAATTATAAGTTTAAAGTTAAAAAATAAATCAAACTGGATAGCTGAATTTTCAAGATTGAGAAAAGCAATTCCAAAAGAATGGTTAAAAATATTAAATGAAGAATGTTCAATAAAAACTAGTGTTTTAATAAATAACTCACTATATATAAGTGAAAAAAATAATTGCCAACATAAACTAGAAAAATTAGATTCAAAGAAAATTTATTCAATTTTAATAGAATATGATAAAGAAGTTCCAATAGGATATCATAAGTGGAATAGAATTTTGAAATGTGAAAACATACAAATTGAAGCTCAATATGTGCAAAAATTTATTCATAATTACTTAAAAGATAATAAACTGAAAATGTGCAGATGGAAATTATTACACTTTATTCTTCCAAACAAAGTCTTATTAAAACAATGGAAAATAAGCCATAACTCTACCTGTAATTTTTGTAAGGTTACAGAAGACTATAAACATTTTTTTATATATCTTTATATCTTTATTCTCAATAAACCATATACATAGGTATAGAGAAGACATGCAATTATGTACAATATTTACAACAAGACAGAGCAAACAAAATAGTTGCTAAGAAAATATCTGAATTAAGTCCATTTTAGCCAGGAGCACATACACCTGTGTTAATAATCTTTATGAATTTACATAATTTAATCAATACTGATTTGTTTTTTGAAGACATAATCTCTTTGTATTTGACAATATTTGCATTTTGTAAATAATAATGTGACAGATAATGTTTCCTGTTTTCTTTAAAGTATTTACATTCTAATATATAATGCAATTCATCACCAATATCATTTTTATTACATAGAAGACAAATTCTATTGTTTCTGACTATATTGTTCCATCTACCCTGTTCAATAGGGAGCTTGTGATTTGTGGTCCTAAATCTACACAAATCAATAGACAGTTTGTTTCCAAGAATTTCAAAATAATCTTCTTTTCCAAAACAATCTTTAAAAAGTTTGTAATTTAGTGATTTTGGCGAGTTTTCTAGTAAAGAATGCCAGACTTGTACATACTGATCTTTAAGTCTAAGTTTGATGAATGAAATTAACCACTTGCAATTTATAAAAGATTGCGTTTCCCATACATTTGGGATACCACATTCGTTCAGAATAGTCTTTATTCTGTTTAACCATGAAAAATTCACATTGTCTTAAATAGACATGTGATAACACAATTCATATAAAATATATGATAGTTTTGTCTCTTTACCAGAGTTTAATCTTCCCCAAAATGAAATCAATCTAGTTTTTATGTCCAAGTCTATAGGATATCTCCCAAGCTCCCCATAAATCATATAAGAGGGTGTAGATGTTTTCAGACTTAATAACAATTTACAAAATTTTAGATGTACCCTTTCAATCATGTCGTTATTGCCAATACCCCATACTTCACAACCGTACAGTAGTATTGGCTTTACCATTTTATCAAATAAATCTAGCTGGCTATATATAGAAAGATTATGTAGACGACCTAGTCTTAACACTTCGTAAAGACCCTTGGTAGCTTTTTCTACATTAAACTGTTTTGTTTTATTAAAATTGCCTGTTCTTGTTAGAACTATTCCTAAGTAGTTAAATTCATCAACAATATCAAGTTTTTTGCCATTAAGTAAAAATTGAAAATTACATGATGGTCGTCTCCTTGAAAAAACCACGACCTTTGTTTTATCAACGTTAACTTTAAGCTTCCATACATCTGTGTAATCTTGGAAACAATCTAAAAGTTTTTGGAGTTCAGTTTCTGATTCGGCCATCAAAACAGTATCATCAGCGTACAGAATGATAAAAAGTTTAAAAAAAATATCAAGTTTTTCCTCAAGCTCTATTGACACTGATTTTAGGCCCTCAAGGTTACAGTTTTGCAAAAAAGAATCGAGATCATTTAAAATAAAGAAAAAAGAAAAGGCGATAAATTTTCACCTTGTCTAACCCCGTTACTACATGGGAAGAAATCAGATAAGGCATTGTTATATGAAATACATGACTTTGTACCTTGATACATATTTACAATTACATTATACATACATCCATTCATATTATTTAAAAGCATTTTGTACCATAGTGCATCTCGCCATATCGTGTCAAAAGCCTTTTCGAAATCGACGAATGCACAAAATAGTTTTTTCTTTTTTAACTTTAAAATTTCAAACAATGTATGAATCACAAATAAATTATCAATGGTTGAATAACCCTTTCTAAAACCACATTGGTTTTCGTTTAAAATCATGAATTCTTCAGAGAAAAGATTTAGTCTCTCGCATAAGATTGCGGTAAAAAGTTTCCCCATACAACTTAAAATGGTAATTGGTCTAAAATTTTTGGGGTCCAACTTGCTACCTTTATTTTTATACACAGGCTTAATGTAACCAACTAGCCAACTATCTGGTATAATACCAGTGCGAAATATAACGTTAAATAATTTTTCGTATAATTCAATGAATAAACTAGCTGTAGACTTGATATATTCGTTTATTATACGATCATCCCCAAATGCTTTATCATTTTTCAGGTTTTTGATGCCCTTAAGAATTTCGTCTTTAGAAATTCCTCTGTTTAAATTTTCATTAAGCCTATCGACATCATTCGGGTTTAGAGTTGGAATATTTGTATTTTCTTCAATTTCTGGGGCGGCGTTCAGATTTTTGAAAAAATCGAATAATTTGTTGATAGGGATGTCAGGTTGGGCTCTCTTTTTTCTACTGTTAAGTAATTTCCAATACTCTTTTGAGTTATTGGATCTCAATGTGTTTATTTTTTTTGCCATTTTCTTTCTATGAGCAATAATTGCTTTATCTAAAGTGTTTTTGTATTGTTTCTCCGAAGATTTCATGATTTGACGATTTTCATCAGTACTACTGTTCTTAAATTTTCTTTTGAGTTTGCGATAATTTTGGCGAGCAAATTTACAATCATAATCAAACCATTCTTTATCCAATTTTACAGGCTTGTTTTTATACTTCTTTAACCCACTAGTTTTGGTTACCCCAAATGTTGCCCTAGCAGAATCCAAAAATAAATCACACATGTTATTAACAATCAGGTTCATTTCATTTTTGTCCATATTTGATTCAACTTTATTAATATCTTCAATTAGAGCGTGAATCTCTTCTACATCTATCCCATTTTGAAAATCCCCAATTTTATCATTATCCCATTTTTTAATATTTTCTGGACGATTACATGTATCTGTTACAGTATTTAAACACTGATTGTTTACAACATCTTGTTTAGTGCTTGCCAAAGTTATCTGTAATGGCGAATGAACATCAGAATATAAGATGCAAAAATCAAGTACATGAAAATTAGTAAAATATTTTAACAACTCAACACTACTAATACAATAATCTACAATACTGCTATTTCTACATGTTAATTTACCATACTGTCTATCATCACCAATTCGACCATTTACAATAAATAAATTGTTTCCTTTACATAAATCTAACAATCGTTTCCCGTATCCATTTTTTACCCTGTCCAAAGATTTTCTTTTCTTTGGAATATTTAATTCGTCAAGCATATACACTTTATTTTCTATAAAATCTGTAATATTATCGGTATGTTTATCATCATGTATAATAACAAAATCGTCGTCGTCTGCTGTTCGTCCGTTGAAATCACCAAGTAATGACACATATTTATAATTATCAGAAAAAATAATGTATTCATTTTCTAACTGACTGTAAGCATCTTGAGATGAGTAATTTGTGTATTCCGGAGGAATATATACTATGCCAAAAACTATGTCATCATCAATATCGAGTAAATCTGACGATACTTTGAACCAAAGAACAAACTGACTGTCAGTTGTTAAAATTTTAATTTTATTTGCATGTTCTAATTTGTACCCTAAAGTTATACCACCTGACCTATTTCTTGACACTTTCTTTCTATTTTTCATTCTAAATTCATAACCTGGTAAATCAATAATATCTACTTCGTCAGTTTTTGTTTCTACTAAACAAATTATATCATTATTACTCAACAATGATTGAAATTCAGGATAGTTCAATCTTTTTTTAACACCACAACAGTTTAAACACAAAATATTTATATCACTTCTTATGTATACATTTTTAGTAGTATTTAAAGTATTGTTACAGTTAAAAGTTACATCTGATAAATGTTGGTTATGCTCTCCTTGGCATTCCTATAGGTGAGTTGATTCACTACTTGGGCTTGATCCAGATCTTTGTCGTTTATAAGGACGACCGTTAGTATTAGCTGGGGTCATCATTATGTCTCTGAACCCTCCATTCGGATGTACTCTGTGCTGATCATCTATATCAATGTGTTCTGTAATTTCGAATTGTTCTCCGTTAATGAATAGTTTGTCCCGTATCAAAGACACCTGGTTACCGTCTTGCTTCGCCTGTTTCATAACAGGATAAAGTTTCTTACGGCGGGCTTCAACTTCTGCCGGGAATTGTTCATTAATACTAAATGGCTTTCCTCTGAGGCGAAATGCTTTTTGGAGAACGCATTCGAGGTCGCGTCGGTAAATGAAACGCGCAACAATTGGTTTGGCTCTATTCCGTCCTATTTTCCCAAATCTATGAACGTTGCCGAATTCTATATGGTGTTCAATTTGTAGCTCCTCGTAGATAAAATTTCTCAATTTTGCTTCACAATTTTCATTTTTATTGTAAGCTAAGCCAGAAAAAATTAAATTGTTTTTCATTGATCTGCACTGTAGGTCTAAGATGTTTGATTTAAGTTTTTCGATCTTTTCGTTTTCTACCCTAAGTTTTCCGATTTCAAATTTTGTTGCGTTTTCTAGTTGAATAAATTTTGAAGAAAGATTTTGTAGTTTGGCCTTGTATTCTTTATTAATGTTATTTACTTCGTCAAATACATTGCTGATGCCTTCAATACTGCCCTCCAACTCAGAATTTTTTAATTTTACGTCGTGAACGGTTTTTTCCAAATCCCCTACTCTTGCTACTACAGATGTGATAATAGTTTTCAGCTCATCAATTTTATTTACGCCTTTCTCTATTTTTTGCATTCTATTATCCATGGTCGTAACGATTTTGAGGATCATGTTTAAAAGTACATAAGAATCATCTTCTTTTGATTGGTTGACTATTTTTCGACTTTCAGCCAGAAGTGCTGCCGTTTCTTTTAGTGACATTTTAACACTCAGCAAACTTTAAGTTCAAAGGTTAACACATAACGTCTAATTTGCATATCATATATATACGAAGTCCAAAGTCCAACTTTGTCTGCTCGATCGAAACTTCTCCTTTGTTTAGTAATCAACACGAAAACTTTAGTGTGAGTGATGTTTAGGTTGTGTTGTGTATATAGCTTTGTGTCCGTTTATAAAATAAAATAATCAATAGTTGTGCAAAAGTTCAATTTCACTTTAAAAAATTCGTCGTTAACACTCACGCATCTGCATTCCTAAATAAGGTTCATGTCCAAAAATCAACTATACAGCTATAACTTAAAACGACATTTTCAACAAATTTTAGTAGAGCAAAATTTTTCGTTCCATCATACAAGGGGACATCACTCTGACGTCTTTTTTAACATGCCACTTTTTAGATGAGTTTTGGGGAGAAATATATAAGATGCTTGAATTAGTTAAGATTGGTAGACACATTCTCACTGAAAAAATTTAATCTGGGGATATAAAATTAATGATGAACATTATTATGAAATAAACTTTCTACTTACAGTTATTGTATTTACTATTCACAAAATACATTACTTGTCAGAATATAGAACACAAAATATCAACATATACAATGTTTTTAGGTCAGAATTTAAAATAGGATTATTATTACAAAAAAAATATATTAATATTGAAGGTAAAGGGATACTAGAAAAGATATATTCTTATATTTGACAGCATTATTGTCAGTATTGCAATATTTTATGTATTTTACAGAGCTCCTTGTACTTCAATTGTTTGATAGATGGTTTTTTTTTCAATGAGTTTTGAAAGTGAAAGTACAAATGTACTTTTTCCTTAAATCTATATACTGTAACTTTATATTATACATAAGATATGCAAATTATGCTTAATACATTATGAGAACAAGATTCTTATGTAAACCTACCTTCCGTGGCTAATTCATTTAAATTTGGCAAGCACGTGGTGAAAGTAATTATAATCCACACAAAAAATGACAAATGAATTTACCGTTATACCGGACAACAGAGAAATACATTAAACCACAAATCAAATTCGGAACACGCTTAAATAACCCGTGATTCTGTTTTTATCCCCAACATCTATCAGATAGTTACAATATATAAATATAAAGTTCATATTCAAAGTTATAATTGTAAAATTATAGAGAATTAATGTATTTAATGATAAACAATGTATAATGACAAATAATATATAAACTAACAAAATTATAAAAATACTACCTGAAGATACCCTGGTCTTAAGGTACTAACAAACAGGGATCTTTACTGAAATAGCTGTACCAGTGAAGAAATCTGTTAACAGCATGTGATATATTGTTGTTGAATAAAAAAAAAAAACAACCTTGTGAAAAAAAAAAAACCATTTCTTTCAATAAACAGTTTATTTATTTCCTTTGAATGCTACTTCTAATAGAATTAACTTGCATATCTTTTTTAGGATTGCGGTGCAGTTTGGTAACAGACAGTGACCAGCATAACGAAGTATTTCACTAGATTGAGCTCTATGTCTAAGTGTACTTTCAAGGTTCTTTGCACTGAGTTCAGTTTATTGATATGCGTATACCCTCTGTGTGATATTTTCAGATGTTTAAATAGACTATCCATATCTGCATGTTAATGAAATGAACTCCAAGGTAAATGACTGAAACAGTTTGAAATATCTATCCCAACTGGCAGCACATGGTGCTACTGAAGCAGTAAATGTTCTCTCTAATTTTTACGGCAATTAAAAAAAATAGTTTTTATTTGATCAAAACATTCTTCAATTCAAACATTGAGAATGGAAATTACAAAGAGCAAAAAGCAGTCGAAAGCCACCAATGTTTTTAACAAAGTGAGAAAACTTTTGCCCGCCGGACTTCAGATGGCCCCTTAACAAAATGTGTACTAGTTCAAACTCCAATACATAAAACCGAACTTACAATCAAAAAAATACGAGACTAACATAAACCAGAGACTCCTGACTTTGTCAAAGTAATCATACCAAGAGGCACACCAATATGCATAGGTCAAGAGTCAAAAAGGCATAGACTGGTCAAGAGTTCCATGACAAAAAAACCACAAAGCATATGTTGAGGAAAGGGTCATCGTGGTACACAAAACTAACAAATATATCTTTATATCTAATATAGATATAAGAATATTTGGTATGAGTGCAATCAGACAATTCTCCATATAACTCAAACAAAATATACAAGTTGTACAATGAGGGCAAAGGTCAAGCTCATATGAAGTTTCTCGTGCCACAACACTCACCATCTTATGACAATACATTTTCATGCTACATATTCAGAAGCAAGGTCAATTTAGAATTATACTTTTATGTCAGGGTAATATACCAAGGAACACTCTGTATCATGATGACACACCCAAAGTGCATAGGTCAAGAGTAAAAAAGTCATAGTCTGGTCAAGAGTTCCATGTCAAAAATACACAAAGCAGTCCTGCACGAAAGTTCATCACAGTACACGTAACAATGTCTTATGTCATGATGCACTACACGTGCCAAATACAAAAAAAACATGGATCAGGGACAGCAACAGAAGACATATAACTAAACTCAATGGAACAGTACTTGTATTGCAGGTCACTAAAAATGCCTTCAACATAGAACATAAAATCTCGCAACACTTCAAAGTTAAAACCGTCTTTCACAAAAGTTTGAGCAGGATTCTTTGCAACGATTATCTTACCACTGTTCGTGGTACGGGTCGTGCAGTTATGTCAATAAATCAAAACGGTAAGATAAGACATTAAAACACTTAAAACAAGGGTTTACCATTAATTTCTAACCTTACCATATGATAGCACTATGATAAACTGATAGACACACATGATGCAGTCATGAAATAGAATATTTGTAATAGTGCGACCAGAACAATACAAGACTGAGTTGAAAACAAATGAAAGTAATTATACATACGATTTTTTAATCACAATGCACAAATAAGGAACCGTAGTTTTCATTCAATTTATTCATTTAAAATGTACGCTCGCGTTAAACAATGGAAATTAACACTGTATATTTATATAAACGATCAATCTTGTTCAATAAAAAGAAATAAATATACTTTTCTGAGATTATTTGTTAAGTTATAAAAAAAGTAGGATGCACAATTGGGTTTCCTGTATTTTCCAGCTAGTCACATTAAATATGACGTAAAGATAAATATGAGTCCACTTCTCAGAAGCTTCAAAGAAAATGTTCGAATATGTTAACATGTTATAAAAAAATAATAGCATATCAAAGTTATGCCGATTATAATAATCTATCTATCACAAAGAGCTGCTGTCTTGTCGTTACTGCAGAAGGTGAAATCCGGTGAGTTCGAAATGCAACCAGGTGGACGGGCAAAATACTCCTGGTATTGTATGTCATATGCAATACTCAGCTGGAATATACAGGTATCTTCTGACCTATTATGAAAATAAGTATACAGTCATTTTAATTGAAAACAAATTTGACAAATATATATTAGAAATAAATCAAACACGGCGACTGTACTTATATATTCAATGTAAAAATCGCATTCGCAAGCACTTATATATATTTTGTCACCACTTCAGTGTAATCATGTTTATCTATTATATAGTCATTTTATAAAATTTACTGTTTGCAAAACTATGTATTATTCTTCATAATAATGATGTTTTTGTCCCAGGCGTATAACCCTGGCCTCACAACTTTTGGAACTTTTGGTCCTCAGCAATCTTCAACTTGGTAGTTGTTATGGCTTTCAAACATTTACATCTGAGCATAGTTTTGTGTGGACGTAGCGCGCGTCTGGTGTATAAAAATATTTTTTCACCTGTTACCTTTGGATGGCTATTATTCGTTTGTTTCTCTATCTTGTATTTTCTCCCATTTATCGGTTTATTTATTGTAACCCTGTCGTGTTATGTTGTCATTTTAATGTTTTTATTAACACTGCCATTTAAGCGAGAGGTTTGGCATGCCACAAAACCAGGTTCAACCCACTATATTTTCATAAAATGCCCTGTACTAAGTCAGGAAAATGGCCATTGTTACATCATAGTTCGTTTCTGTGTGTGTTACGTTTTGATGTTGTGTCTATGTTGTGTCGTAGTTCTGATATTTGATACGTGTTCCTCAGTTTAAGTTTGTAACCCGGATTTGTTTTTTTTCTCTATCGATTTATGAATTTTGAACAGCGGTATACTACTGTTGCCTTTATTTTATATATATATATATATATATATATATATATATATATATATATATATATATATATATATATATATATATATATATATATATATATATATATATACACATTATATAGTCAGGTCTCAGACAGGGTATATACTGTGACATTCCCGGCATAGAGTTTATACCCCCTGAGCCGGGAAGGTCGCAGTATATATTACGGATTACCCTTGTCTTAATGGATTTTTGTTAATTTATATTCATTACAGGCTTTTTGGTCAGTAAATAATTAAGCTGATCAGTAAAAATTCCATCTTCTTGCCATGTATATCATGTACTGTGTTACGACGCTAGATTAAAACTGACGAGGAAATGTAACACCCGAAAGCTTTATTGTTGTAGAACAAAGGGGTTGAGTAGTTTAGCGCATCGGGTACAGTGCAAGGCGATTTGGTGACACGATATCTCAGTAGCATGAGTTTGAATCCCGGAGAGGAAAGAACAAACAATTTTCTTCAGCAAATTTACATATCTAACATTGTTCGGCTGTTATTTAGACGAATTATATATACATAATGTGTTTTCAGTCTTGAATCACCATCAATGGTTATCCGATGAACAAAATCTGTTGTGGAGTTGTCACTGGTTCAGACATACTTCTAGGCCGGTGACAACTCTATAACAGATTTATCCATCGGATCACCAGCAGTGATGGTGATACATGGCTGTGTACATTATGTATATACAACTCGTCTAAACATCAACCTAACAATGAAGGTTTACAGATCTAACATTGTTTGGGTTGATGTTTAGACGAGTTGTATATACATCATGTACACAGCCATGTATCACCACCACTGCTGGTAATCCGATGGATAAATCTGTTGTAGAGTTGTCACTGACTCATACGTATATGTCGTGTACATGTTATTATTTTGTACACGTTATTACTTGTAAACATATTTTGTACCAGTAATTACTTGTATGATACGATCATACAAGTTATTACTTTGTACAAGTAAACAAATACAATTGTACAAGTAAATACTTGTCCAATTTTTATTGAGAAAAAGATAATAACTTGTACAAATCATTATTCTACCTTGGCCTATTTCTTGACTACAAAAAAACTTTTCCTTTAAACAAATAATTTATTATAAGTGCATCAGTATAAACTTGAAACATTTTAAAGTTTCTATTTGATAAATATGGTAGACAATTTGTACAAATTTATACATAACAGGTAATAACCTGTACAAAATAATAAAACATACACGACATATAGATATTTATCGGTATTGTTACACAATCTTTTAGACTCATATATATATATATATATATATATATATATATATATATATATATATATATAAGTACGTCTGAGCCAGTGACAACTCTACAATAGATATATAGGCGAAAAAAAAAACTTCATGCGTAGATGAATATATTCATAAAATGAATAGTAAGACAAGTAAACAAATATATTGAAATTGTTCATGATAAGTGGAAATATCTCTCTTTATATATATATATATATATATTATATATTATAGAGTCTACCACTGCATCGAGTGTAATACGATATTTATCCACTCGAGACAGTTAAATATCCATACCGTCACAATAGGAATTTCAGAAGACAGCAAGAAAATTCGACGTCATAATCGGATTTTAACCAATGAAGTACTGAGATCAAACGAACCACAAGTTGATTATTTTTTTTTATACAATGGGTGCAGAAAGGGATAAATTGAAAAAGAATTAGAGAAATATATATTAAAAGTTCTTTCGTTTAATTGATTTTGTTAGCTGAAGTCACCAGTAACGTACAAATGGTCCGATCTATTCATATTATTGCAGGTCTTGATATTACTTTAGAATGAATTAATTTTTTACAATAAATATAAAAAGAAGATTTGGTATGGTTACCAACTAGACAACTCTCCACAACAGGCCAAAATGACACAGATAATCAGTTAGCCGTTCAGCCGAATAATTTGGATTGTTACCAGCTAGGTCATAGGGCCAATATTTTTTCACTCTGTATTTTCCAGTGTTCGTGTGTTGTTTAATCAATATCTAGTAATGTATTGCCATTGGTACTAGGATCCATCGTGTAGTGAGTTGTTACCTTCAACTGCTTCACTGTAACATTGAGATGTAAACGCAGTTTATTTCCTTGAGTTCTGTGATGCATGTTTTGTTTTTTTTAATTTTAGTTTTTGTGCCATGAATTATAAACACATATAGCTCTCTTCTTATTCTAAGTCCATTTATACTTACTTAAGATCAATCGTTTTCTCTTCGTTATTGATAAACAAACAACGTGAAGCCTGAAATCACAAAAAAAGTCACAGTTGTCGTCATTATTTAAAAAAAAATAAAAGGAACAAACTGTATGCAAAACTAAATTCCGAGAAAACTAAGTGAAGTAACTGAATATCTTTCACTTGAAATAAACAAAGATGCACATGTTAATATTGTCTAAACCAAAATTAAGAAAAACAATACGAAGAAGATACCCACAGTTATTGAGTTAACGTTATCAGGGTAATTATGAAGTCGTGATATTTAGAATTTCAGAAAAAAAGGGATTGACAATTTATAACTTCTGCACATTGATTATTTTATATATGCTTTTGACAAAAGAAATTGTTTATCTATAACCTTTGCATAGTCTTTTTTTTTTATTTGTCGGAATCGTCACCTGCTCTTTGCTTAAATATACATACAAGACATTGATCTCAATTACTTGTAAATATCATGCGAATTTAACACAAAAATAACATTTACTGTGAAAGCTGTGAAGTCTTTGAGAGCTTTTGATTGTGCCGTTTGAGACGGAAATTTTAATTTTGAATTTTCCCAGAAGATCGGTATTTTGGTGATTTCACTTTAATTTTTATTTTGAACGATCTGAAAGTTTATCTGAACTGCGATTTAATGTTAGATAATGTATTATGTTTTAAAAAAGAGGCTTTAAAAAGTATGTATGAATCAGACGGTAAATATCAAAAGCAGAACTGTCCATTGTATGAATTGAGCTCTTGCTTTTGCCATTGGGTTAAGGATAGTAAAATCACAAAAATATTGAACACCGAGGAAAATTCAAAACGGAAAGTCCGTAATCAAATGGCAAAATCAAAAGCTCAAACACATCAAATGAATGGATAATTGCCATATCCCTGACTTGGTACAGATGTTTTCTTATGTAGAAAATGGTTGATTGAACTTGTAGCTAGCTAAACCTCTCGCTAGTATGACAGTCGCATCAAATTCCATTATGTTGACAAAGATGCGTGAACAAAACAAACAGACATAATAGGTAAAAATGTCAAAAATAGGGATACAGCAGTCAACAACGTGATATAATCTTAATCACTTTAAACACAAACATATGTAACAAAGACGCACAAAAGGCATATATCAAATTTAGTAACTTATTCATTGCTTTTTTATTATACGACTTTATCTATTTATGTTAACTCCACCCATGTAGGATTGAAAGATTTTTAGTTTTGGGACCGAATCACCATGACTGGCAAATGGTTATCTTAACATTTACTAGAATATAGAATCGAGCGTTTGTCGTACATCAGTTGATAAACATGTAAACGTCACACAGGTATAACTAAAATAAATTTGTCGTTCAAGGGTCTTTCCGATTGGAATTTTCCTCGGAGTTCAGAGTTTTGTGATTATGTTCCGGACCATATGAGTATTTGGACCATACGCGTATGGTCATGACCATATGGGTATATACTCATATGGTCCGACCATACGTGTATGGTCGGACCGTACACGTATGGTCGGGGTAATTAACAGGTACATGTATGCTTACCTCTTTTTATAACCCGTCTAGTTGTCACGTCATTAAAAAACACTACTAAAGGTCATTTTTCATTAAAAATTAGTAATAACAAGATTAACAAAATAAAATAAGCAGTTTCACACAGTAAATTTCATAACTAGTAAAAACTATAGTAAACACATTTTTTTCATTACCGATATGTTATTACGAGTGAATGCATGGCAAAATGTCGACCTGGGAAGATAACTTCCAAAAATATTTTAATGAATTGTTACACAAGAAGTCAACTGGTTTACTATAACCTGACGTAAAAGTCGACAGGATAAAGAGTCTAATAAATTGCTTACTTTTGAAACTTAATATGATTAGCATTAGCAGTGCAATATTCATAATTTTTTATACTTATACGTGTTTTGTTTAAAAAAAAATGAATGACCTCACCGGCAAGGCCACTAGTTTATTTTTTAAAGTTGTCTGGTGATATGATGTACTTTAGTCATGTTATGATATTGGAAATCTAGAGCTTTTTTACCGTAGACACATCGGAATGATCCATGCCCCTAGAGAAGCTATGATACCGTGTGGACGTAAATGTCACCCTACTCATCCTTGCAATAATACAATTAGCGATGAAAACTAACTTTGGCATCAATATTTAATGTTATTTGAATTGTAAATAATACAATTGCATGTAGCAATCATTGTTATTTTATAAAGCTTTCTCATGCATATTATTGAAAAATATACCGATATGGTCCAAATACTCATATGGTCCGGCCCGTTTATAACCAAACGAGTATATACTTTTATGGTCCGACCATACGCGTATGGTCGGACCATATGAGTATACGCATATGGTAATGACCATACGCGTATGGTCCAAATACTCATATGGTCCGGAACAATTATACTTTTTAAACATATTTATAGGAGTAAACTTGCTTTTATTCAAATTAGAATCATTATGGGATTTGTTTTGTAAAGATCGTTCGATATATCATCATCTTCAAAATTGAGTTGCCATTTAACCGTAGAAGTTTATATCAAAAAATAGTTTCACGACTGTTTAAGGTGAAATAAAAGAGTGAATATGTTAACTTTATCATCAAGTTACTAGTTCATAATACTTACTAAAACGTCACCAGGTCGTATTTCTATCGGTCCGTTTACGACGTCATACCATACCTATAAATTAAACAAAACATGTGGCAAAAATAACTTTTGTACAATATAGGTAGCCATTTATTTGTTGTCGAAAATGTATCCATCTTGTATTATTAGTGCGTTATGTACATATAACTTGTGTTTTGTTCAAATGATTTAGAAAAACAAAAGCAAATTGGAAAAATGAAACAACACAAAAAATCAAATCAAAACAAAATACCAATTTGTAGAGGAATCATGAAATTATAAAACCCCAATCTAGGTTCCACTTTAAAATCCTAAAAAAAAATTGTGACGAGAATACACCGTTTTAGACTAAATTATCTGTCTCTGAATTTGCGAAAAACAATGTTATCACAATCAAAATAATGGCAGTTTTGCGTTGTAACAATGTAAACAATATAGTAAATGTATAATACGTGCATCTGTACTCATATAAACCAACAATTTTCAAAATATACATACTTAGTATAGTTTGCGATTATCCACTTCCTGTCATAATTGTTTTTAGAAAAAAGTGTAGTGCAAATGGGTAACATGTGAATTTATCTGAAATAATCCTTGAAAATATGCTATAGTTCGATAAATTTACAGTTTGTCTTATTTTAATGGCCTTACATTCTGTAATTCAATATTTAAAATGAAATAAAAAATGCTCCATATTTTCACCTAAATTTTTTTCATACATTTATATGCATACAAAAATGAAATCTGTCTAAAAAAAACAAATGTCATCGATAATGAAACATATATATGTCCTTCTAAACTATAAAAATCTAACCTTATGCCTTTCTCTTGTTTTCTGACCACCAAGGTATATCCAACTGTTATTTCGAATAAGAAATCCTTCAGCAAAAACACCTGAATTAGAGGTAAATTAAATAAGTTATATAGTGATCAACAGTAAAAGTTGTCTTTCGTAAATAAGACATCCTATATGAATATGTTCGAGAAAAATCTTCATGTTATTTGATTTAAAGATTAGTATTTTTCTCAATTCAAAGTAAAACTAGATGAATAGAACGGGTATCACATGTGGAGCAGAATCAGAACTAATCCATTTCGACCTCTTGAGTTCACAACGGTCTTCTGCCCACTGATTTTTTCTGTTTTGGTAAATACAGTTTTGAAAAAAAAAATGTTGGTAAATATGTTCAAATTAATGTCAATAACGAAAATACACGGTAAGATTAGCAAATAATAACAGATATAAAACATTGAAGCCAAGGCGGTTATCATTTCTAGGATATTAATTATGAGTATGTTTTCCACAAAAGTAATTAAGTTTGAGATTAAGTTCAAATTACTCACCATGTACATGTGTATGGGCATAATAATGAAAGGCAATCACTTTAGGTTTTTTCCATTCGCACCCAACATGTGTGAAGAAACCTAAATAAAGATCATATAATGGTTTACTTTTACAAACTGTGACTTAAATGGAGAGTTGTCTCATTTGTACTCATACCACATTTTCTTATGACCATATTACCTCATCTGATGTTTTCAATGTTTGTGTACATGTACTTATTCTATTATTTCACTTTTATAGTATGATCTTTCATGATGTTAAACCTTTTTTCACGTAGAAATAGCATTCATTCTAGCTACACAGGCCACTGCATTTGATGTTATTCTACATATTTACGTAGAAATAAAAACATCATATAATAATTGAGTGTGTCCCAAACCTGGTTCCTGAAACACTTCACCTAAAACGTTTTCCAAAAGAAATTTGAAAAGCAAAGTTGAGAAAAGAAACGTAGAATATGTCAAAAAGACAAAAATCCACCCAAAGTGCATAAAACATCCGAATGCTACCAATGGGTCATCAACCAAACAAGTAACTCCCTCAACAGGAGGCGGGCTACAGCCGGCCCATAAACAAAAATAGGTATGTAAGTATAAGTACTTGAATAAGTAATAATTTCTCAAATGATAAGAAAATGTATCTGAAGTGAACTAACATGAGTTGTTGCTACCTTAGTTGTTTGCCTATTTCAAAATAGATTATTACTGGCAGTACAACGCATTCGACTTCTGAGCTGATGGTATCATCGATAGCTAGTACACACCAGCAGTGGTTACTGTGTTACTAAAGGAAAATTATTGCAATACATTTGGATTCTAGATGGGTTTGGACCAACTTTTACAAACCTTGCTTCTTCAAATAAGGGGGCTACTGAATATGTAATTAAGGAAATTTTCCATATCTTCATTTTTTGTAATTCTGTATTTATAAGTAACATTTCTAACTTGCACAAGTACATACCATTTGGTTTATTTGCAGGAATAAAACCGCTATTGCAAAGTAGGAATTTCTGGTAATTATACTTTGTTCTAAAATCAATTAAACAATAAATGTTATAAGCTGGTTGCATATTTTTGATTATTATGAAAAAGGGAGATTGCGTATGCCAATTTTGTCTTTTTTGTTCAAAATGACGTAGATCAGTTCAATTCGTACATAACGTAGGAGCAAGAAGCTGACCCACTATAAAAGACACTAACTAAGAAACAATTTGTTAACAACAATCTTGGAGATTCAACATGGTAAACATGATGCGCGTACTATCACATTCATCTTATTTTTCATCATCTGATATCTCTCCTACATTGTGAATTTCAAGCTTCAGATTTGCATGTGAACAGTTATAAACAAGTGAAATAGAAGTACATTGAATGCTGTTGTTTCTTCGACTTATGCATTTGGAATTCCATATAATATTTTTTTGAGCAATAAGAAAATACAATTGAGCTTTAATTATAAGAAATATCGTCTTTTGACTTAAAAAACTTGAATAATTTGAGCAAATTTGTACGAATAATTAAACACCCGGGAAATTAAGTTTCATCAAGTTTTTGATAAAATTGATTTTGAATAAATCAATTCTTAGATCTTATCAAAAGTGTCACATAATAGGAATTTTAACTTACGGTCGTTTCGTAAATGTTAAAGTTATATTAGCCGGCGATGCAGGTTCTGTAATAAAATAAACAACACATATTACGATTGGTACTGTAAACAATACATATATATAAATTTGTAATCAAATTTCAAACTGCTGTGTATTCAAACCCTAAGAACACTTGATTTTGTGTAAAGGTATCCAAGTGTTTATATTTTCAAGATTATCAGCTATCAAAATTACCAGCTTATTGATTTATTTTACAATTTTATTTTTCAAATGAGTTGGTTCTTGTTTTGTCTGGTACTTTCGTGAGAAATTTTACCTTTCTGTTAAACACGCAATAGTAAAAATAATTGACCGTTATTTCAACGTATGATAAGTTTTTCAATGCGCACCTGTTAATTATCTTAGTCCTGAACGTATTGATAGGAATCTAAACACAAAGCTGAACGATTAAGTCTGAAATCACCCTTTCTTTCTGTAAGATT
Source organism: Mytilus galloprovincialis (assembly GCF_965363235.1). NCBI lineage: Eukaryota > Metazoa > Mollusca > Bivalvia > Mytilida > Mytilidae > Mytilus > Mytilus galloprovincialis. The sequence goes on along the minus strand of NC_134844.1, from coordinate 34,965,680 downwards.
TCGTTTTGATCATTTTTCGGCTTCTTGTGTTTGGGGTTTATAGATTGTGGTTTGTTTTTCTGTCGTTTTTCTTTTTTCACCATGATAATCCCTTAATTATGGACGAGTAACTTACATAGAACCGCCGTATATCGTAGCCTCCATTTTATGTAAAATCCGATTATGCTGAAGACATTTCTATGTGGTGTAGCAATTATTTTGTTCATTGCATTACATATTCTAGATAGGTACAAGTATTCTTTAATCATTTAAAACCATTATACTTTAATTGTTTCTTTATTTCAGGTAATGCTTTACAATACCTGTTAATGGTGCGTATAGATGCATCTGAACAATTAAGAAATATTTTTTCCCATTTCCACCAACCTTTGATGATACATCTGAAATATAATTTAATTTCAAACTTCAATTCTTTTGTTCGAAAAATTCAATGTATTTTATTCATTTATTACATCTTAAAGATACAGCCTTGGCTCTCACCGAACAGCAAGCCATGTTCGCTCCAAGAAAACTGTATGAACAGTACTGTAAGTATGGGATATAAGCCTATAACAGTACATTCTGTAAAATATTGGACCTATTCAATATTTTACAGAATGGACTGTTAGAGGCTTATATCTTACTTAAAACATTGTTTAACACGTCAAAAAAGGTAAAACAAAAGAAAAAGCAAGCAAAGATTTATTTTCATTAAGTATGAAAATTGTTTTGTGAATAAACTTTTTTACATTAAAATATTTTCTTAATGTTGGCCCTTTTAAACAGTAGCTCAAATTTAAAATATGACAAAAAGAAAGTACAGCTAAAGGTAAACAACATGTATTGCTACACGAAGAATAATACACAGGGTATTCGTATCACGATTTTTGCGTGCGCAAGGACTACTCATAGTTTCCGCTCATAATGTTCGTGAATACCTTTACATGATTTTTCTGTTTCAAAATGGATAAAGTGATGAAAGTATATGTGTTATGCAGAAACGAAGAAAGAGATGTTGTTATTAGTGATTGTGTTGTTTCAAACTTTGGATTAAAATCAAATATGTATTCAGAATCTATTCAGATACATTATTTAAGTGTGGATTACTAAGAGGATATAGTCAAAGCAGCTAATAATGGCAAGTTTTATATATAGTATATTTCAAAATGTAGTCCTATCCTATTAGTTTCTTGTTTCTTCTCGTGTTTTATCTTTTACAGGGTTAATGAGGAAAAAAAAGCATATGAAGACAGGTTCTTGTTGAACCATATCGAGTGTCCCGCATTCGAATTTATTTCAAATACATAATTATATGAACAAAGGAAGGGATAACAACATGCAATCAGTTATATTCTTTTGTTGGAATTTTCAAGAGACTGTTATTGTTTACCCAAATGGTACCACCTGAATACCCCCATCCCCCTCGCCCTCTTTTCTGTTTTTTTTTTCTTTCTGCAAGGTCGTATCGCTCGTTTTTTCGTTTGTTTGTGTATTGAATCCCATGTGTTTTTTTTTTTAAATATTACCGAAACGTAATTTTATCTCGATTTTCTTTTGAAATTTTTTTTTATAAAACGATCACAGCGAACAAAGTGCGAATCGGACACACGATTGGTTTGTTAGATAGATAAAATGCGGTAATGTCGTCCTTTATTCTGCTTCCCATATTCATCGTCGTTCATAAGCAAAGTGTTGCATTATATTCATGTTTAAGCAATAACTTAAAAGAACAACAACTTGTAAATCAACGCCGAAACCTGAAAATTCAAAAAAGAAATATAGTCTCCTAGTTAATGAAGGAAGTTCTAGATTCTTACTTTGTACACAGGATAAGGTTTAGGTTGTTAGTGGCACTTGTATTGTGGCATGATTTATCAAATTTTAGAAGCATAACTTTATTGCTTTTTTTCATTTTAATTGTAGTTTAAATTGATGTTAGGAAGAAAAAGAGCAACACCAGATGTCAATTTTGATTACCTAAGACGGACGCGGATACATGTTTTGAAAAAAGAAATTCAAAAAGGCAACAGAAACAAGACTGGCAACAAAAACAAGACTTACAACGAGCATTATCAACTTATTGAATTTAGTGCGAAAAGAGACAACCCAAAAACATCAGAAAAATGGCAGTGATATAACTATTGGTAGTGTTAAACATCATTTTGAAAGTAATTTTTTTCCTCAAGAAACCGTTTTGATGAGTGACAAAATTATTGTATTAGAAGTTGACTGTAATAAAATGTTTTTTTTTAATTGTCATTTTTTCTTTGGTTGTATTTTTCTTTACATGATGAAAACAATTATGATAATTAATAGTTCTTTTTTATTTCAGTGCTTGAACTATCATTTATCTGTAAGAATGCTACCTTTAACTGTCCAATATTTTTAAGAAAGAAGGCTTTTCTTAAAAATATTGGCCAGCTTAAGGTAACATAATGGTTTCTTACAGGTAAATGATAGTCCAATCACTGATATAAAGAACAGGTAAAACAATAAAATGACGTCACAACAATGTTTTAATTATAGTGGCAGAAAATATTTGATAGTAACGATATGAAATAACGAGGCTTTATAAATGTCTTCACATTCCTTTGTTTTAGCTCGGACTAAAATTGAAATGACATCACAGGCTGTCAGTTTTACTTTTTCTCTAAGAAAATGTTTTGCTATGCACTCGTTTAATAATGTCAATATATAAACAAACTAAGATAATCATACTTCTAATAGAAATTTTACCCTAAAATGTTTAAACATCGAGTATAAAATACCTTTGGAAAGACGTATTAACAAATTAGGATAAGCACACCTAAAATTTTATAGCACCGATTATTAATTACCTTTGGGAAGAACGTAGAGTGGTTTATCATTAGACTGGAAATTGTCTGTAACACTGAACTCAACAGCATCACCTTTACATGCAAGTCCTCTTTGACAATCCCTAAAAAAGTATGTACGTGCAATACACTATGTGCCTTGTTATGTCAGTAATTGGGATTTTGTCTTTGTTTAAATGATGTAAATATTTCAAACGAGAGCAGCAATTTTAAGAACTACATCTTCAATTTTGTAAAAGTGAATTGACACAAATAATTTTGTTGGAAATACTTCTTTCAGAAACTGTATCAGGTAAAGAAACTGAAAACTACGAAATTAGAATAAGCTTAAGTAAAAGGAAACGACATTATGCATCAAGAATATCAAGAGATTGTGAGTAGTGCAACAATTTTCAATGAGATTTGAAAATACATAGTGTTTTTTTTGTGGGATTGATAGGTATCTTGCCACGTCCACCTTGTGTTTTTTGTTAGATTTAATTTTGCCTTGTATCCATCTGATCAGATCAGATAATCCCCTTTCAGTTGATTGTTATATTTTTTGTAATGTTATATAGTTACTCCAAGATCCCTGGTTAGGGTGAGATTGGCATTGTCAAACAGTTTAACCCCAGCCATATTATATGTGTCCATATCCGAAGTCAGGATACTGTAATTGAGTGGTTGCTGTTTGTTGCTGTTTATCATTCTTGATTTCGATCCTGAATTTGTACATAAATCAGCACGTTAGTTTTTTTATTTAAATTGTGTTGTATTTGTTATTTTTATGCCTTTTATAGCTGACTATGCGGTATGGGTTTTACTCATTGTTGAAGGCCGTATGATGACCTTTAGTTACTAATTTCTGTGTTATGTGGTCTATTGTGGAGACTTGTCTCATTGTCAATCATATTCTTATTTTCATAAATCACATGTGATTAAAAGGACCGTTTAATCTAAGTTAGCTTCTAACTTTACTTCATGGGCTTTTGATTTCTTTGGTGTTGTCTCATTGATGAATTCCCTTCATCCTCTATCATTTCAGATTGACAGAAAATAACTTTAGTAGAATGTTTACCATGTAGCATCTTCATGTAGTGGTTCTAAGCACAAACCGGAGTCGATATGATGTGGTTTCACGATGGGATCAGGTTCAGTTAACAACTTTGCTGAAAATATACAAATACAAAAGTTCATTATCTTAAATACAACAATAATACAACAATAAAATATACATCCATGACAATAGATGTAACTTCAGATTTGCTTGGAATATTCTTTTCGTTTATGTACAGTGAAGAAATTTAGTGACATTATGTATCTGAAAACATATAAAATATTAAAACTTTGTACCTTTTATAAGAACGTGGCCGATGGCCCATCTATAGCTACAACCTTTTCTAGTTTGTCTGATGTAAAACATTCCTAATTTATGTTTAAACAAATACAAAGATGAGTTATGAGATTGCCATTTAAACAACTTTCCACTAGAGAAAAAAGGTAGCATCTTACTTATTCCAAGAGTATTTGATAGTTGTTTTTTTTTTAAACTAATCGGTCATATTTTCCTATGTTTATAATTTATAAGTCTGAAAATAAAATGTATGCTGTTTTCCCTGATTGGTTTAAAAAAATCAATAAAATTAGATACTTACTTATATAACTCTCTCCTATCTCTTCTAATGATTTTGAATAGCAAATGTATCTATTAACCTAATAAATGAACAAATAAATATACAATTTAAAAATAAAATCTAATTTATTAATATAAGCTTTAGAAACCGGACAGAAAGCGAGGCTCGCTTTTCCTCTGTTACGTAGCGAGTTCAAATAAATTTTATATTTTCATTGTTTTCATCCTAAGATTTACACCCAACACTTGAAACTTAAATTGTTAAAAACTAAATCATTGTCTCTTATTTTTCAAAGAAACCGACATAGTGTAAACGTGAACCGTAAAGAAGACCATAAAATGAAATATCCACATTACCGCTTGCTCATCATGGAGAAAGGTCCATGAACAAATATAGCAACATTTTATTTGTGTCCCTGTTTTTTGTACAATAGTTGGCTGATTACTGGATAAAAAACACATTTACTAATTAGTTGAATTGTAACACACCTATCTATTTTTTTATTTTGGCAACATTGGTTGATTTATAGGTTGTACCCATAATAAGAAGTACTAAATGACAATTTCTGTTTGATATCTCAATGAAATGGAATAATATTTCGTATCGATAGTACCCGTGAAAATGATTTAGTCATGAAAGGAGTAGGTTCAGTAAGACCCTTTTTTTGGCCCCAAAATATAGCAGTTTTACAAAATTGTTTAAATGTAAACTTTTAGTTATTTTTTGGAAAGTATAATGCCTCGGCTACATAAATATGGGTTCTTTTTGGCATTACAATGAATATATATCGGGTACTTGCATCATTAAGTCATGCTAATTTACTGAAATCTTCACAATTTCAGCATTTTATTTAAATTTTAGACAGTTTCCGTCTTAAATGAAAGTGGCCACATTCGTGTTCATTCTTGATATTGAAATGTAAGTTGTGTTTAATGATAATACATAATATATATAAAGGTCGAAGATGAATACGGATGCGGCCACTTTCATTTTCGACAAAAACCATCTGAAAAGTAACAGTTGTTCGCATATTTGATAGATTTTTCAAATTAAAGCTAACATCGGAGCGTTTTTAATGAGTGAATCAGTTAAAATCTTTCACAAAAAATAATTGAATCAATTGAAATAGACATTTAAGTGTTTAAAAAGAGTCTAAAATTTTTCGTCAGATGAACTTGAAATTTGAGGCCAAAACCGGCCCTTACAGGACCTACTCCTTTCATATTCACAGCCGAAAAGATAATATCATGAAGATGGTGGTTTTTGAATTGCTGCTAAAAAGAATGAGTAAAGTTTATCGTTGAGACTGACTTCTTTAATATTACGGCTGCTCAAGTCCGTATGAAAAAGACGAATAGTCATCTGTATTTATAATACAGTATGTAGTACATAACTAAAGTATATGTGGTTATCGTTCTTTGTGAGTCATCAGTGATGTTGATGATAACAATGATCAAAATTTCGATGATATACATTTTAAGTACAAATAAGGTAAGCATGATGTGGTTTATCGAAAGCACGTACTAAATTAACCCTCAATGATTATAATCCCTTTAGCAGAGCTCTGATGATTTAAGTGGTATCTTAGTCGGGTTGATCAGCGTCGATGTGGTATCTTAAACATTATATCATAAACTGTATATGCTAGAGGGGCGAAAGATACCAGAGGGACAGTCAAACTTATAGTTCGAAAATAAACTGAAAACGAGCTAAATATACTAGTACCTCTGTTGTTTGAATAGGTGGTACGACAACTTTGTATTGAAACTGCTCTTCGTCGCCTTGTTTCAAGTCCACGGAAATGTATGGAAGTTCTCGAACAGACTGTACAACTCCTGTCAAAACAAAATATCATTTTTAAAGAACAAAATCAATGATCATGAATTTAAGCACACCATGACGACATTATAATATGAATATTTTGCGCTTAATTGTATGATTTGAGCGTCACGGATGAGTCCAATGTAGACGAAACGCGCCTCTAGCGTATGCAATTATAATCCCTGTACCTTTGATAACTATGTATAAACTTTATTTTGTTCTTTATTTAGCCTATTTGATTATTTAATTCGAGCGTCATTGTTAACTCTTTTGTAGACGAAACGCGCGTCTGGAGAAAATACATTTTTTTTTGGGATCTATGATGAGTTTATATACATGCATGTAATAAAACGATATTCTTATTTGATTAAACTAAAAATTCGAAAGAGTGATATAGTCTTATCTAATTTAAAAAAATAATCATGTAACCAATTGTCCATCGTCTGCAAATTGATTATAGAAAAGCAAAAAAGGAAATGTTAATGCATAATTGGACCAAATACAAACGCATGCCAAAATGTTACATCGGAAAGATTGTTTTGGTTTCAATATAATTGGAACATTAAGCCCTGCATATGTGAAACTGTTATATATACACACACATATATATTTATTTATATATTGCTGCTACTGGTAAAGGCAATTAAGTGTCTGTTTTATCATTAATTTAATAGTTATTTATATTAAGAAAACACTTTTTTGTGTGTCTCAACACTTTTTCATCAAACACATTTCACTTTCATGTCGGGTGAATCATGACTACGCCATTTTCCTCAAATGTGTGTTTTTCTTACTTCGGAGAATTTTACATTGCAGTGTCAGTATGATATATTTGTACCGACATCTTATAATTTAAATTATTATAAAAAAAAAATCTTAATAAGAATACACTATATTTTTTTTCTAAAATATATATATATGATACGCAATGCTGAGATTGCATTGTTCAAATTGAACGGTCCTTTTCTTTCCCTGTTTATACATTGTAATATACCCCTCCCTGCGTTTTCTTTAATTCTTTCTATTTGTCTAACTAGAATGTTTTTCAAACTTATGCAGGTCAAATTCGAAAGAATTGGTGTGAACAGAATATCCATTGAAAATTCTTAAATTAACGTTATCAGTTTATTATACGTTTTCATTGAAATTAACGTTAACACTTTATTATACGTTTTCATTTAACAATGAATAAAAAGTAACTCACCAAATATTGCAGTGATGATAAGCGTGCACAAAGAAATGTTTTGTTTCATTTTTCAATACCTAAAACATTATAAAACAAAATTTGTTGTCTGTTGTCGAGGACGAAAACCCATGCTCTTTAATAACAAAAGATAGCTGTGTTTTATAGACATAGATGCAATAAGGAAACAACTAGGCTTAGCCAGTGGAAAATGACATTTTTTTCTAATTTCAGTAAATACATTAAAAGATTACCAAAACAATAGATAATATTTATGAAGAACATTAGTTTTATAAACAAGGTGGAGCAATCAACCTACACTCAAAATTGTAAATATAATGTTTGATACATTGGGGCTAAGAAGACACAAAAAATAGCAATTAATTGTCTACGGTCTAATTTACTCAAAGATGAAGTAGCAAAGATAAAGACAAACTACATAATTTGTTAACTATTTTTTTTTTTCAATTATATTATATCATTAATATCATGCAGCTATCGAATTACCATGTTTTTGTACATAATAGACAACAACTTAAATTTTGAAAGGATATCAAATTACGCTAGATTTACTTCACAATTTGACAAAAATAAACGAAAAGAACATGGATAACATATTTAGTGAAAGAACATATAATATCTTACTAACCAATATTTATTAAAAATCATTCTAAATTAACATGTACTTACACTTGAGCATCGGTCTCTTGATATGACAAAATTGATTCCTCCAAGTAAATATAAGTTATTTATCACATGACTGAACAAGATAATTTAGAGAAAAAAAAAATAAAGAAAACAAAAAAAAAGAAAAAGTGTCTTTTTTTCCTTTTTCGAAGAAACTATGAAACGTAGCAAACATCTTATATATCACTATATCTATTTTGACAAATTTCAAGGTGGGAGATCACAATCATACTTACCACATGATATAAGACATATTTAACAATAGTATGACAAAAAAAATACTATTCCGCAATATGAATAACAATTTCTTAGAAGCAGGTAATAAACATTTATAAATAAACAAAACTATCCGCATCTTGTTTTGAAAGTATTAGTTCGGTTGTTTTAAGGATGATTTATTACTTTGTTTTCATTATTTCTGTATTCTGCAACAAATAAAGTGACAACCAGGGAAAAGTACATTACATTTTTTCAAATATCTATGAAGCCATTATCATTTTATTGAGAAGGATACAAGTAAACCGCATTGTCATAAAATGCCTAATTTTTTTTGGTTGTCACATTTATCACCTAGAATTATGTAATATGTAATTACAGTCTTCATGTTATAAACAAACACATTTAGTGTAAGGAGAATTTATAATTGAATTTATAGTTCCACATTATATAGACACCTTCTGAAATTGAACATATTGTTGCATCTTTTAATTTCAAACCACAGAGAATCGTCTCTATGACATCAAAAACGAGAATTTTATTTATTATATCTATTATACCATTGACAAATGACAAAAGAAGCATTGAAAATAACATCTTCCAATTTATTATTTTTAATTTTCTAAACATAAAACTAGCGCCCGTGATGATTAGCAGATTTACATTTCTTTTTCTTTATAATCGAGTAATTTTATCATATTTATCGTACATTATTAAAGCGTAGACAAGTTCATGACAAATAACTTTGGTTGTTCATGTTGTTAATCATTATAAAAGAGGTAACGTTTGAGAGTTGTTAATTATTTAAGCTTATATGATATTTGAAGGTTTTGGCTATACAAAAGTTGATTTTAAGACCATTTTGATTGTATACTTCTACATGTTTTTTTTTATCTTTAAGTTTGCAAATAGTGTTGTTCTTATTTCTCAATATACAATTCACCTCGAACTCTTTAAATTCGTTAATTTACAAAGATTTACAAGCTGATTAAAAAGTTGATATGTTGTACTGTTTTGCAATTAAATGTTGTGTTTCTTTTTATCACGTATTATGTTCTGTTTTATTCACAACTTATAACCTCTGTATGTGCAACATATTGATCAGAACAGGCGTTTTTTTTTTTCGAAAGCACCTGATATCACTTCTGTCTTTGATTGGGTTCTTATTACTACGATTATGGTTTTTATGGAGTCTGTCTTCGACTCTATATATGAGTTTGTTCTCGCTTCGATATATTCCATCTCATTTGGTATTTGTTAATGTGAATATGTTTTAATGTAAGGTACTTCAAAACAAAATATTTTAGAGGATAAAGATAACATTTCGAATACTTTAGAAAAGTAGTCTTTCATCAACATTACAATTATGAAAATATTCTATTTCGAAAACTGAAATATTATTTTGAATTTTATACCTTACAAACTCGATTTTAATGTTGTACATAAAAATATGAATATATTTGATCTCTTTGAAGTTTCAATGGTTAAAATGTATGATTATAGTTCACAAATTAAGGCACGGTAGTATTTACAATGCGGAATTTATATTTCTCTTTTGTGTACGCTACTTAAGTCTATGTATTTGAACAGTATGATAAGAATAAAAAAAAAAAACATTATCTGTTTAACATACTTTCCGAAACTGAGTGATGAGCAAGTGAGGAAAAATGTATTTTTTTTTTAAATACAGGTGTAGATTATTTTTTTAGATTTTTCTTAGACAGTTTAAAATTGTGAATGGAAATGGGAAATGTGTCAAAGAGACAACAACCCGACCATAGAAAAGACAACAGCAGAAGGTCACCAACAGGTCTTCAATATAGAGAATTTGTATTCGCTGCATGATAAAAGACCCAAACTCAACAGTGGCCTAAGGTTTACAGAGATAGCAAAACAAGGTCATCATACATATTCAAATAAGTACTTCAGGTAACTATGTATGAAGAATTTGGGGCAGTATTAGAAAGTGATGATTTTTTTTTTAACAGGAAATCAGTACCACTATGGGTCAGAAAATACTACCGTTCCATTTCTACCGCTGTTTAATAATAGTCATAATTCGATTTAGCAAAAAATGACTTATTAAAATAAAACCAAGGAAAACATATCAATTATACAAGGAAAACATATCAATTATATAAGGCAAAACAAGTAATATTAGAAACACCTAACTATAACAGGATCAAATGCCAACATACATAGAAACGGACTGTAGATAAAAACTGCCTTATCGTTGATTTTTTTCAGGATATTTCAAGAATAAAATTGGTTGAACATGGGTTCATGGTTAAACAAATCTTTTTAAAATGGTTATGGGCAGTACTTGTTTGTTTTGTTTTGTTTTTGATTAAAAAAAAATCACCAAAAATTGTTCGTTTTGCTTTGCAAGATTACTTACATTGTGCAAATGAAAAAGACAAATTGATCATGTAGATCATGTATACCAAAGTGACATTCAAACTCGACATTTTAATGCGACTCCTCATTATCATATCAAAAGTGAAGGGAGGCCAACGCACGAACAAAATTGTACTGCATTTAAAGCCAAAAAAATCCGAAAAGATGTGCATAATAAGACAAAGATAATGCCTGGGGAGAGGAATTCTTTAGATAGTATTTCCTATCATGATTTCTTTAATAGAGGGTTGCTGCTCAAATAAAAGCTATTGAACCAGGAGTTCCTAATAGTGAAGTTGAAATCATCCCTCCGGAGACTTAATGGACGCCATCACGAGTTGTTTGCCTGTCTTGGTATATCCGTTTCACAGATGTTGGCAGATATGTTCCTAATGTCGTAACTACAATCCCATTCCCTTTTTACGAATGCGACTTACCGATTAAGAATTTTCCGGGTTTCAAATATCATGAACAACACGACGAATGCAATATGTGGAGCAGGATCTGCTTTCTCTTCCGAAGCACCTGACAAGTGAGCGTAGTGCCAAATATAAGAAAGGTAATTTAAATCTGAAGAAGAACACCCTAGTTTTTTTTAAATAATACAAAATTCAAAACAGTACAATACTACTGGTTTCTGTTTGTTTTGAAATTGAACATTTCAATGACGTTTCATTTCTACAAACGTGTTGACTACTTAGCCGGTGATAATTTCGGGGACGAGGTACGTTATGATTCCTTGCTTATAACCAACCTTTGTCATGTCAGTACCAGAGTCTTTGACCAACTAGTCAATCAACTTTGAAACTATAGATTTTTCATACATTAGCATCACTATATCATCTTCATCTGCGTATTAAGTATACAATTTTCAAACCCTAAAAGATATGCAAGACTGCAGCTGCTAATCAAATATTTTTTAAACTGTTTCGCCAAAAAACAATGAGCCAGGTCGTTGACAATAAGGTAACGTTCTTTTTCCTAAATAGTTCATACGAAACTATAAAGCACTAATAGATAAATAGTCTGTGTCTACTTCACAAATAATCCAAGATGGTTTTGGTCGGTAGCTTTTGTCAAGACTCGATATTTATGCATCCCGCAATCGATAATTTGACTATGAATGTTATAGGTGTAGATGGATCGAAAGATGTTATTCGCACTCAATATATTTTAACAGTGTTATTTCATTTCTTTTTTTTACCTTGTATCTATATTTTACTTTTCTATGATATCGAGAAAAATCGTAACTTTGTATACGGAATTTATCTGTGAACGGACTGACCTGACATTCAGTTAAAGTAACGTTTTCGTGTACCTTTTTTTAATGCTATATCAGCTGTGATAACCAAACTAACCCATGTTCTATATATTTACATAAACCAGTTCTGCCCTCGACACCTTTTCACATTAGAGGACAAGGGTCTACAACAACCGACATAACAGACAATTCTCTGGGAGGGCAAAGATAATATTTGACCGGACAATAATTTGGACAAGTATAAAAGCCAGTATTCTGGGAAGGGAAGTCTTAAAGAAATAATACTAAATGATCATATTCATTTCATACTTAAATACACAAATAAATTTCTAATATTATGACAGTTAGTACAACAATACCAAAGATAAATAAAGTGGGGAAATATCTTACTTTAAGAAGGGGCTTTTAAATTATATCCTTTAAACCATATTATACCATTGTCCTAGCTTTTGAACCCAAACAATGCCTAAACATTTAAGGAAAAAAATGGTCCAGAAGAGTAATAACATACAACATGGCTGTATTGAATACTGATAGATACCTTCTTTGTTCCCATGAGTTTTACTGATTTATTTTGTGTATTTGCGTTGGTCACCAGGTAGCTGATCAGACTAGGTCTACTGAGCGTTGCAAGTCCCAGTGGATCTGTGGGTTGTAAGTCATCTTCCATTATCATCATGTGTCTGAAGGGACAAAGCCCCCCTGTTGTTGTTTTTTATTTTATTTTTGTATCTTTATTCAATTATACAACATTTATATACAATAGATAAATTTCATGTTACACAACAATACCACAAGATAATGTTTTAAAGTATAAAGACATATATTCTCAACACGCTAATCAAAAATTATATTCTATAACGCCTTCAGTCTCTTGTACCAAAACATTGTTCTTTAAAAAGTGTTTCTCAAAAACTGTTCTCATACATATTGCATCACATACATATTCGTACAGAAAAGGAATGTTTGAGTTGCTCATCCATTTTTGTCGTCAATATAACGGAACTATTAAAATTTGTCACGTGCGAGGTTTCGGTACTATTAACACTAGGTTTAACTCTCCATTTTTGTTTTCATTAAGAGCCTGTCCAAAGTCAGAAATACGACATTATTTGTTTTTCACTCGTTCTTGTTGTTGATAACATTATTAGTTACACAGTGTGCAATTGTCCTAATACGAGAATTTATCGGGTCAATAAAATTCATATCGGGTGAGGCGAAGCCTAAATCCGCCTCTTTAAAGCAACTCAATTTTTTAATTTCTTTTATTAGGTCAATGGTATAAGGGAGATAATTCCAATTGACGTAATAAATAAGGGAGATAATTCCAATTGACGTGATAAAAAATTGTACTGAAATTTATTAGGACAATATCAGCCAATCAAAATGCGAGAAATTACTCTAAATCAGGATAATTGATTTTGTCAGTCTTTATTGACTGTTTTTTTTTTTGCCTTGGAGTTTTGTATACTTTTTCATACATGTTATATATGTTCCGGTCCATATGAATATTTTGACCATACACGTTTTTGCTTATATGGTCATGGTAATTACAACGTGTTTACTTTAAAGTCTGTTAATGTCTCCATGAGGTCATTGTATTATATTTTGATAATAAACAAGCAAGGTTTTATGCGCAATTAATTTACAAATATATGTATTTAATCGTGTTTATATTTACGAAGGTATTAATTTTACTTTATGTGCTATGTTTATACTAATTATAAGAAACGAAGACATTCAAAGATCGATATAGGGCGGTCCTGGTTACAAGTGAACTTACTGTTGAGCAGACCAGCCAAAATTTAACTTGAGAACAAGCCTGGTTCAATCAGAGTTTTCAAAATCAAAGTTATTAATTTATGTTAACTTATGGCAGGACTGGTTCGAAGATAACTTAGATAAGTAGCGGACCTGTTTCCAAGTTTACTATAGGCAGACATAAAAAAAACAGTCATAAGGCCAAGCCCGCTCAGCAAGATATCTAGACCGTGGTCTTAGGACTGGTCAGAGCAGTTCTAAATCCTGTCACATGTAAACTTTGACCAGTCCAAATGACTGGTTATCAAGTTAACTTGATGTACAGGTTAGGATTGCACTAATTGATAATGTGTACGAATCGTTTGCATTAGGTAATGGATAAATTCGAAAATTGTCCTACATGGTCAAACGAATAATGTTTTTTAAAAGGATCAACTAGATAAGACCGGTATTAAAATAAGCAGTTTCAAAAAGTAAGTTCCACTCACTTTTTGTAAATACAATAATAAGATGTCAAAATCAAATGCACATATTGTAAAAGGAAGTTTTGTAACCTTGGTATATCTGTACCCAGCTTTAAAGAAGGCTAATTTTTCATTCGCAAGCACAAGGTGTGACAGAAAAGGATCGTGCACAACCAAGATGTGCAAATGAAGAAAAATATTGTGGAAGTTAATGTCGACCTATTGCATACATGAAAGAATACACGTATAATTAGCAATGAAAACTAGGAGCAACTGACTGTGGCATCTATATTAAATGTTTATGTAGCCTTTGAATTATAAAATTAATACATTGCTATGTTACCATCATTGTTTTTTTGAAGATAAAGTGTATTGTATTACTGAAACGTTTCTAATGCATATTTAAAAAAATACCTTTATGGTCCAAATGGCCATTTGTTCCGACCCGTTAATAAATAAAAGCAACAGTAGTATACTGATTTTCGAAATTCATAAATCGATTGAAAAAAACAATCGGGTTACAAACTAAAACTGAGGGAAACACATCAACTATAAAAGGAGAACAATAACACAACAGGTACATTAAAATGAAACAAAACAGAAACGAACTATAGGATAACAATAGGTATTTGTTTGACAACAAATAGGACATTTGTACAGGACATTTTAATAAAAATGGTTAGTTGAACCTGATCTTGTAGCTAATTAAACAACCCGCTTTAATAGCAATGTTAAATATAACACTCAAATTACAACATTACATGACAGGACTGATTTATGTATAATAACCAAGAGAGTCTACCCGTTCGAGCGGGGTTGGAACACAGTGTTGACTTATGCTTAGTTCGTTTCTGTGTATGTTGCATTTTAATGTTATGTCGTTGTTCTCCTCTTATATTTAATGCGTTTCCCTCGGTTTTAGTTTGTTACTCCGATTTTGTTTTTTGTCAATAGATTTACGAGTTTTGAACAGCGGTATACTACTGTTGCCTTTATTAAGGAGCTCGACCAAGGAGGCTCATGCTAAACCTGTGAGATATACATTCAATTTGGTTCATTGTAGAAGGCTATATATTGACACCAGAGCATTTTAACGTCCGTCAATAATTAAACTACAGCAGTATATGAAACAGTTGGACAACGAACTATCATGAATATGAAATTAAAAATTCAGAGGTTGCTTCAAGGGCAAGATAAGTAAAATTTGGCATAAGAGTATTACAAATCAGGAATATGTTGTGCATCATAATTGACAATAATTAATTCAAAATGGTCTGACTTTATATAATTTTTTAATATGAAATGCAAATACAAAGATAAATGTATTCTACTTCTAAAAAAATTACTATAAACAAAAGGGAGTTGTGACCGCCTTTCTACGTGCTAACTCTTCTATTGTCTCCACAAATTCCTGATGTCACCTCGTGGTCGCAAAATGAAAACTTAGGGTGCTGTGTCATACAGGCACTTGACCGTTTAAAACTTGTTTCATGTTTAAATTCGTAACCCAATTGAATATCAACATTACACATCTCTTGGCCATCAGATTCTCTGAAAAAAAAAAATCAAAACTAGGATAAAAAAACATCTTCATAGACACTGGGAAAATATTTCGAAGGGATAGGTTGCATATTTGGTAAATAAAAATTTCACAGTTTTTAAAATAGGGTTTACATACTCACAAGACTAAAAACAAAAATTTTGATTAAATTTCGGTTAAATTGGCATTAATATATTGGCATTATGATATGCCCAACATTATATTATACAATATAATAACAAATTAAAAGCATAACCTAGTAACCTCTATATACCGTATGGGCTCTTTTTTCGTATGTTGAAATTCTAATTTTGATCTATGAGTTTTAGTGTCTCTCTGGAATCTTTTGTTCCTCTTTTAAAACATTCAAACAGTACGGATTAGGCACGCCATCATGAAATAGTTCACTTTTAAAATGAAATATGTGTAACTGAAATCAAAATAAACCTTTCCTTGTGTAGCAGCAAAAGTCATGTCTTCCTTTCTACGTTCATGACTTATCACTGGAAATAATATATCACCGGATACAAAATATCATCGAATTGCTTTTTTTTTATTTCTTGTGTGTGTTATTGTGTTGTCAGTTGTTTTATGGCTTTCTGTTGACCCTACCAAAAGAACTGGTACCGTTGATATTTATAAAAAATGATCTCATTTATTACAACGATGTTAACATAATTGTTAAATCAGTATACATTATTAATATCGAAAAAACTTATTGATTTCTGCTACAATAATTAACTTAACCTTACCCGAAACGAACTGGCTTATTATCTTTTGGGATATATAAACACTTTGCAGCCTACAAATCAAAGTAGAATATAGATTCATACTATTGTAATATAGCCAATTTATGAACAAAAATATATTCAATCAACCTGAATTGATTTATAACTTTTTTTAAAATGTACATTACCTTATAGCAGTTGTTATATAGATTGAGCTTGATTTTGATTTTTTATTTTAAAAACAAATATCACGCTTTTCTGATCAGAGTAACCCCGTAGATATTTCAGCATAAAGTAGGAGTTAATAGCACCATACATCAATCAAATACTGTCAAACATGAACGTAATACTGATTACAAAACTTCAATTCCGATGAAATTGAAGGGAAAACAATTCATCCCTTTGCAAACTGAAAACATGGATTTTTTTTCAAAATGAAAATTGAATGCATTGGGATATGTTTTAACTTTAATCTGATAATCAAGCTTAAATGTGTCCTTTAAAGACTTATATTGATGATAAAATTAAACGTACACACATGATTTAAGGATTTAATTATAAGAAAAATTAAGTTGAATAGCACAATATCTCTCATTAGCATATCTAGTTTCTTACCAGAACATCTCCCTGTCGTACATCAATAAATCCTCCAGGTACTGGTACCAATACCTGTAAAAGATATGTCGTGTAAAAAATATTGGGGTCAATATACAATTATGTGTAATTGTTTTAAATATTGTTTTTCTTTGATTTAGAAAATAAACCTATGACAGGAACCTAATGTTTAGTGATGTAGTTCATAAATGTTTTTCGTTTCTCATTTTCAGCTCACTGTGAGCTTATGCCATCACTTGGCGTCGGTCATCGTCGTCGGCGTTGTCTGTCGTCGTCAGTCGTCGTAAACTATCAAAAATTATCTCCTATGAACCTACTGGACCAAATATCTTCAAACTTTAACTAAATTTTCCTTAGGGTGTTTATAAATCCGAAGTTTTGATCCATCGAAGAACATGGCCGCCATGTCTTAAAATATAACATGGGGGTCAAATGCAGTTTTGGCTTATATCTCAAAACCTAAAGCTTTTAGAACAAATCTCACAGAAATTGAATTGTTTAATTGGTCAAGATCTATCAGCCCTGACATTTATAGACGTATCGAACAACCCATTGTTGGGTTGCTGTCACT
Source organism: Mytilus galloprovincialis (assembly GCF_965363235.1). Lineage (NCBI taxonomy): Eukaryota > Metazoa > Mollusca > Bivalvia > Mytilida > Mytilidae > Mytilus > Mytilus galloprovincialis. Next base: position 34,948,010 of record NC_134844.1, on the reverse strand, counting down.
TAATTTGTAGTTTTAAGAAAATTTTAGTTTTTTGTTATTGTCTTGAATATTGATATAGATAGATGAAAGTGTAAACAGCAATAATATTCAGCAAAGTCAGATCTACAAAAACATTTTATGACAAAAATTGTCAATTGACCCTTTTTAAGGAGTCATTGCCCTTTAAAGACAATTTTACACAATTTGTTCATCAAGTTTGCCAACATTTTAAACTTTTCTCCTATTTTCTAAATTGTGTTTAATATTTCTTAACTTTAAGGGAATGTTTCTTTAGGAATCTAGTTAATGAATTGTACCCCAATTTTTATCCATCAACAAACATGGAAGCCACGGCTAACTATAGAACAAATGAGACAAATTCAGTTTTGCCAATTCCTGTCAGCCCTGACACTTTCAGACAAACCGAGCAACCAATTGTTGGGTTGCTATCACTAGTTTGTTTATTTCAAGGAAATTTGGAAGATTTTGGCTACTATCTTGAATACTACTGATAATAAAGATAAACTGTAAATACCAAAAATGTTCTGCAAAGTAAGATCTACAAAAAAAAATATATGACCATAATTGTCAATTGACCCCTTAAGAAGTTATTGCCCTTGCAGGAAAATTTTACCCAAGTTTTGTTATGTTTTTTCAACTTTAAAAGTATTCTCAAAATGAACCTAGTATACATTTTGTATTTCATTTCCTTGTACGTGAAGAAACGTATACTCTATGGATAAAATGGAACATATTGGTAAAATGCATTTGTTTGCTTTGGAAGAAAATATGATAGATATAATGAACATTAAAATGGCATTTCTCAGCCACTCATTAACATATATTTATAAACCAAATTAATCATTGATGAATGATTTAAACAACAAAAAAACAACAGGTGCGCGATTCACGCCCCTGGAGCCTCTTGTTTAGCTAGATAAGGCATTTGGTTTTCCCGTTTGAATGGATTTATAGTAGTAATTTTTGTGGCTCTTTATAGCTTGCTGTTGTTTTCAAAGCTCCGTTTTGAAGTTCATAGTTTGACCATAATGGTGTACTTGTACAAATTGTGACATGACTGGAGAGTTGTCTCATTTACACCCATTCCACAGCTTCGTATATCGCTAAGCTATGTCTTTATATTGTGCCTATTATGCCTACTGTGATCATTGGTTACTTTTTTTATATTTAAAGAAAACACACTTTTATTTTCCAAAGTCAACATGCCTAAATTTCCCCATTCCTTTAGTATTGTTTTCTGCTCATTCAAGAAAACAAGATACATGCCTACATGCCCTTTATTATATTCGTAAATAGTTGTTTCAATAAATATCTAACCATGTATTTCCTATTTAATACAATATGATTGACATACAGATCATGTATTCACGCTTAGAAATGGCAGCACCAAGTCATGAATAGGATAGATGTTTTCCATTCTTTTCATCAGTTTTAGTCTTTGATTTTGGCATTCGATAAAAGACTTTCCATTTTGAATTTTCCTTGAAGTTTTTTTGGTTTTGTTTTTCTTGTTTTTTCTTTTTGCTTGGATCTAACAACACTAATTGCTGTTCTGTTTAGTATTGCAATTGTATCAGTCAATTAGATTCCTGCTTTCAATTTTTTCAAGGTGTGTCTCATTAGAAGTTAGAACAAAAACAGAGGATCCCTTAAAGTCTCTAAAACAGAATGAGGTATCATCAGCTCTGTGTAAGGGGATTGTGGACACCTGATCTTGATATTAATCACATTGGTTTATATCTGTTAACATTAATACCTTAGTTTTGCCTTGTGTTAACTGACTAGCCAGTAAAGTCCATGTACCGTTTCGAACTCTATACGCATCAGCCATATATCCTGTTAAATATACAATTGTTTAAATGAATTTTCAAAAAGATATCACTATTACTATATCTTACAAATTCATAAGAACAATCCCAGCACCGTTGGTCTGACCATAGAAGACAATAGGAACAAGTCTTGTGTTTAATGAAATTTGTGAGAAAAAAAAAAACGAAAAAAGTTACGATCATCTATAGACGAAGTTACGATCATCATCGTGATTTTTTGAATCTCGATTTTCGTTCTTCTGGTTGTTTTTCTATAATTTATGAAAGACACATTCAATGGCAATGCTTATAAAGATTTTTCTTGATATAAACAAAAATATGAAAATATTTTGTTAAAGTGGAGAAATCAGCCTTCTAAAATATCCCTATATTTGTGTCCGCCATATTGGAATGATCGTAATTGCAGTTGACACCAGTGGTACTATTAATAATCATAACATTAAACTGAATAAATAATATCTTTCAGAATTGTAAGATCATCCAAAACGCGACTTTCACTTACCAACATGATGTGTATGAACTTGAACAGCATATGCAACAACGTCAGGCTTATCCCAACGACACGCTACTTCAGCAAAATATCCTGTATTTAAAAATAATGTACGTAATAAGAAAGCGTAGTTGAGAAAGGAAATGGAGTAGTTATCCATGACACGAAATCAGTACATGCACTGTACAAAAACAAAAAGGCAAAAGAACAGCGCTATAACTGCTGTTATTCGTCTGATAGTCACAGTGAGGTCATCAACAGGGAGAAAGAAAAATCACCTCACTGCAAGTTAAAAACAACAAAAAAATCCATGAACTGTTTCGAGCACCGGTTTGTACAGAATCGTTTGCAAACTGACGATCACGCCACATTTGTGAATTGAAAAACAATGTAAAGTAATAATATCAATAAAATAAATCGGTCAAAGAAATCAGGCATCTACCTTCATGTATCTTTTATCAATAAATCATACTTTTATTTGAATGCAGATTTATTTGAATGAACACAAAACTATCAGTTATCTGTTTGTCGACTACATCAGTAGAATATATTAACAAACATATCAGAAACTGATAATCAATGAAAAAAGATAACTCTTCATATATTTTGATGGGTTTTAATAAGCACAAATATATGGTCTATGATAACAGTTTTGAATATTTTTAAATACATTCTTTCATGCAAAAGGGTACTTTTATTGTAACTTTTATGTAACAGTTGAACATAATGTTCAAATACCATAAGGAAGTGCTCCGGTAGTTTATACAAGAAACTGAACTGGTTGACATTAACACGAATACAATTACATAAAAGTAAACAAAACACTGTAGCAATAATAGACACAAATAAATGAATACTAACAGCAAAGAAAAAAATGTAACCAATAAGAAAAAGAAATTCAGACGATAAATAAACCATACCCTTTTCTTTGTTGGCGGGAATAAATCCGTCAGTCAACAGTAAATGACTTTGGAAGTTGTATTTTGTTCTAAAGGATAGACAAATATACGTATACATTTAAGTTATAAAATTGTTAAAATGTATAACAATCCATCCTGAAACTTTTTTGTTAACAATCAAAAGTTAATAGAGCCAAGAAACATTCAGAAATTCGATTTTGCATCATGTTTAATCACTGGATTTATGATTCATTTAAACAAATTACATACGAACGTATCATATTGATTTTTTTGTTTTTTGCTCATTACTGAAGGCCTTACAGTGACCTTTAGTTGATAAATTCTACTTCATTTGGTTTCTAGTAGACAATGCGTATGGTCTATTGACAATCATATCGCATCTTTTTATTTTTATGTTATAAAAATGGGTTTGAAAAGAAACAAATTCGTCAGATGCGCAGGTTGATTATATGACTTAAACTAAAATGGGATTAGAAATACTTACGGAGTTTTAATGAATGTTAACGTAACATTGATTAATGGATATTGAACTTCTGAAATAAAAATGATAATTGATCAAACATTTTAAATCATATATCATTCATTATACCTAAGATTTGTATCATTATTCAGTTGTTTAGATTAACTGTTCACGTTTCATACACAGTAAAATTCATATTCAATTCCAACCACAGAGGATTGTGCGTCGTCAGTGGCGGATCCATAAATTTTCTTAAGTGGGGCAAACTGACTGCCTTAGAGAGGGTCTGCTCCGGTCATGCTTCAGTTGTTCCATATTTAAGCTACCGAATTCCCCCTCTTAATCCACTTCTAGGGAATCAGATCCAAAGTTAACTACCAACCATTTGTATGTTTTGTGTAATGACTTATCAGGGTTCGGATCCCTCCGCTGATTTCGAATCATCAGAAAAATAGGTGTTATTAATATATAAAAGATTTAACAGGTGTCTGTAAATCAATCATTCATAACATACAATTATTAGCTAAAATGGTAAAGTTCTAAATAAAATATAGTATCGTTTTAGTAGACTGATGTTTATTTCGTTTAAATTTTTTTTTATAGATCTTTCTGCAGATATTCGAATGATTTGTTTTGAAAAACCATACACAAATATCTTAAAAATCATTTCCATACCAGTTACTGCTGCTTTAGTGTGCATCTCAAAATTAATATGCCTCATTATTGTGGAAAATCCGATTTTAAGTGATACATCTAAAATAAAATGTGCACTATAAACTAAATTAAAAAAAAAGATAAACATAAATTCAATTGAACCGATAAAAATATGTATAAACAGAAAACAACTGAGTCAATATATAAATGTATTGTCATCAATAATCAAAGTTATCACACAAATTATGAAAGGTGCAAAATTACACTAATTATGAAAGGTTCAAAAGAGCAGTAATTTGAACACCTCTAGTTTCTGGTGAGGTTCGTGTCTTTAGTTTTCTATGCTGTGTCATGTGTTCTATTATTTCCCTATTTGTCATTTTATTGTTTAGCCATGATGTTGTCAGTGTATTTTCGATTTATGAGTTTGACTATCCCTCTGGTATCTTTTGCTCTTTTTTTTGACGTTAGAGCTTTATACATTATTAGAAAAACATTTCTAGCCATAATCATGATAATGATAACAGATACATAACACCATTGTCTGAAAGGGTAACTAATTCTATAATACAAGAATTTAGATCCAATATGATTCATTTCTTCGATCTTAAAATAGACTCACATTTTTATCGAAGAAATCCGCTTTTAAAATCTGTCTTCATGTTTTTTTCTTTTTTTTATATTTCAGTCGTCCTTATGTGTTGCCCTTTTAAATGTCCGTGTTCAGGTCAGTGTAGCTTGGCTGAATCAGTGTTATAGCAACATGGCTCAAGAGTAAAGCATTAGATACAAGCGAGTACACATGAATGTTATATTTCCCGATACTGTAGACATACTAGTATTGTGTTTATCCTGAATTATACACCCAACACGTTAAAGTCTACTTGTTAAAATCTAATTAAATATAATTTTCTCATATTTTTCCTAGAAATCGACATACTGTAAACGAAAATGAAATATTCAGATTACCGCTTGCTCAATATGGAAGCGGGATAACAGGAAACTTCATATGTACCGGTACTTATTTGTAAAGCTATTATTTGTACAGTAGAGGGACGAAAGATACCAGAGGGACAGTCAATTTCATAAATCGAAAACAAACTAACAACGCTATGGCTAAAAAAGAAAAAGACAAACTGGCAAACAATAGTACACATGACACAACATAGAAAACTAAAGAATAAGTAACACGAACCCCACCACAAACTAGGGGCGATCTCAGGTGCTCCGGAAGGGTAAGCAGATCCTGCTCCACTTGTGGCACCCGTCGCGTTACTCATGTTATAACAAATCTGGTAAATATTCTAATTCGGTAGGTCACATTCATAAAAGGGAATGGGATTGCATATCCGATATCTTTTGTGAAACCGTTATTCTGTAACGGTCAACCAACTCGTGATGGCGTCCGTAAAATTTATGAAGCGATGATTTCAACTTCACCATTTGGAAGTCTTGGTTTAATAGCTTCCTTGTAAGCAGCAACCATCTATCAAGAAAATCATGATAGGAAATGCAATACAATTATTGGCTGATGACAGGACAAAAGTGAATTCCTGTGTTTACGCTACGTTGACTTAATGACAGTTTAGAAAAACAACGTCGTTGCTGTTTCCGGAGTTAGGCTTTTACCTTTAGGATAAATCATTTTACCAACTTCGGATCTGTAGTACGCATCAAAAAAATAAACGCCCACTGCACCTCCTTTACAGTATTTCCTACTCCTTGAACATTCCCTACAATAATGTATATAACAAGTCATAAGAGGGTTTTGTTTTGTGAAAACAATTCATGTACAATCTGATAGGCGCTGTTGACAGAATAGTAGTCTATTCTGTGTAATATTTCATTACGTACGTTAAAAGGTTGTAAAGCAATGGATAACTAATTGATAACGTAATACGTTTTTCTTTTTTCTTTCGAACAATTGAATTATGCTTATTCATTTTAAGATTATGTAATTGTCGTTTACTTATATTCAAATTTTTATGTTGTATAAATTAATAAAAAAAATATTATATTCAAACATTAAAGCGTAATTACATATAGTTTAATATCGCTTGAAAATTACAACTTCTTAGACATCTTTAGGTGGTTATGTTGTTTTTCTTCTCTTCAAAAATATTTGCTATTAAATTGTTATTGCTTACATGTATCAAAAAAACATCGTATATAATCAATTGTACTTCTAAGCTCGTGCAATATTTGTGCTCATTCAGATAGTGTATGTACATAACACAAATCGTGTATTTTAAAAGAGAATGCATTATTTGATGAAAACAAATTCGATTTTTAAATTTGTTTCAAATATGAGAGGAAGTGTTTCCATAGAGCAATGACTTTTTAGTGGTTTCACAATACATGATACATTATGGGTTCCTTAAAATCCAGTGGCAAATATTACTGCCTGTTCAGGACGATAGTTTTACCAAGAACAATAACATTTTCTCCGGTCATCCGTTCACAGTCCTTTCGAAATCCACTCAATTTTTTTATGATATTTAAACAAGTTATTCTTACCATGGTCGATGACTTGCAAAATCTTCAGGTTCTTCACAAAAACTTAAATCAGCATGATGTACAAATTCGTGATTAATTTCAATTAAGGTGCTCACTGAAATTGATAAAAAATAAAGAATATATATTTAGCTGTCAAATTCGTGTTTACCGATTGACTTTAACTCTCATATTTGATTTATAACATACAAAACGTATATTCAAATTATAAAAAGGATAAAATAAACAATTAACAAGGTTATATGCATTTTTTTTATATAAATAAGGTCGTTAGTTTTCTCGTTTGAATTGTTTTACATTGTTTTATCGGGGCCTTTTATAGCTGACTATGTCACGGTGGGTATGGTTGTCCTGCGAGAGAACGTTCTGTGCTGGTGATTTGGTCCTGTCAGGTGCTGGTGGGTCCTGATTCTGTGCTGGTGGGTTTGTTTACATTGTATCAGAACGGCAATAAAACGACTGTTTTGTTGCTTAATTTTTCTCTGATGCGTCATAAGTACCATGCAAAGTATATTACAACAATATTATATTGCAAAAGTCGTGCAAGTTCGTTAAACGGAATTGTCCTGACGCTGTGCTGGTGATAAGAAAAACGGTCCTGGTTCTGTGCTCCTATGTCCTGGTTCTGTGTCTTTATATTTTTGTTAAAAGTGGCATATATTCAAGATCATTGATGCTGTACTGATATTGACTAATTAACTGTTGTCTGCTTTCTTGAAATTGACATTGTTGTGAATCTGTTTACTGTTATTATGAGAGAAAAAATACCCCCTTTTTTTTTTAATTAACTGTAATCTTATTTATTGGCCTGTTAATGGAACTCTTCTTGTCCCCTTTTAAGATAAGAAAATATGTTTACGATTTTCGGGATTACGATCATTTTTTGCAAGATCACCAAAATACGTTGTAATTTATACAATACTTATATAAAGTAGATGATGTGGTATGTTTGTTGTCAATGGACAAATTTCCATAAGAAACCAAAGGAAGTATGTGTTAACAACCATACGTCATCGTACGACCTTCAACAATAACCCATGAAATAAAAATGTAAAAGGTTTTGCATAAAAATGGAGAGCAAAAATATAGAACAAAAGACTTTCTGAGCGTTTGAATCATATGTCTTTAGCAGCTTAAAACACATTTGTTTGTGAACAATTTAGTGATGACTATAAGAATGACAATAGTGATGCGGGTTTGTTTGTTTGGTTTTTTTTTGGGGGGGGGGATAAGTTAGAGCGAGGTTACAGTGAAAGTTTTAAGCTTGGAATAGTTTCCCGTAAGATTTAAAAGTTGTATTTTAAAAGTTCGATAGAATACTAAAAAAAATCACTATTTTAGGAAAGGGCAGACTGGAATATGTCAATTTCGAAAATTAAAATACCTCGTAGCTTCGTACTACCAATTGAGTATAAAACAAGTATATAAGTTTAAAAAAGAAATTCTTAGATTAAACACCTACATTTAACTTTAAAAGGTCATAACAGTTTAAAACAATACACACACACACACACAAAACTGGTTTACTTTCAACTGGTTATCAACCCCAATCGCTATAAGATCACATATAAGCTCACCTGTGTCGAGGGGTCGTGTGAGGTTCATGTATTGTCTTGGCGTCCGCAATTACAAAAAGATATAATCTGAAATTACTTGACCAAATGTTACCAAATGATTTTTCAAGAGTGAATCTAGGAAAAACAATATTCATCAACAAACATGACCACTGTCTGTTAAAATGTATTCGAGTTTTTAGTTACAGCCGATTCCATTGAGTATGTAGGCAGGGGTAATATCTTTGGTTAGCTTGCTTGTTAGCTAAACCGTGAAGTCATTGTTAGGTAAGGTATACTACCCTCCTTTCGAAGTAGCCTGGTCCTACAGACATAAAGATGTGTCATTTGTCGGACTAGTCTACTCTTAAAGTAGGGTAGTTTACATAACCTAACAATGACTTTTCTGTTCAGCAAGCAAGATAATCAAAGATATTCCCTTTGTCTACACACTCATTAAAATCGGCTTTAATATTGAAAATCTTCAACCAATTAGGGCAAAACTTACCGAGTAAAAAAAATCAAAAGGCCAATGTCTATCTACCTTGCACATTTCAAAAAATTCAGATCAGATAACGAAACTGGGTCCAGCAACATTTATAAGCAATTTAAGATTTTGACCCTCACAGTTTCCATTCATCACACATATTCTCGTTACAACGAATCATTTTAAATACAAAAATACCAGTTGCAGCCTTTTGTTTAATATCTGATATTGGACGAAAGATGTTGCCCTTTTATGTAATTATGTAATACAAGTTACGATCATTTGAAAACACATATTAAACAGCCAAATGGATGCACAAGAGCTAAAATAGGAGTCATAGATCCTATTGACAACAATTATCTGCCCAATTTTATTGATTTTTTTAACATTTGTTTCAAATATGACCAACTTCTTATCCAAAATCACCAGCACCGTATCAGGACCCACCAGCACAGTAACAGGACATGAATAAATTGAGAAAATGCTAAATTTTAATAAATTGCAATGGTTTTTTCACAAAATAGTTTTGTCGTGTGGATTGCGGTATAGAAACTGACTCTATGAACATTTTTGTTTTATTTTTTCAGTTCTAGATTTTCTGAAAATGAGCATTTTTGTGTTACGCTTACTGAAACAGTTTAGAGGGTCAACTTTTTAATGGTTTACATATGAACCCATAAGAAACAAAATTGAAAAATCTCAACTGTTTTCTTCCATTTTTTATGAGTGAAAACGTCAAAAATCATCATTTTCGTCTTTGTTTACATTTTTTCATTGATCACCAGCACCCGTCAGGACCGAATCACCAGCACAGAACGTTCTCTCGCAGGACAACCATACTCACCGTGTATGTGGTATGGGCTTTGCTGAAGGTCGTACGGAGACATATAGTTGTTAATGTCTTTGTCATTTTGGTCTGTTGTGAACAGTTGTCTCATTGGCAATCATACCACATCTTTTTTTTATGCTATAGGTATCAATAGATAGCAAACTTATGCAATTGGATTTTATAAGTCTGTTCAATTAGGTATATTATGCTTAAAAATAGTATTAATCTACGTTTTTAACTGTATATGAAAGAGTGTTTGTGGGTCGAATTAACAAATTTAAAAAAAATTTTATCTTTCTTTCACTTTCTTTCAATGTTAACATCTTTTTTTCATTTTAATACACGCGTAATTCACGTGTAACTTATCTCTAGCTTATGAATTAAATTTGAAGGCCACATGCATGCAGAGTCAATGAGGACGAAGTATTCACTTGCAAGTGAATTATTCATCCTCGTTGTTTCTTAGCTTATTTTGACATAACTGAATCATATTAGCTTTTAAGGGCCTATTATCTTTCAACATTTCACTTTCATTATTGATTGAACAAAATAAATCATATGTATATGTGTGTGTATCTCGTAGCTAGTGCCTATTTAAATTTTGGCAGTTTATTTGAATGTCTACTGACACTTGGTCGCAGGATATAAATAAGAAAGAGGACACAAGGGCCAATATCCGCAGGATTTCTAATTTAAAGAAAACTAAGGTTGCAATCCTTTCAAGTAAAGTTGACAGTATCTCAAGACAGCAATGGTTTCTTCTCTTAATTTGTATTGTTTGGCTACCGAAACTTGTGTTCTCTGGTACATCTGATGTATTTATTGTAAGGTGGCAAGCATCAACATGAATATGTTTCATAGGTGAACATATTTAATGTGTGGGAACTGAATACAGATTTACTTATGTCTAAAATAGGATAGCAGTCAATCATGTCTGTGGCATAATTAAAAATATTCTCAACATTGAATTCATACCACTTATATTTTTCAAAATACTTACAGACATATACTTCATCAAGTTCTGCCAAATATCTTGTGTAGCAAATATATTGGTCGGGCTTTAAAAGAAGATTAATGTATGCACTTACTCTTTATATACATAGAAAAGTTTGCATTAAAATGTGTTAGTCGATCCACAAAAAAACTGTTAGAAATTTAGTTGTTAATGTTTGTGTCATTTTGGTCTTTTTTGGAGAGTTGTCTCATTGGCAATCATATCACATCTGCCTTTGTCTTTTAAAGTATATACAAAACAATGCGCTTTACTTATTATGTCAAAATTATAACAACTATATATGGACAATAAAAAAATAAAAAAGGCATTGCCCAATCTAAATACATTTAAAAGAAGATATTTTCCCTTCCCTAAATAAACTCATCATAGATACCAGGACTAAATTTTATATATACGCCAGACGCGCGTTTCGTCTGTACAAAAGACTCATCAGTGACGCTCGAATCTAACTATCTTTAATAACAACTTGCCAAAATCAATTTATTTAAATGTTGATTATATTTTGTCGGCGACAAGTGAATGTGGAATAAGAAAACAAGCAAAACTCTGTGCTACACAATATAATTTTAATAGATATCTTGTTCATTACAAACTGTTGATGAATCACATATTCATTATTAATATCCTATTGCGTTTTTGAAAATAAATATGCCGAAATTTGTTATCTGTTTGATTACATTCTACCAGCAACTTTCTTTTCAAAAGTGTGTACTCGGAATAATCTTAGACGACTCCTAACTGTATGATGCAGATAAGGGATCGTTTTCAATCGAAAGCTTATCTATTTATGTTTAAGAAAACATTTAGTTCAAGTTTTTAAAAAGTGATGAAAATATATCCAATGCAGTTACAAAATAGTCATCACAAATTTGTCTTTCACATAAAATGAAAAAAGAGGGGTTTGTTTTCAAAAGACCAACTTATGCCGCATGAGCATATACTTTTATGGCTGTATTACAACGCTCCAAAACGTTTTCTTGTAAAGGTTAACTGCTACAATATTTTTTACTTTATTTACTCTTCAAAAAAATTAAACTACAGAACACTTCTGGTAACTTAATTATGGAAAATGCATCACAAATAATGGCAATTGTTAAAAGAAAAACCATTTTAGGTCAAAGTATGGTCTTCAACACGGAGCCTTGGCTCACACCATTAAACTGATAAATACACGAACCGCCGAAGACAAACACATCATTCATTTGCATGAAGTTAAACTATATTTACATTGTAGAAAAATGTACCTACTTTATGTACTTTGATATTTGGAAATGATAGCTTCATTTTATAAATTTCCTGTCCATTTTCTCCATGATGAGCTGTTATGTAGGGTATTTCCCTTACAGACGTTACTAAAAGAATGTATAGATACAATTATTACATTGTCGATTTTACTAGTAAAAAAATTAGAGGTTAGAATTTGACAGTAAAATAATTTCCGATTGAAAAATCCGATATGGACCTTCAAAAGCGTATGATATATATATATATATATATATATATATATATATATATATATATAGATTGCCTAACAACGTAATTTTAACACACTATTTAGTATGTAAATATAAGAATGTTTAAAATATTTACAAAATGATGAAAATAAACGCAATATTTCGCTAGACCAACTAGCTTTATCAAGCGTGCATCTATCCAGGTGAAATGTAGATGATAAAAGTTTCTTATCATCTACATTTCACCTGGATAGATGCACGCTTGATAAAGCTAGTTGGTCTAGCGAAATATTGCGTTTATTTTCATCATTTTGTAAATATTTTAAACATTCTTATATTTACATACTAAATAGTGTGTTAAAATTACGTTGTTAGGCAATCTATAATTTTATTTGTGTAATTGAATTAATCTCTGTACTGATTAATCCACACTCCCTTAGATTTGTATGTCATGTGCTGCTATTTATAGGCACTTATATATATATATATATATATTGTAAGACTACGTATACATACGTTGTACAATCCTAGGTATAACGGACAATTAAAAAAAAAAACTTGTAAAATAAATAAGTTTTTGACAATGGTATGAATATTTTTGTCTACACTGTTAAAAAAAAATGCATATCAGCAAAATATTTTATTGAATATTAAAAAATAAATAAAAGAAAACATATCTATTGCATATCTTTAAAATCATTGTTTAAAACAAGACTCCTCTGTAGAAATTCCTGCAGTAAAATGTGGCTAAAAGTTTCGCCCTATACAAGTAAATAGCTATTTGATTTTAACCCTACCATATATCCTTACCTGTTACAGGGAAAACAAGAAGCCATACAACCAATTTAATCATATTTCGAATGTCTGTCAAAAATTGCAGTTAAACACTTTCTAGTATAAGATATTTGAAAATATTTTTTCTTTAATGCGTTCTGGAAGATTGAGTTTCGAGAAAAACGCATCCTTATTTTAATATGCAAAAAAAAAAAAAAAAAAAAAAAAAAAAAACAGGAGAAAGAATCAGGACACGAGTTATATTATTGTTTACCTGAGATACAAATGTTATAAAAATAGAACAGGACAACGTGAATATCAACAATAATCAAATACATCAATGTCAAAACTAGTCAAGATTACACAAACATTTTACGGAGATGCTTTGTCGTATTAGAAGATATGATAGGCTGATAGCCCTTTCATTTTTATGCCCAACCTACGATAGTTGAAGGGCATTATGTTTTCTGGTCTGTTCCTCCGTTAGTTCGTCTATTCGTCCGTCCGTTCGTATGTGCGTCCGTTCAGGCTAACATTGGTCAAGGTAGTTTTTGATGAAGCTGAAGTCCAATCAACTTGAAACTTATAGTACACTTGTTGCTTATAATATGATCTTTCTAATTTTAAAGCCAAATTAGATTTTGACCCCAATTTCACGGTCCACTGAACATAGAAAATGAAAGTGGGAGTTTCAGGTTAAAGTTTTGGTCAAGGTAGTTTATGATGAAATTGAAATCCAATCAACTTGAAACTTAGTACATATTTTCCTTATAGTATGATCTTTCTAATTTTAATGCCAAATTAGATTATTACCCAATTTCAAGGTCCGTGGAACATGCAAAAGGATAGTGCGAGTGGGGCATCCGTGTACTTTGGACACAAACTTGTTTTCTGTTTTATAAAGTATCTTTTAAATGTGAGATACAATATATTTTAGTTTTTAAAAAATACGCTGAAATTTAAGGGAATTTTAACTACGTTCAAATTCCTGGTAGATTTTGTTAAAATATGTTTGTGATATTATTTCAAATCGAGCACCCTTTTAATAAGGCTTTTAGCTAAAGTGCCGATAAACATCAAAACACATATAAAAAACAAAGGAAACAACTAAACCAAAGAGATGTTTTCCACCAAAACAAAATCACTATGCTCAAATCATTGACTAACTACATACTTTATTGTTCTACATGATATTAGGAAGATTTTGGAATTAAAACAAAATCACGGCTGGTAACAAGAAGGCATAGGGCTTGTTAATAATTTGTGGAGAATATTGGAGAGTTTCTGCCACCGACAGTGACAAAGATGAAAATGACATTTAATCTATTAGAACGATTTGTTCGCTAAATCTATACCAATGGGAAAATTCACAGGATTCTAAATAATGTGTATTCATGAGCATACAATTGTCAAAACCAGAGTACTATTATATGTTCTAAAATTTACAATTAATCTTATAATTCTTAACATCTACGCCAGTAACTAGGATGTCATTTTTTTGTTGTAAAAAAAGGAAGTCATATATGTAAACAAAAACATTATGCAATAACTCAAAGCATTTATTGCTATTCGTAGAATCATACAATTAAAATTTCACAGAAATACTAATAAGCTGCGTAAACATTTTGAGTGTTATTAATCATTCTTTTTTTAAACGTATTTTTTTGGTAAAACTTTTGTATATATAGGTATAAACTTTACCAATATTGTGCATCTTCATACCAATTGATAAACAGTGCACTGTGGCTGATTTAACACTGTGTTTCTATTCTTTCTATTTACAATGAATTTCAGATTACAGCTCTGTTTTTGTACAATTTTAATTTGTAAGTATATTTTGACTTTCTTTTTATATAACTTCTATAAAAAAACATTTACTCATTCAAAGAAAGTTGGTTAAAAAATGTCTATTGCAGAATATCAAATGGTTAGACAAATACATCCTGGTTAATAGCACTGGTTTGATGGTTTGATACCCCCATTGGTTTGACCGTTAGCCATGAGGATATCAATCGATATCATGAGTTCAGTGGTCAGTTCTTCATTACTTGTTTTATATTCATATATAAAATAATCATTAAGAAAACAAGGTTCAAATTCTCTAAGGCAAATTTGACGTTTAAGTTAGATGAATTTTGCTATTTTTTTTTGTATGCGTTTTTGTGGTCATATAGCTCCCTAACCGACTCGGTGATCTCTAGCGTGTTTGCCTCGAGCTAGTAAGGTTATGCGTAAGGTTATTGGTTCGAATATCGCCTGAGTCGATAAAAAGACTTTTAAAATTGGCATTTGCAGCGTCAGTAAAGTATGAACAAAGACGGCTACGAGTCAGAAGAATGTGTCCGGAATGGTGGCATGCCTTTCTGCGGACACTTTGTGAACTAACACTTTAAAATTCGAGCTCAGTTTGTCGATATTGCAAAAAGCAGAGATCACATTGAATTGCATCTTCGTCCTGAATATTCATCAAATATGCTTAGTTTGTTTTGTTTAGTTAAGACGAAAGGTCAATACAGAAAAACGCCTCAGACGCACGAAGTTTATGAAGTGTTTCGTTTTATTTCATAAAATGAGTACTGTTTTATTTTTTCAAGTAACATTAATATATAAATATCTATTTTTATCATTTTACGTACACCCATATTTCTATATATATATATATAGAACAGTTGTAGATTTGAACTAAAAGTTTGAAATTAATCTTCATTTCTTTAGTATCATAAACTAAAAGACATTCTTCTTTTATATTACACGTGTTAAATATTTTTAAATATATTGAAATGATAGGGTCCTTCACTAATAGAAAATCTTTTAATAATGAATAAAAGGTACAAGTGTGGATCTGAGAACTAAGATTTTAAAATTCTTTATAAGTTGTAGTACATAACTTAAATTGGAAAAGACATTTATGATTATTATTCCAAACATTCATGATCAGACTATTTCATCTTTTCCAGTTGTTATACATGCTGTGAAATCTGTTCCACTGAGTCTAGACAATAGTTTAAGGAAAAAACGGGAAGCTGTACCATCAGTAAAAGCCGTCAACGTCGATTTAGAAGATGGTTTGAGAAAGAAACGTGAAGCTGTACCGTCTGTCAAAGCCGTCAACGTTGATTTAGAAGATGGTTTAAGAAAGAAACGTGAAGCTGTACCGTCTGTCAAAGCCGTCAACGTCGACCTTGAAGATGGTTTGAGAAAGAAACGTGAAGCTGTTCCGTCAGTCAAAGCCGTCAACGTCGACTTAGAAGATGGCTTGAGAAAGAAACGTGAAGCTGTACCGTCTGTCAAAGCCGTCAACGTCGATTTAGAAGATGGTTTGAGAAAGAAACGTGAAGCTGTACCGTCAGTCAAAGCCGTCAACGTCGACTTAGAAAATGGTTTGAGAAAGAAACGTGAAGCTATACCGTCAGTCAAAGCCGTCAACGTCGATTTGGAAGATGGTCTTAGAAAGAAACGTGAAGCTGTACCATCAGTAAAAGCCGTCAACGTCGATTTGGAAGATGGTTTGAGAAAAAAACGTGAAGCTGTACCGTCTGTCAAAGCCGTCAACGTCGACTTAGAAGATGGTTTGAGAAAGAAACGTGAAGCTGTGCCATCTGTCAAAGCCGTCAATGTCTATTTAGAAGATGGTTTGAGAAAGAAACGTGAAACTGTACCGTCAGTCAAAGCCGTCAACGTCGATTTAGAAGATGGTCTGTGAATCCTGAAGTATGAAGCCTAAATTTTTAAATCGTTTTGTGTGGAATTTGAACAAATGAGTGTACATGAAGCTTTTTAATACAGACATATTAATGAATTTAAATGTACATATACGATTCAATACTTGTGGTCTCGTTTATTTAATTTATCATGACAGCATGCATTTGTTTTCGTTTGATATTGTCTTCGTTTTGATTTGTTGATTGTCTTTGTTTTGTAAAAGATTGCTTGTTATATAAAAATTATATTCGTTGTTTGATATGGTTTCTTGTATATTTATCTATTGTAAAAGTCAACCAATAAGAGTTGTAAAGCTTCAGCTTTACAAATATGTAAAATCAGTGAAAATTTAAATTAAATAAAGTCACGCTGAGAAAGTTTTAATAAATTTGTTATCTACGTGTATCTTACTAAAATAAAGAGGTCCAATTTGTTAGCCGGTATGACTTGATAAAAGAGGGACGAGAGATACCAGAGGGACAGTCAAATTCATAAATCGAAAATAAACTGACAACGCCTGGCTAAAAATGAAAGAAGACAAACAGACAAACAATAGAACACATGACACAACATAGAAAACTAAAGATTAAGCAACACAAACCCCACCAAAACTAAGGGTGATCTCAGATGCTTCGGAAGGGTAAGCAGATCCTGCTGATAAACGACGAAACTAAAAATTCAACTTTACATATACCTTATATAGGATAATGGCGTTTAATAAACATAACATCATTCCAGGCCTTTTTGTTTTCGAAATAATTTTAAAATATTTTCAATAATTGACAAGTTCCGGGGCGACGGTTCCAAACACAATTATTTTGAAAGCAGAGAAAACTGTACACCCTATATTAATGAACATACGGAGTCTACAATAATGATCATACAGTTAAAGTTATTAAATTAAAGAAATAATTCTATTATGCCATGCTCTATGCTCATTTTAACAAGGGAACTAGGCTTATATTTGTCAATATCTTTATACCTAGCGTTAGCGTTTATTTTATAAGAAGTAAATACAAGAATTTCCAGTATGTTTAATTTTTTTTTTTTTTGTAAATTTTGCTTTGCTGGTCATTTTAGCTGTGCAAGTTTCTCTTTATATATCACTTTTCTCAAGATAGATACAAAAAATGGACAAAAATTGGACATTAATAGGGTAATGACTAATATAATGGACCGGTCATTTGCAACTCCATAAAGAGGGGATAGGAAGAAATTAAGGGAGCCTTTAATTTTTTTATTTTTTTTTAATAGAATGGTGGTATACAATTGTTCATAGTTATAGATTCATAGTTCATAGTTATAGATTCATAGTTCATAGTTATATTAATGTTATGGCGATGTGTTCGTTGTCCGTAAATACTTTGTTGCCAGACAACAACTGTTTACAAATTAGGGGCCAAAACGGGACCAAAACAAGCATTTCTTAGGCTTCTTTGATATGCTGAATCTAACAATATATTAAGATCTTGGATATTGGACAATATAATAGGTAATTGTCCATTTATAGCTTTTTTAAAATCTTAGACCACATTCATTATGTGTCACAAACCTATGATGTTTCAGACATTTTATAATATCAAAATTAAGATCTGTATCAAACTTGAATGGTGTGTCCATACTTGCCCTAACTGTTTAGGGTTCGACCCTCACCGTACACTCCCCCCCCCAGTAAAAATAATAGTTTTGACTCGAAAGTCGTCAATTTTTACGCCTCGCTCTGCTGGCTTCAACTGTTAAAACCTAAATCCTTATTTTCAACAATTTCTTCTAGCAGAGTCTGCATGTTTCATCTGAAACTAGTAATATCGAATTAAGGTGCGGTAAATATCAATGAGTCCATAACCGGCATATCCAAATTAAGTTCCAAGTCGCAAACAACTTCCATACTTGAAGATCAACTATTGACGTGCTATTCTAAACTTATCATGCAAAAGAAATTTAATGCGTTTTTTGTTATTACGAACAAAAGTATTGAGAAATTTGTGTGTAATTGTTCGCTGGAGTTTGATTTTTTTTTTTTGGAGGGGGGGGGGGGGGGGGGGGGGTTGAAATGTTTAGGTCTTTGGAAAGGGGTCTTGAATTTTTTTTTTTTTTTTTAATATTTCAAGGTGTTGACTTGGAAAAAATAGAGAAATTCCCATGTTTCCTCCCAGGTCCCAACCACCAATGAAAGAAAATGACCATAATTATAATTTACTTATTTTTAAATCTGTTCTTGTCTATACCATTTTGCTAAGAAAAGATTCTCTATAGATAAGTTATCAAGATAATAGGCAATAAAACAGCAAAACTCACGAGAGCCAAACTTGCCTAAATGGGACCTTTACTATAGAATATATTCAGACACATTGCACTATTTGTTTTTTTTTTTAATCTATTGTACTTTTCAAGATGAACGCAAAATATTAAAAGCCACCGCCGTAAATCTTCACTTGAAAAAAATTAAAACACAACTCTCTATCTGTTAGAGACCACCAGGCCTCAGTAAACAATACATAAATGCAGTGTTTTATGTTCATTTAGACAACCAGTCTAATTAAATTACAGATATTGTCTGTCCAAGCTATGCTTACGCTGATCTGAAAACGCTCTATTCTATTTTCGGTTTAAAGACCATTGGGATTCTCTTGTTTTGTCGGATTTATATATACCTTCAAAAATGTGAAGGCTGAATTTCATTGGCTGATGTAATATTTACCAGAACAGAAAGTAAAATGAAATGGTGTCAGTTCCTTGTAATCAAAGCCTAGACAGATTATCTGTATATTGTATCTTAATCAGATTGGTTAGGCACCGACTCTTCACCCAGTGTGGGCAGGATCACGTGTATTTCCTTGTGCTCAGGACAAACATATTTTTCGACTTTTTTTCAATAATAAAGTTATTTTCTTTTTAATTTCATTATTGTTTTATTTTTTTTCTCTGATTTTCAATGGAAACAAATTATGCTGTTTCACTTTTGAAAAAGATAAAATATTTTTCAAGAAATTTGGAATCAAACATTTACAAGACCAAAGACTTTAAAAACTGGTATTTGCTGCTTCCCTGCTAAGCACGCGAAAATAAGGAGTAAAAGCAAAGACTGGTCGGCTCGGAATCAGAATAATGTGTCCGGGAAAGGTGAAATGTATATATTCCTGTGAAATAACATGTTAAAAATCTGGCTCTGGGTGTCGGTCTAGATCGGTCTAGTACAAAACAAGATTAATATTCATTTCACATTAATATGTTCTAGCACGAATATGCATATCAATTTGCCACTGGACGTCAAGCATCCATTCATAATCATCTAAGTGAAGCTGTGCAATAAATGTATGAAAACATAATACAAAGCTGCACAGAGTTGAAGATCATCCCTTATCTCCTTTAATCCTTTGTGTGTGTGTGTGTGTGGGGGGGGGGGGGGGGGGGTGGGTCTCGGTGGCCGAGTGATACAAGTAGTCGACCTACTGTATTTCTAGCCTGTCAACACTTAGGTTGTGAGTTCGAATCTTATACATGGCAGGTTATCTCGACTCCAATCTTAATTGAATAGAATAATTAGTTTCGTACCGAAAGTCTGTGGTTCTCTCTGGGGACTTCGGCTTCCTCCATCAATATAAACAAACCGCAAAGAAATAGCATGATAGTGTTGAAAGTAGAGTTAAACACCAATCAATCAACAAATTAATTAATCAATCATCAATATCGGTATAATTATGCAAGAGAGGATAATTAAGGTCTTTCCTCTCCGCGAGGAAAGACCTTATTGTTTTTCTCCTGTTTTTTTTTTTTTTTTTTTTTTTTTTTTTTTTTTTTTTTTTTTTTTTTTTTTTTCATCCAGCATTTGTTTGACATGGCCTCCCCTCGTTTCTATTGGAGTTATCAAGACCAAATATGGACCATCGGTAGACCTCATCATGAAGTATTACCAGATGAGGCTGTGTAGGATTTCATCATCCCCTTTAGAAGTTATCTCCATTTTATTGGTTTTTTTCGACATGGCCCCCCCTCGTTGTTTTTAAAGATATCATGACCTTATTTGGACAAAAGTTAGATCTCATCATGATGTGTTACCATATGAGGCTGCTAAGGATTTCATCATTCTCTATGAGAGTTACGTCCCCTTGAAGCAATTTCATTCTTTTACATTTTTCTCAAAAAGTATTCAAGATAGAATCGATTTGAAAACGGCAACATGTACAAGACCAGATGGCAATGATAATAAACATATACAATCATTTTGTTGTTAACCCTTATAAGAAGTTATTTCCCTTGAAAAAATATACACAATTTTTGAAAAATTGTATCTCAAGAACCGGAAGTCGTAAAGACTTGGGACCTACACCAATAATCTTAAATGCATGTGACCTTTAATTTGCACCCAAGGTCAAAGGTCACCGAGTGCAAAAAAAAATTACGCTGCAATTTCAAGCTTTCATATTAAGAAAACGATAAGAGTTTGCTGCATACTTACAGCGTATAAAATGTTCCTCTCGACGAGCTCTACATTTTATACTCTGAGCTCAAAAGAGTCCGACTGTCTGTTCAAAAGTTACGACGGGATGATTCTTAAAAGTATAGTATTGTGTGTATATCTTTTTAAAGGTAACAGATATCAACCTACTATAAACTGCAAAGATGATCAGTAATTCAAGACCTTCAATTTGAGGTCAATGTCAGGTCATGATGAAATTTCACCTTGACCTTCACATTTTACTATGACTTTGACCTTGTGATATTTGAAAGGTCAAGTGGTCCTGAGTTGAATGGTGATAGTCCTATGTCTCTACGACTTCCGGTTCTCAAGTTTTGTATTGCATCATATATTTGATGATTAATTGTGACCTTGGTGAACTTTGAAATTGTCCAAATTCTTTTTCTATAATGTTGTCCTTCAACTGTAGATCATTTATCATTTAACAGATTTGAGATATCTATTGTCGTTTTAGAGATAATGCAGTTTGAAGTTTTGCGAGCGGAGGCATATATTTCTGAATCATCAAGAGCTTACCACTTAAAATGTTTTAGAAATTGAAGAGGTTAACATAGTTATATGTTTTTGTAGCTATTGTTATGAAATATTTTTAAAACTGACTTGGAGTTCATTGGTATCTTTTGCAATGAAAAGAAATAAGAAGATTTAGTATGAGAGCCAATGAGACAAATCTACATCCAAGTCATAATGTTTAAAAAGTTAACAATTATAGGTCAAATTAAGGTCTTCAACACAGAGCCTTTGCTCAAACCGAACAGCAAGCTATAAATAAGGGCCCTAAATTTGTTTTATCATATTTTCGCCGCAGCCGGGAAATTTTTCAACTAGCTCCTGTATTAATTGATCTTAATCTTCCTCCAAAATGTTTGAAACGTTATTTTCTCACTTTATCTTTAAAATACACTTTCGCTTGCGATAGCAACAAAGGACAAGGTATGATAAGAGGCGTTTTTGGCCCCCTTCCCAAATAAGTTTATATATACATCATTGATAGCCTTAGGATAGAAACTCTTAAAAACTATGATTTTTTTATGTTCCGGTGAAAGGAAGGTTGCCTAGCAACGGTTTTAATAAATAGCCAAATTATCACATATGCATTGCTTTTTCATTACACATTAGCATAATTCAAAATTGTATTGTTTGTTTAACAATAACTTGAGTTTGCAACGGAAAAGTCACTTCAATTTCAGTTGAAAAAAATGCTTAGCAACAACCTAGCAACGGTTCAAAAATTTGTAATTTCGGCCATATGAGGTATAAATATAGCAATATTTAAAGATTTAGCTACCGTAAATGATTTTTCTTCGTAAATGTGATGTCTGAGTCATCATTATTTTTTCAAGAAAATGAAATTGACCATAGCAACCTAAAAGTTGCTTAGCAACAGCCGAAAAAGATAGAAATCAAAATTGAACTACGGAAAAACCCTTTTGATTTTTAATTGTACAAATTAGAGTAAAACCAGGTTTATAGAAAGGTTAAACATGCAAGAATAACTAGAAGTAAGAAATAAAAGTAAGTCAATTGTATATCATTCTGATAAAACGATTAGCAACCAAAACAGTGCTTAGCAACGAATAAATAATGGTTTTTTTTTTGTTTTTTTTTTGTATACCGAAGTAGGTTTTTTGGTATCATATTTATATCTTGATGAAGTAAATATTAAGTGATATGCTGTGACCAAACACAGGGTTGAGATCTCAAAAAAAAATTGTTTAACCCCGCAGCATTTAAGTCAGGAGCCTCTGACCTTTCTTAGTGTTTTATGATTTTTAATCTTAGTTTCTTGTGTATAATTCGGAGTTTAGTATGACGCCAAATATTACTGAACTAGTATACATATTTGATTAGGGACCAGCTGAAAGATGCCTCAGGGTGTTGAAGTTTCTCGCGGCATTGAAGACCTATTGGTTGCCTTCAGTTGTTGTCTGCTCTATGGTCGGGTTGTTGTCTCTTTGACACATTCCCCATTTCATTCTCAATTTTAGTATTAAATAAAAGATAGCTATCAAGGAATTGGTCTGTTTAATAGAAAAAAAGCATAAATACAAATTATATAAGAATGTGTCCCCAGTATAGTATACCATGAAAATGGGGCAACATCTCTAATTTGGCATTAAAATTAGAAAGATCATATCATACGGAACATGTGTACTAAGTTTCAAGTTGATTGGACTTCAACTTCATCAACAATTACCTCGAAAAAAACTTTAACATGAAGCGCGACAGATGGACGATCGGATGGACGGGCGGCCGGATTAACGGACGAACGAACAGACGAACGCACAGACCGGAAAACATAATGTCCATTATGGGGCATAAAAAACTTCAAGTTATACAAGAAGTGGCACATTTATAATTCATAAATAATAGTGAAAGTTATGAATATAGCATTTCACATTTACATGATGATTACCGGTACATTAAAAACTCAGATGGATTAAAACTACTATTGAAGATTCAGTATCAGATTTATACAGTATGTATAGAAAATATGCATAGCTTGTACAATGCCATTGTTTGTCACATCAAGAATCGTACACTGTGAACTTTTTAACACTTAACACAATATTTTAAAGAAGGAAATGCTGAAAACAAAGTTCAAAGCTTTCGATGAGGTCAGGGTTTAAGACGATAAAAACTCATGAAGATATGTAGACGAAAGAGGCATGAACATCTTCAAGCTTCTTTGCAAATATATTATTTCTACGATATATATCCTGAAATTAGCACATTTATCGCCGGTGTATAGAATCATGTGCAATCATACCACATCTCCTTATCTTATCCAAAATGTTAGGCTTTTTTTAATGAAACAGTTATTGGTAAGTGGTATTTTATACCCAAAAACATTTGAATTTGATAAGAAACGTAGACATACTTCATTAAAGATCATAAAAGGGTCTTGGTGGCCGAGTGGTATAAGAAGTTACTTCTGTAATCACTAGCTAGTCAACACTGAAGTTGTGAGTTCGACCCCCGCTCGTGCGGGTGCACTCGTTTTCAACATTAATTTCTCCTTTCAATGTTGATCTATTTATTATTTTCATTCTGAATGTCTGAATGTCCAGCCAAAAGGTTTCAATTTTCAAGATTTACAGCCGATTTCATTGAGTGTGTAGCCAAAGGTATAGTCTTTGGTAAGATTGCTTGTTAGCTGAACCGTGAAGTCATTATTATGTCAGGTTTACTACCCTCTTTTCGAAGTAGCATAGTACATCAGTTAGAAAGATTGGTAATCTGCTGCACTAGTATATTCTTAAAGGAGGGTAGTTAACCTGACCTAACAATGACTTTATGGTTCATCTAACAAGCAAACTAACTAAATATATTACCTTTGACTTCACACTCAATGATATCGGCCAAGTTCAACCTTTCCGGTATTGAATAAATATTTGAAATTACTAAAACAATCTTATTTATTGCATTAGGGACATTTAACTGTAGTTAGTAGTTCAATTTGTGTCTTCAATAATATATATAGCATGTGAGAGGGAAAACAAGTTCAAGTACCACAAGTCCAAAAGCCTGACATTTTTAGAATATTTGAAGAATAACAAAAATCCGGTGGCAATGCATGCTTCAATTATGTGTACAATAAAGAATAACCCAGTGGCGGATCCAGAAATTTTCATAAGTGAAGGCCACCTGGCTGCCTAAGAGGGGGCCGATTTTGTCACGCTTCAGTGATTCCCTATATAAGCAACCATTTTATTTCTCAAAAGGGGGCCGGGCCCCCTCCCCCTCCCCCTAAATTGGCCTATGTAACCGATTCATTATATATATAGCTTGTACCAAAAAGTTAATGTGTCAATATACCGGACATTTAAAGAAAATTTTATAAAAAAAATCAAAACCCTGTAGACATACACACCTCTATTATAAATAAAAAGCTTTTTAGGTCAAAAACTGAAGGAGATAAATAGACGTATATGTCCGGACAAACAGAAACAAACGGACGGATGGATGGATGGACGTACGAACAGATCTAAATTAACGAACGTGCTCGACATTAAATAGTAAAATATGTTAAAAGTAATTTCGCTATAGCATGTTTTATTTGAAAATCCAAATAGGATCTGAGTCAATTAAATGCTACATATGTACTTTTATTTTATGGTTACAGCTTGTCAAAAGAGTGCTCTGACACATATATAAGAAAAATCATTAGTGTACCGATATATGAAAAGGCTGGAACACATAATTTACAGAATAGTATAAGTGTAGTTAACTTAATTTCAGTAGCACCTGCTCTTTACATGGATTTTTTTTATGTTTATAATTACATTTCATACTTTGGATTCAATACGGACTGTGTACTGGCCTGACCAGTGAGTGTAACCAAGACGACTGGGTTTAAGTAAAGATAAAACAATCAGGAGCTGACTTTTATTTCACTACCAATCCAAATGGTGAAAAACTGAAAATACAAATATAAATACAATTTTACAATGTGTTCAATGATAATTAAAGTCCATTAAAAATACGGATAAACAGTTCGTAGATATATTAAGCTGTTAAAGTTCTTTATAATAATAAACGGATGAATATTCCTGAACACGTCGGGTTCTGTCTTGGATTAAATTGTGTTATCGCAGATACGTACAGTTTGAACGGTTAAATGTTCATAGTTTCTTTATAACATATGAAAATATATTAAAACAGTTTGTCTCTGATGTAAATACATAATTTGTAATGTTTTGAAAGTAACTCACGCTGTGGTTAGCCACGAATTGTTCTTTTGGACAACGTGTCCGCTGAATGTTCTTTGCAGTTGTGCACACGACTCGCTGAGCAGTTTACGTCATTAGAAGAGAGGGGAAAGTAACGCGGATTCCTACACTGTCCTTTATAAAACTCCTAAAACTGGCGCACATAAAGCGACGTACGCAATGAAACGTTAACAATATAAAATGATGATCACATGAAGAATAAATGATGAATGAGTTCCAGAATACTCCCCGTCTGAGGTCTATCTGACATCACTATTCCATTATCGAAAACAAATAAAATGTTAAATATATAACAACAATACAAATATTCACTTAGAAGTAGTCCAACGGGAGGCTGGGTATTTCACAGCTTCTATCCTAGATATGGCGGTGTTTCCGACGAGATCGCGGCGATCTAAGATCCAACTCCATGGCTGTAGTTCTGATGGAAGAATCTCCTTTCGACACGGATATGCGATCTAACGAGGACGTCTTGCGAGACGGATGCTTTCCTTGACGTTTACGGCGTACAGTAGACCATCCGGTACCATGTTCCTTTTCTCTGTGACTTAAGTTGGAATTGGTTATTCTGCTTTCCTCTTGTCCTTGAGTATTCAAAGGCGAATTGAAGCTTTCCATGGGAATTGAATGTTTACGGATGTACTTTTCTTTGTCGGCATTCACTTTTGGTGGCGTTGCTTCCGAAGTGAACTTTTCGGCTTCTGCAAATCTGACGATTGAAGTCGCTGATTTCGTTTTCGGTTGCCCATGTAAACGGGGATAAAGTTTAGACGAATCAGTTTGAATTTCATTTGACTGGGTGTTGGTTTTATTACACTCAGGTAATTTCTTTGTCTGTGGTTTCACAACACTGCAAGTTGGATTTGTTTCCTTTGTAGTGAGTTCAAGGTGAACATGTTGCTTATCGGAGCGTATTTCTCCAACGATAATCCAACCCAGGTTTAACTTTTGCGCAAATGGAGCCTTTTGTGGTCCTAGACGTTGATCAAGGACATGATGTGCCTCTATAAGGTCTCTTCCAATGAGCAATAGGATTTTGCATTTTTCATCAATCGGAAGCATATGTTTTTGTAGTTCTTGCAAGTGTTGATATTGCAATATATCCTCAGGTGTAGCAATTTCGTTCCGATTATTGGGAATGTTATCGCATTCAATCAGTTCAGGCAGATTGAATCTAGTATTGTCTTGTACAGACTTCACGACAAAGCCGTTTCCTCGTTTACCGGAAGTAACCTTGCTGCCGGAGCATGTGGATAACAAATAATCTTTTGTTTCTGCCTGTACGTTGAATAGGCTGAAGAATTCAGGAGCCACGAGAGACCGGTTGCTTTGGTCG
This sequence comes from Mytilus galloprovincialis, assembly GCF_965363235.1. Taxonomy (NCBI): domain Eukaryota; kingdom Metazoa; phylum Mollusca; class Bivalvia; order Mytilida; family Mytilidae; genus Mytilus; species Mytilus galloprovincialis. The sequence goes on along the minus strand of NC_134844.1, from coordinate 34,920,780 downwards.
TCAATAATTGCATACATGCGAATTACTTTGTCCTGATTATCTTTGTGAAAGACATTCACAGGAAGTATCTTGGCACAAGATTTACTGATGTTGCCGTCTTTGGAGATATCTGTGCAAGTTGAACTAACAGAGGTTAGCTTGGTTTCAGCTAACTCAAGTTGCTCCCCGCCGTCGACTGATCTAGGCGGTGAAGGCGGTGCACCTTTGGTTTGGTACACTCGATTAGTGTGTAATGCGGTGGTGTGTTGTTTACTTCCGCATTCATTGCAACTGATACTCGCGTTGCAATCACGACTTCTGTGCATAGTCGAATTACAGCATTTGTAGCAAAGATTGTTTTGCCTCAACAGTTCCTTGCGTTCCTCTATAGTTTTGGCTCGGAATGCTCGGCATTCATTCAAGGAATGCTTTGTATTGTGTAGGATACACACACCTTGTTGTTGACTGCTGTCTTCAGTTTGCTGTTCAACAGCCGTCTTATGGACGTTGACTTTAGAGTACGTCTGAGGTGTGAACCTTGGCGTAGCGTCTTTTGTATTTGGAGTTACCTTTGAACTAAAGATGAACCCAGGATCGTTCTTAATTTTGCTCATTTCCCTGATGAAGGCAGAGAATTCTGTAAAAGGTGGAAAGGCAACTTCATATTTAGACTTGTATCTTGAAGCCCTTGTTATCCACTTTTCTTGGAGTCCGTATGGTAGTTTTTCCACAATAGGATTTACCCCCTTTGACGAGTCGAAGTAAGCTAGCAAACATCCCAGCTTGGGATTTTCTTTGTGATACTCTATTTCTGAGATAATGTCTGACAAATCGTAAAGGAGTGAGTTGTCTTTATTTGTCAGTGTTGGAAAGTTGTCAAGTTTGTTGACGAGAGACGTCTGCAACATTATTGGAGCACCATATCGATCGTCCAGTCTTTCCCATAATCTGTGTAGGCCTCTTGTTGGGTTGTTGGCATTTGATGCCCTTATACTCATGGCATGTTTACCTGACTCTGGTCCAAGCCATTTAATAAGTAGGTCTATCTGTTCTGAGTCTGAAACTTGTAGTTCGTCTATGACATTTTTAAAGCTGGCTTTCCATGTATGAAATGATTCTGCCTCGTCGTTAAAGCTTGTTAGCCGGGAGAACAGCAAGTCCTTGCGAAGGAGAAATCTGGTTATCTCTAACGTAGGATTGTTTTGCTGCAGGTGTGCAGAAGGGGTCTCTTCTATTATAACTCCTTGTCTTAGGTGTGAGACAGGGATCTCTTCTATAATGCCTTGATTTTGCTGTGAGACAGGGATCTTTGCTGAAACGCCCTGTTTTCCTATTCCAGTTACTTTTCCCAGACCTGGGAATACATTAACATCTGGTGACTTAGCACGTGTAGGCAAGACCTCAGGTGTTTGTGGTGGCAAGTTCAGTGCCACAGATGGCACGAACGCTGGTGCTTCATGTCTCAGCTCAATTTTAACAGGAATTTGTTCTTTCTTTTGAGGTCCTGTTACTTCCTTTACAACAGTTGATACAGGAAGTTTATTGACGAAATCTTGCACACGCTGGAGCGGGTCTTCCTTTTCGGCAGGGAGATCGCTAACCGCTTGGCTGTCATCGTATTCCAGGATACGAGCCTCGGCTTCAGCGGCTGCAGCTTCTCTCTGTGCTTCAAGAAGGTTAAATTTGGCTTTCAGCTCGGCTTTTCCCCGGTTTACTCGTGCAACTTCTTGTTGCATTTGAGCCTTTCTGCGCATAGCCTCTTGTTCTAATTGCGCTTTTCTGTGAGCAGCCTCCTGTTTACGTTGAGCGACTTCTTGCTCCATTTCTGCCTGTTTACGACTGGCTTCCTGTTCCATTTCATTTTGTCTGAACAGGGCTTGTTCTTCTAACATTGCTTCCTGTTGTAGGATAAGGGCATGTTTTTCGACAAATGCTATCTTAGACTTTGCAGCCTCTGCCTTGGCTCGCTTTCTCCGTGCCAGGCTTGACATGTCTGACACGTTAGAGCTACCGCTGTGCGAGCTTTTCTTACCCTTTGAGGTCTTTGTTCTAGTGGATTTAGCCTGTGTTAGGGCGAGGCGATGCTCGTGTAAAGTCTCAATTGCCAGTTCGACTTTAGACAATCGGATATCCGTTGAGAATTTGCACGTATCAATGTCTTGAAGGCTGTATAATGTTTTTGTATTTTTCAGAAATGTCAAGTACTCGTCTGTGAGCCTGCGATACTTAGTACAGGCTTGTACAATTTTATCTTGTGCTGTTAACAATTGCTGGAGGTCGTTGGGAGGCTTGGTCGTTTCTAATAACTGAGAGTCTAGGTTTGACCAAAGGGCCTCTAAGTCGTGATAGAACTTGTCACGTTTTTCTATAAAGGCTCCCTGTCCCTTTTCGGTAAGTTCACGCACTCGCCTAGTCTCGGCATTTTCATCTACATTTGTTGTTTTAGACGGATTTTGTAATAATTCTAGATCTGGGACATTTCCCTCTGGGGGCTGAACCTCTTCTTGCTGTTCCGCGTGACTGGGATCCATGATGTAAGTTGGCAATGTTTGTTCAACGTTGTTGGTTTGCTGCCGAGTACACACAAGATATGTAGTCCACTGTCAGTGTAAAGGTATGTACGTATGTACGTTGCTACGTTGTCGTTGAAACTACGTTGTTGGTCTGTTGACTGTCGTGGAGTGGCGTACGTTATCCAAGAAAAACAACAGGCAAGTTGTAGCTTTTTCACTGTACTGGCCTGACCAGTGAGTGTAACCAAGACGACTGGGTTTAAGTAAAGATAAAACAATCAGGAGCTGACTTTTATTTCACTACCAATCCAAATGGTGAAAAACTGAAAATACAAATATAAATACAATTTTACAATGTGTTCAATGATAATTAAAGTCCATTAAAAATACGGATAAACAGTTCGTAGATATATTAAGCTGTTAAAGTTCTTTATAATAATAAACGGATGAATATTCCTGAACACGTCGGGTTCTGTCTTGGATTAAATTGTGTTATCGCAGATACGTACAGTTTGAACGGTTAAATGTTCATAGTTTCTTTATAACATATGAAAATATATTAAAACAGTTTGTCTCTGATGTAAATACATAATTTGTAATGTTTTGAAAGTAACTCACGCTGTGGTTAGCCACGAATTGTTCTTTTGGACAACGTGTCCGCTGAATGTTCTTTGCAGTTGTGCACACGACTTGCTGAGCAGTTTACGTCATTAGAAGAGAGGGGAAAGTAACGCGGATTCCTACACTGTCCTTTATAAAACTCCTAAAACTGGCGCACATAAAGCGACGTACGCAATGAAACGTTAACAATATAAAATGATGATCACATGAAGAATAAATGATGAATGAGTTCCAGAATAGACTGCACTGATGCATAACGTATTAGTTTAGTACTGTATATGGATTTTTGTCTATCAACAAGTCATTATACTAATATTCTTATTTAAGAATGTACTAAATTATGGACATGGCACATTTACTTATTGTAGAACAATGCACGTGTAAAGTTTCTCATGGTATTTACATGAACGCCCATAATGGTTTCACGAAATAGATATGATACATAAATCTATTTTTCTGTAGATGGTTAAATAAAAAACTTCAAAGTGCAAAATATATAAGTTTTGATGAAATGATTTTCTTCAGAACTACAAAAAGAGTTTGAATATATTGTGAATTTATTAAAAAATTCATTTGTAAGATTTCGTTGAATATTCGAAAATAATAATGAATAAAAATTAATTCACCATATTTCAAGGGACACAACTCTGTATTTGGCTGCACGGTGTTAGACTATTTTGATTTACATGGGTCTAATTTCACGTACAACATATTTCTTTAAGAGAGTGACATGCCTTGATGACTGGATACGGCGTAATACTATCCGTACGTGATATTCTGATCGATTATGTATCCCGGAATAAATTCTTACCCGTGCCGTTCCCTATGACGTATTACAATGACTTAAAAAATAATGTAAACAATCGGATTATTTTTCAATTTTTTAGACATGAGCGCCAACGTAGACCACCATGATATTTTATTATGAGAAAGATACAGAAGAGTACAGTTGATGGTTAAAAATTTCAAGATGGTCTACGTTGGCGCTGATGTCAAATTTCGTCTCCGAACATGACAAAATTGTAGATTTCTTACACTTTTCGTCGTTTAAGCCTTTTCAAGGTCTAAGTTTGAACATATTTGAGTACATAACACCTAAAAATAAGGTTCTACAGGGACGAACAGATACTGAAGTTCATTACACAAGCGTGATGGGTTTCAACTTTAAAGTTTAAAAATTCTGGAAAAAGGGGGGCTAAAAACGGCCCTTATCATACCTTGTCCTTTGAGCCGGCATTACGAATATAGTTCTTACTACGGTGTGAACAGTGTACGACTTGCATTTTGTTAAACTCTTTCCCAATTTATTTCTTGATATTTTATGCATGAAATATTAAGTTAGGGGATAAAATTACATGTTTAAAAAATTTGGGTGCTGAATCTTTATGTTAAGTAGTGATTTGGTCCAGCTAAATGAGATCAAAAATTAGAATGTTTAAAGCTGTCAAACTGAATTTTAGACCCCCTTAACACATAATTGTCAACATTTTGAGTAAGAGCTGGTACAAGATTCTATAATTTTGATATTATGTGTCCCAATAGTAGTACACTATACTGTAAACAATCTTAATGAGATAGGGCAGGTGCGATTTTTTTAATTTGAATTTATTGTCTAAAAGAAATGCACTTCCAAATAACTGTGTTCTCGGGCCATTATAGTAACTCCGCAGAAGCAGATCGGAATCAGTTATGACGTAGACAGTAATCATTCTAATTGCAATCATGTCCATTGACCATAACGACGACGAAAGCACATCATATAATGACGTTTCTACATCATATAATGAAGTTACCCGAACCACATGATATAAGATTAGTACAAGCAAATAATATAATGACACAACCACATCATATAAAGATGTTTGCACATAATATAAGTATAAGGATATTTGGACATCATATAAGTATATTTGTACATCATATAACTGTACATTTGCACATCATATAAGGATATTTGCACATCATATAAGGACATTTGCACATCATATAAGAGTGTTTGCACATCATATAAGAATGTTTGCACATCATTTAAGTATGTTTGCACATCATATAAGTATATATGCATTTATCATATCAGTATATTTGCACAACATATAATGATGTTTGCACATAATGTAATGATGTTTGGACATCATATAATGATGCTTGCACATCATATAAGGATATTTGCACATCATATAATGACAAGTGCACATCATATAAAGGTAAATGCACATCATATAATGAAAATGGGCATAACAAGACAGTTTTAGCGTTCCATAGAAGACGCTATTTGGATAATTTTTTATATGTAAGCTAAGGTTTCTTATATGCATATGTTCTTCGTGGCATTGTTTATTTTCGGTCTATGAGTTTAACTATTACTCTGGTATCATTCGCCCCTCTTTTTTCAACAAGTTAGATTTGAGGGAATTATTCTTAAACAGTTAAACTTTGTATCATTACTTATTTATTCTTTGAATTTGATCAACCGCATTAGACTTATCACCGGGGTTATATTAATATGTCACAGATTAAACAGGATCTTCTTACCCTTCCGGAGCACATAAGAGCACCCGGTTTCTGTTTCTTACGTTTTGTATACTGTTGCTTTGTTTTTTTCTTGATTTGCGATTATGTTGTCCGTTTATTTATTAACTTATGAGTTTGAATGACCCTTTTGGTATTTTTCGCCTCTATTTTTTTGAGCTATTAAATCACAAAACTGAATGTCTGATAAAAAAAAATTCAATTGGAAAATGGGGTCTAAATCAGATGTTTTCCAGCAGATGGATATTAACTCTATACTTCATCATTTATAATATCTGCATCTAATTCCTTTATGAAAATCTAATGCTGATCTAACAAGTGAAACTGCGAGCTACTGCTCACTGATGATACCCCCGCCGCAAGTGGATAATATTAATAGTGTAAAAATATGCAAGTGTTCGGTAAACAGGAAGTTGTCGAGTGATGAATCTGAAAACGCATCACGCGGTATAGCTGACTTATATAAATCCTGAAACCAAATTTCAGAAATCCTTGTATTGTAGTTCCTGAGAAAAATGTGACGAAAATTTTCAACTTGGCTATCATGTGTAAAATCAGACAAGTGTTCGGTAAACAGGAAGTTGTCAAGTGATGAATCTGAAAGCGCATCACACGGTATGGTTGACATATATAAATGTTGATACCAAATTACAGAAAGGGTGGATGTGTAGTTCCTGAGAAAAATGTGACGAAAGTTTCATGGGACGGACTGACTGACGGACGGACGGACTGACGGACGGACAGACAGAGGTAAAACAGTATACCCCCCCTTTTTTAAAGCGGGGGTATAAAAACCATTATAATTATTAAGATTAGGTGAAGTTGGTCTCATACATGTATTGTATTGTCAATGATGCTATCATTCAGATGCAGAAGACCTATTCTCACAATAACTGAAAACAAGAATGTGTCCAAAGTACATGAATGCCCCGACCACTACACTCACACTATCATTTTCCACATTCAATGGACCGTAAATAGTTATCAAAAGTTCCAGGATTATAATTTAGTACGCCAGACACGCGTTTCATCTACATAAAACTCATCAGTGACGCTCATATCAAAATAGTTATAAAGCCAAATAAGTACAAAGTTGGAGAGCATTGAGGATCCAAAATTCCAAAAAGTTGTGCCAAATACGGCTAAGGTAAAATTGGGTAAAAAATCTAATTTTCTAAAATTAGAAAGATCATACCATAGGGTACATGTGTACTAAGTTTCATGTTGATTGGACTTCAACTTCATCAAAAACTACCTTCACCAAAAACTTTAACCTGAAGTGGGACAGACAGACGGAGACCAGAAAACATAATGCCCCTCTACTATCGTAGGTTGGGCAAAAAAATCTTGTTATCAAAAAAGGTATATTCAGGTTTTATCCAGTCATTTACAATCCATTTTGAGACAAAGAATACAGACTTATAAAAGTTTTGAACTTACCACCACACATACCCTTTTAAATATAAAGCTTTATACAGAAGGTTCACACAAGAGTGACAAGACCCTATTGCCTTCGAACTAACATCGCAATGCCTTCGACCAAAATTGAGTTACTGTATCACTGATAGCAATTAAAAAGAAACAGAGCTTTGATATATGGAAGTAGCCCTCAATTATTTTACAGACATGAGAACATCATTTTTAAAGAAAAAGGCGTTTGCAATTTATTGCGAAATAACAGTAAAACCTGTTCTAAGGGATACATATGTTAAGTTTAGCAACTCTTTTATTTTCACATTGCATAAATGTATAGAAACTGACTGACCCCCTTTCTTTCATACAATTATCATATATGTCAGCATTTCTCCATAACAACAATTATTGAACAATACACCATAAAAAACCAATCATTAAGGTGGTACCTAACACTACAAGGAGATAACTCTGTAAAGTCAGCTAAACGTTTTAATTACGTTGCATTGTAAAAGGAATATTAAGCTTCTCAATGATCAAAATTGGTGGTTGTCAAATTGCTATATAACCAGTGTAATTTTTCTGACAAAACGGTTGGTTCAAAATTTTTAATTTTTTTATATTTTTGTTAAAGTGTCAAAGTAAATACTTTGACAAAATTTTATGAAAATTAAACGAGCCAAATTAATTTAAGTGAAAGTGTTGGGTACCACCTTAATAGACTAATTTTACAATAAATGAGATGCCAAGACCAGTACACTATATAATGTTGCCGTGATTTTTTTTCAGCAGTGTCATTTTCTAAGCACTAATACAGCACTTGAAAAATTTTAGGCTAAAGAAAAAAAATCAAGAGGTGTAAATGTATATTTGTTTAGCCTAACAGACGTTCCACTGATTTATTTACAATGATATATGTTTATAAAAAAATCAAACATCATTGTACTACAAAATAATTCAACCCTTAACAATATTTAAAGTACATTTATTAAGAAATTATTCAACATATAATACAAAGATTTCAAAATCATAAAATAATCTAAATTGTATAAATAAATTCTAAGGTATATTAAATCAAATTAAAGCAACATTTGATTGAGGTTAACAAATTGAGAAAAACTTTAAGACAATAGATAGATATAAGAAGATGTGGTATGAGTGCCAATGACACAACTCTCCACCCAAGTCATAATAAGTTCATCTGTAATAAATATTTTTAAACAAAGTAAAACAAATACTTTAAATATCACAGTTTTCATTGAATACAAAGACTCCTCTTATAACAAATGTCTTATTTGCATAGGTGATCATTTCCTGATATTTTTGAAGATTTCCTAAACTCCCCTCTTTTTAATATAAGCCTCATGCACTGCAGTAAGAATTTCCAGAATTTTCAACATTTGGAGTTGTCAACAGTACATTTACATTGCATTGTAGTTTACTGTTTCCCAAATTGCAAGATATTGTTTTCTTCGGTTATATTTCAAAAGGAATTTTTGTCATACAAAACAGTGTAAGAATAGAAGACTAAAAATAAGATGTTAAGATTATCAAACAATTGAAATGTTTTCTTTTTCAATAGGGCTAGTAATGTGAGCATCATATATTCATAGGTCATTTAAGCAGAGAACTTTGTTTTAATTTGACTATTCCTTTTAAGTCCAGTAATATGTCTTAATTTCTTTCAAGTATATCAAACTGAAAATATCTCTCATGAAAATACAAAATAACCCATTTTGCTGTCATTACAAAAACAGAAAACGACTACAATATCCTTGAAAATTTCAAACATCAAAGTATTATATCAAAAGTAGACAAATTTAAAGAAAACATTTTAAAACAAATATAAAAAATATACATTGCACACTTAAATATCTGAAGGCGTTAATATAAAATCATTGCAGTAAAAGTTTCAAGGGACTCAGGTTTTCCAACAAAGTCCGTAAGAAATTGATTGTTGGTGTTTTAACACCACTTTAAAGCGTTACTTTTGGGCTAGCCTATGTGATGGTGGTCAGTTTTTATGGGCGAAGGAAGCTGGAGTGCCCCGAGACAACTACTGACCTTCAATAGGAAAACTTACAATCCTAGTCGATTTAAAAGATTGGAGTTGAGTGGAACTGCACTCACAACCAGCATGACCAGTGTTGACTGGCTAGTGATTTCAGTAGTAGAACTACTTAGACAACTTTGCCACTGAAACCTATATAGGAAAGTTAGAAAAGACATGATACTACTTCTTACCACGTAAAACAAAAATAAGCATAATTTCAACAGGAACAAATTTGCAATTGTACAATTAGTCACAATCCACAGGAATTACTGAAAAGTCCCATTATATATGAGAATGATTGAAGTCAGGAATGGTGGACATCAGTAAGTATATATCCCCAAGTACCTGTATAAATAGAAGCCCAGATTTGGTATATAAATCGTACCTTATTTATTACTAAACATAGTACGGGACATTTAATGCATCTCTAATGCATGCACCACATGATTAAAGTTTATCTCCCTTTATCAGAAAATTAATCTTTATTAAATCAAAATTACCATTGAATGCTTCATATGTTTGTGAGATATGTTAGAATATATATTTAGGTAAAGTAAAAGTTATGTTGCAAGTCTTCTTGAACGAAAGGAGAAAAACAAAACATGAAAGTTATAGATAAACTAGCACAGTTATAAAACACATATATCTCTGTAGGCAAAGATCAACAATATACATGATATATGTGAGCTAACATGATTGTCGCTATTACTATATTAATATATAGCACATAATTATATTTCTATCTAATAAATAACAATAAAAAGAGAGGTATGGAAAACAAAATAATTAAACAATAACATTTAACAATTAAAAACCAATTGTTCAGAGAACAATTGAAGGTCTTTCCACCAAAACAATGTATTTTAATATGAAAGGTGTAAAAATAGGTTTAAAATGTCATTTCAATCGTCAAATGATAGCTTATTGTACGCTGATTCCAAAAATATATGGTTTCTAAACAAAATTTTTTTAGATAAGGGAGATAATTTCTTACTTCCGGTTTGAAAAACTCTATTTCCGATAATATTTGACTATTTACTTGACACTGATTCCAAAAATATCTTGTTTTTTATACTTTTATGTAATAAAGTACAATAAATAGCTACTTCTGGTTTACACAAGGTCACTTCCGGTTGTTTTTTTAAGTTTAAATGGTTTGATACCGTTTGTCAAAAAGTCTCATGACTTTATTATGTATACAGATGGGGTAAAAGCAAAGGTCAAAATCTAGAACGTCAAATTAAGCTATGACCTTGTGATCAATTTCAAGGTCATTAACCAAGAACCTCAAATCAAAAGACCATAGGTCTTAATTATGTTTAGTTAATGAGTTATATCACCATACGCGTATTTTTAAATACCAAAGGGGAGAAAACTCCCTTTCACATTCAACGTACCCTTGCAATCAAAATTTACGTGTTACGACATGTCACAACAAACGATTTAGAAAAAAAATTTGTCGATATCTTAAACGTTTTTTGGAAATGAGTGGAAATGAGCCATATTCAAAAATTAGAATATGACCTTGACCTTTGACCTTGACCTAATTTTCATTTTTTTGGACCAAGGACCTCAAATCCAAAGATCCTAGGTCTCTATCAATTATGGTTTACCAGTTAGAAATGCAATTCACTTATATCAAATGAATAAGGGGAAATAACTCTCGTATGGAGCATTCATATCACTTCGGTCAAAATAGGACAAATCATGCAAAGGATATAATGAGCAATTTTGTAAAATAAATTTGTCATAATATTTTACGTTTGCGAAGGAGTTGCGCTCACAAGGAAAACAGTGTTTGGGGAGATTACTCCTACAAAGAAAAGTTTTCGGTTACGCAGGGTAAATTTCAAAAGCGCATCAATTGTTCGATATCATATACCAAATATCTAAGCGACATATTGCAAAACAAATGTTTATCGCAAGAACAAAATTAGGCGGAAGAAAAAAAAAAAAAAATTCAGAGAACAATTGAAGGTCTTTCCATCCTTTTTGATATGAAAAGTTGTGAAACTAAGTTTAAAATGTCATTTCAATTGTCAAATGATAGCTGATTCCAAAAATATATTGTTTCCATACATTTTTTTTAAATAAGGGAGATAATTTGTTACTTCCGGTTTGAAAAATGTTACTTCCGATTATATTTAAATATTTACTTGAAACCGATTCCAAAAATATCTGGTTCTATATACTTTTATATTAATAAAGTACAAAAAATAGCTACTTCCGGTTTACAAAAGGTCACTTCCGGTTGTTTTTTTTCAAGGTTAAATGGCTTGATACCTTTTTCTAAAAGTTGTATATCTTTATCATGTATACATATAGAATAAAAGCAAAGGTCAAAATATAGAACGTCAAATTAAGCTATGACCTTGGGATCAATTTCAAGGTCATAAACCAAGGACCTCAAATCAAAAGACCATAGGTCTTAATTATATTTAGTTAATGAGTTATATCACCAAACGCGTATTTTTTAATACAAGAGGGGAGAAAACTCCCTTTCACATTCAACGTACGCTTGCAATCAAAATTTACATCTTACGACATGTCGCAACTAACAATTTAGTAAAAATAATTTGTTGATATCTTATACAGTCTTTGGATATAAGTGAAAATAAGCCAAATTCAAATATTAAAATATGACCTTGACCTTTGACCTTGACCTAATTTTCATTTTTTGGGACCAAGGACCTCAAATCAAAAGATCCTAGGTCTCTATCACTTATGGTTTATAAGATAGAAATTCATATCACTTATATCAGATGCATAAGGGGAAATAACTCTCATATGGAGCGGTCATATCGCTTCGGTCAAAATAGGACAAATCATGCGAAGGATATAACGAGCAATTTTGTAAAATAAATTTGTCATAATCTTTTATGGTTGCGAAGGAGATGCGCTAACAAGGAAAACAGTGTTTGGGGAGATAACTCCTACAAAGAAAAGTATTTGTTTACGCAGGGTAAATTTCAAAAGCGCATAAACTGTTCGATATCATATACAAAATATCTAAGCGACATTTTGCGAAACAAATGTTTATCGCAAGAACAAAATTAGGCGGAAGAAAAAAAAAAAAAAAAAAATAATCAGAAGAAAAACAATAGGTCTTTCCACAGAAAAGTGGAAAGACCTAATGATAGTAGAAATCACTCAACATTAATTAAGTTGGTCATAAATAATACATTTCAATTATGATGTCTGAGCAGTTTTTCATTTTACTATTGCAATATATATTTACATGAAATATTCCAACAAAAAAATGTATCTTGTTCTATAAATGAATACTTCTTAAAGATATGAGAAAATATGGAAATATTGTGTTCTAACATATCTCTTTTTGATAATTTTTTTATCCTGGAATCCTTTTAGATACAATAATGCAAAAAAAAAACGTTCTCATGAACAGTTAATTCTCATGAAAATTTAAATACTATTACTTTTGGTATTTAACTACTTGTATCAATTTTAAGATAATTTATCTAAATTTATATGGCAATTTTACCCCTTCTGGACCCACTGTTTATAAATTTCCTACCAACATGTGCTATCAATGATCTCAGTAGATGGTTGCAAAATAGTTAACATTAAAATTAGTACTTGCTCAATCTTCCCAAGTTGGCACTAAGAAGTAATAGCAAAGATGTCCTTGTTGGTAGAATAATGTGTTGAATCTTCATCTCAATTTGTTGGTCTAATACATATGTGTTGAAAGGTTGCTTTTTTAATTAATTCATGTGTACCCAAGATCTTCTTTTATTTTTAAATTCTACATATTCTATTTTTCAAAATATCATACATGTAAGTCAAACAATTAAAAGTGACCTCTTCTTCAAATTTGTGTGTATGAAGAAATTTGTAAATTGTTATAGCTCACAAGTTAAACATGTTAAAACAATTATCACATTGTGAATGTGTACCTTATTTTTTGTATAGCAAACTGTTTAAAACAGGATAAATAGACCAACACAACTGTATTTTTTTATGGGAGTAATTGATACTTCTTCAAAAAAACATGAAGATATAAATATTTCTTAACTTATAAACCAATGGAATGTATTAATGTTCAAGTATGATATATTTTGATATGCTATATCAATTGCATCAAATGTTATTAAAAGGCACATATTGTACATATATAATATGTAAAAAAAAGATTATTTCACCTATAGACAGGTTCATTAAATGCATACAAAAAATATCACAGTTTAAATCTAACATATAATGCGCAATGATGAATTATATGAAAAACAAGTTAAGTATGTATATTTTAATCCAGAATTTCTTTTTCTTTTGAAAAAGTTGGAGGAAGAAAATAACCAGCAGATAAATATGATGACATAATATTTTTCATATAATAGAATTTCAATGAAAGTTTGCATATATGTTAAGACAGTTGCCTCAAGCTCATCATAGGCGACCTATAAATTCATCCCATCTAACATGTCTAATAAGGCTCCTCCTACAAACAAGCTACTCTGGCCCGATCCAAAACATGGAAATAATAAATCTGTACTGGATTTTCCTCTCACATGCAGTAATATTTTCAGAGCACAAAAAATGACCTGATCAGACACACACTATATATCAACAATTTATTTTACCCTTTAAATCAAACACTAACATTAGCAGTATTAACCAGACATCAGCTCTACTAATAACGGGTGGTTCTTCAAAATTGGCCATTCTAGTTTGATTGATTGTGCTCTCTTCTCATTCATTTCTGATAGTACGCGTAGACTAGCCACTCTGTCTAGTACCTTAGAAAGGTATCGTTCCTCTGGTTTATGGTTTACCTCAAATAAATATTTCATACACATCAGCAGTTTCCATTGGATCTTCTCTACAGCATCTCTGTCTTTTAAGGTACATCTATCTATTGTAAGTAAATAAAATAAAATAAAATAAAATAAAATGAATATTCCCTTAAGCTTGGTATCTGTCACCTCTGTCTTTTAATCTTCACAATTTTTACTTTTTCATCTCATGACAACATCAAGAGGTACTTTTTTTTATAAAGACGAAACACCAAATTCTGGTGGTAAATATAATCAAATTGAATTACACTGAATATTTCGGAAATTCAAAAAAAAATATTATTATTTTTTATCATGTACATCATTTCTGTAATCATAAATATAAAGAAAATGTGTAACTATCACTAACATATATATATACTTGAACTATATATAGCTATCATGAATATCCATAGGCAAATATTATTACTAGTTTGAATAAGGCCAACATTAAAAATATCTTTGTTTCCCCTCCCCGACTGAGGTTATCAGGGTATGGGTAGGTAGGTAGGCAAATTATTTTATTTTATTTCTTGATATAATTTTTCTATATTGAATTCAACAGGTAAGATAAGTCAAGAAAAGTGGGGTATTCCCTGTATCAGGGTTGGCAAAAACCCGGGTTTTATGAGTATTTCCCAGCCCAGTGGGAAATACTGGGAAAACCCGGGTTTTACTGGGTTTTAATGGGTAATACTGGGCAATACTGGGTAATATAAAATACTGGCCTGAATTTTAAAGAGGATTCAGTAATCAAACTCAATTGCAATACATTTAAGATATTTATAAACACATTTTGATTTATAAATTAGTTTACTTGTTTGAGAGTGACAAATACAAGTGTATATATACATTTGAAAAAGTACTATTCTTGCAACTATCAGACAAGTAAACATGTAGGCACACATTACACAAATATTAATGGAAAAGGCCTTTATCAATAATTCTCTTCTGAAAGTCTATTAAATCACCCTCTCAATTAGATTGGTCAAACTGTTTACATAAATTCAAAGAATAAATTTTTCAAATGTATATATTTTTAATACATTAAGAATTAAAGAACCTTAGTGAGCACGCTCACATACCCCACGTCCCCACATTGTCATTGGAGAAATTAAATAAGTATAAGAAAAAAAAATTGTATAAGAAAAAATATTGAATAATAATTTCCTGTCAATATACATAGTATGTCCTTATTATCTACAAAATTTCATGAAATTCTGTTGTGTGTTTTCAGAGGAGTTGAGATGACAAACTGTTGCAGAAGTACATTGAAGCAAATAAGTTCAAAGGGGCGTAACTCCTAGAAAAAAAATTGAACCGTAATTTCCTGTCGATATGCACATCTACATAGTATGTCCTTATTATCTACAAAGTTTCAAGAAATTCTGTTGTGTGGTTTGAGAGGAGTTGCGATGACAAACTATTGCAGTAGTACATGAAAGTGAATAAGTTCAAAGGGGCGTAACTCCTAGAAAAAAAATTGAATCACAATTTCCTGTCGATATGCACAACTACATAGTATGTCCTTATTATCTGAAAAGGTTTCAAGAAATTCTGTTGTGTGGTTTGAGAGGAGTTGCGATGACAAACTGTTGCAGTAGTACATTAAAGTAAATAAGTTCAAAGGGGCGTAACTCCTAGAAAAAAAATTGAATCGCAATTTCCCGTCGATATGCACAACTACATAGTATGTCCTTATTATCTGAAAAGGTTTCGTGAAATTCTGTTGTGTGGTTTGAGAGGAGTTGCGATGACAAACTGTTGCAGTAGTACATTAAAGTAAATAAGTTCAAAGGGGCGTAACTCCTAGAAAAAAATTGAATCGCAATTTCCTGTCGATATGCACAACTAAATAGTATGTCCATATTATCTGAAAAGGTTTTGTGAAATTCTGTTGTGTGGTTTGAGAGGAGTTGCGATGACAAGAAACAGGACTGACGGACTGACGGACGGACGGACTGACGGACGGTACGACTGACAGACGGACGGACTGACGGACGGACGGGTCAAAAACATTATACCCTCCGCAACTTCGTTGCGTGGGGTATAATTAACAAGAAAATGTAAGAAAAATTACTTTTGCATAATTTATATGTACATCACTAATTAATAAGTAATTATTCAGATTAGGACATTGATATGTTTATATAACAATATTCAGCCTTTTCATTTCTATGGGCGCATTGCATTTGCGCCAATTTTTGAAAAATCAAATCTTTCATTTGCGCCACAAGGTTATATTTCATATGCGCCAAAAATTAAAACTTCATTTGCGCCATTTTACAGGTAATACAGGTAAGATATAATAAAAAAAAGTTGAATATTCATTGCTCTAAAAGTTTAATTTCTACGGTATTCCCCCTGGATAATTGAGTGAGTTCATACTCATTTCTGATACAAAACTGAGTCTCTAAAAGTAAACCATTATAGGTCAAAGTACAGTCTTCAAAACGAGCAACAAGCTTTAATGGGCTGTGTAATACCATTCAAACGGGAAAACCAACGGTCTTATCTATATAAAAACGAGAAACATTTATGAACCTCACTAACAAACGTCAACCACTGAACATCAGGTTCCTGACTTATGACAGGTGCAAACAATCACAGCGGGTTTAAACGTTATAATATGAACCAATCTCCTATACTTGGAAGAATAGTGTTACATCAAAGCTGGTATATATGTTCCGGACCATATGAGTATTTGGACCATACGCGTATGGTCATGACCATATGGGTACATACTCATATGGTCGGGGTAATTAACAGATACATTTATGCTTACCTCTTTAAGGTCATTTATTCATTAAAAATTAGTTATTTTAAGATTAACAAAATAAAATAAGCAGTTTCACACAGTAAATTTCATCACTAGTCAAAACTATAGTAAACACATTTTTTTTTCATTACCGATATGTTATTACGAGTGAATGGCAAAATGTCGACCTGGGAAGATAACTTCCAAAAATTATTTAATGAACTGTTACACAAGAAGTCAACTGTTTTACTATAACCTGACGTAAAAGTCGACAGGATAAAGAGTCTAATAAATTGCTTACTTTTGAAACTTAATTTAAAATATAATTAGCATTAGCAGTGCAATATTCATAATTTTTTATACTTATATGTGTTTTGTTTTAATAAAAAAAAAAATGAATGACGTCACCGGCAAGGACACTAGTTTATTTTTTAAAGTTGTCTGGTGATATGATGTACTTCAGTCATGTTACGATATTGGAGATCTAGAGCTTTTTCACCGTAGACACATCGGAATGACCCAGGACCCTATAAAAGCTATGATACCGTGTGGACGTAAATGTCTTCCTACGCATCCATGCAAGAATACAATTAGCGATGAAAACTAACTTTGGCATCAATATTTAATGTTATTTGAATTGTAAATAATACAATTGCATGTATAAACAATAATTGTTATTTTATAAAGTTTTCTCATACATATTATTAAAAATATACCTATATGGTCCAAATACTCATATGGTCCGGCCCGTTTATAACCAAACGAGTATATACTCATATGGTCCGACCATATGAGTATATACTCATATGGTCCGACCATACGCATACGGTCGGACCATACACGTATAGGCGGACCATATGAGTATACGCATATGGTCATGACCATACGGGTATGGTCCAAATACTCATATGGTCCGGAACATATATATAAACTAGAGGCTCTAAAGAGCCTGTGTCGCTCACCTTGGTCAACAAAGGACACAGATGGATTCATGACAAAATTGTGTTTTGGTAATGGTGAAGTGTTTTTAGATTTTACTTTACTTAACATTCTTGCTGCTTACAATTATCTCTATCTATAATGAACTTGGCTCAGTAGTTTCAGTGGAAAATGTTTGTGAAAATCTACAAGTTTTATGAAAATTGTTAAAAATTGACTATGAAGGGCAATAACTCCTTAGGGGGTCAATTGACCATTTTGGTCGTGTTGACTTATTTTTAGGTCTTACTTTGCTGAACATTATTGCTGTTTACAGTTTATCTCAATCTATTATAGTATTCAAGGTAATAACCAAAAACAGCAAAATTTCCTTAAAATTACCAATTCAGGGGCAGCAACCTAACAACAGGTTGTCCGATTCATCTGAAAATTCCAAGGCTGATAGATCTTGACCTGATAAACAATTTTACCCCGATCAGATTTGCTCTAAATGCTTTGGTTTTTGAGTTATAAGCCAAAAACTGCATTTTACCCCTATGTTCTATTTTTAGCCATGGTGGCCATCTTTGTTGGTTGGCCGAGTTACCGGACACATTTTTAAAACTAGATACCCCAATGATTATTATGGCCAAGTTTGGTTTAATTTGGCCCAGTAGTTTCAGAGGAGAAGATTTTTCTAAAAGATTATCAAGATTTACGAAAAATTGTTAAAAATTGACTATAAAGGGCAATAACTTCTAAAGGGGTCAACTGACCATTTCGGTCATGCTGACTTATTTGTAAATCTTACTTTGCTGAACATTATTGCTGTTTACAGTTTATCTCTTTCTATAATAATATTCAAGATAATAACCAAAAACAGCAAAATTTCCTTAAAATTATCAATTCAGGGGCAGCAACCCAACAACTGGTTGTCCAATTCATCTGAAAATTTCTGGACAGATAGATCTTGACCTGATTTGCTCTAAATGCTTTGGTTTTTGAGTTATAAGCCAAAAATTGCATTTTACCCCTATATTCTATTTTTAGCCATGGCGGCAATCTTGGTTGGTTGTGCGGGTCACCGGACACATTTTTTAAACTAGATACCCCAATGATGATTGTGGCCAAGTTTGGTTAAATTTGGCCCAGTAGTTTCAGAGGAGAAGATTTTTGTAAAAGTTAAAAACGACGATGGACGACGGACGTAAAGTGATGGGAAAAGCTCACTTGGCCCTTCGGGCCAGGTGAGCTAAAAATAAAGAGACGGAAAAAATAAAGAAAAGACCGGACTATCTATGAACATGAGAAGCGAAATCTTTTATACAACTACCTGCATTTACCTGTAATATTGGCGCAAATGAAAGGTTTTATTTTTGGCGCAAATGAAATATGTTTTGTGGCGCAAATGAAAGATTTTTTTGGCGCAAATGAAATGCCAATTGGCGCAAAAGCAAAGCACTGATTTCTATAAGGGTTAATGACTTGACCCTGTGGGTTGTTTATTTAGCAATATGATTGCATAGACATTTAAATTTATAATTCACTTAAACACGCTATAAAATGCATTTTTTTTAAAGCTTGGATAGTGGAAACAATACATGGAAATTAACAAGGTATTAATAATCCTAAAATATTCAAATTTTGTATTCTGCCTACATAAAAAGAAGTTGAGAAAAGAATGAAATTGAATTTTCAATCTTCTAGAAACATGACTCTCAATGGTTATCTGTATAAACTGTATATATTTAGCTATAATGCTATGAAACTACAACAAGACTTTACTATTTTGTGTTAAAATAAGCTTAAAAAGTCTTATTGCCCAGTATTACCCAGTATTACTTATTTCTGGGAGTATTGCCCAGCCCGGGAAAACCCGGGAATTCCCGCCTGGGTTTTCCTGGGTGGGTAATACTTTGCCAACCCTGCCCTGTATTCAGTGTTCACCCCAGTTTTCTGGTGTTAAAACAGTATACAGGGACCTCCTTTTTCCTATTCATTTTATGGTATGAAATCTACAAAAGCACACATTCCTCATGTGATAACAATGTTTAATGAAAGCAAGTGTTTAATTGGTTAAAAATCAAGCTTATTTCAACTCTAATTTGATGCATAACTCACAACAAAACATTTCCTGTGTTCACCAATTCATACCTTGATCATCAATTATGAGATGACAAAAAGATATGTTAATGACTTGAAAATTAAAATTCAATGAATAAAAATTTTCAATAATTTCATAATTCAGTTATGTTCAGTTACACCTGGATCATGCAGCTTGGTCAATTAATTCCTTAACAAAAGATTTGTATGTTTTTCTAGTTCTAGAAAAAACAAGGCTTCATTTATATGTTTTGTTGTTCCTAGAATACTTTAAGTATTTACAAATTCAACTGATGCAGTTATAACTTAAAAGTGCCCTTTTGTAAATGTCATGCCATAAATTGAAAAATAAAAACACATTTAAACTGGTCTTGTTTACACAAGAAATCAATAAGGTTCCCTGAAAGCAGGGAATTCACATATCCAACATTTTCTGCCTTGTGCCCAACCTGTTCGAAGTTGAAGACAAAGTAGATTGATTTCAAAGCAGGATTCAGACCATTTTTACTCAAAGATTTTATCCTTTAAACAGGAACAGAGGCAAAAGACAAAGCCAATCAAGGTGCACTCAGTGGGTTGAAAGATGCTTCAGATTTTTAATTTTCATAATATCAAATCGTGTGGCAAGGCATTATAACACCGCCAATTCAGGCCCGGCCAGAAAGCACAAACCAGAAAGAAGTACATATTTAACACAAAATAGCTCCTTAGCATGAGTGTAACTTTCGAAATATGTAGAATATTTAGGTATTTTTGGTATCAAATGAAAGCTGAAGGACTGATGATCACTGTAGAACACTTTTGGACTTTCAATTTTGAATATTAAAAAACTGCACCAAATTTTAAAAAGAGGGTACATTTTGTCTGTTTATAAGATCTGAAGTACCTGTTTTGGTACATCCAAAGTTCCGGAAACCAGTTCTTTCTTATATGCCATTAAAGGTATGTTGATTTTTTCAGTACAAGGCACCATAAAGTGTTGCTTTGAAATGCAAAGATCGCAACTTTATTTGAACTTAAAACAAAAGAGGTGTGCCCGCTTGAAACGGAGGAATTAAACATAGAAAGCAATGGACCATGAATTACTAGTAGTGGTGTACTTCCTTATGTTTGTTTTCCTTGATTCCGAATCATTTAGACGCTTCAATGCAAAAATGCCTTGATTTAAAACGCTTGTTGAATACAGCATCGGAAAGGTATGACAAAAAACCAACACACGAAAAAAAAAAATTTGGACAAGAATGGCCAATTAAATTTTTTCGAGTCGCGGCGATTTTACCAGGTCGGTGGTGGGAGGGGAAACAAACAATATTTTATTTTAGGCCTAACAATGGACTTTTTGTGTTGTCCACTTTTTGTTATTTAAAGTTACAAGTCAAGCTATCTGGAATTTAATAATATGGAATAAAAAGGACAACAGTTTGTTATTTTTAATTTCAAAAAATTATTTAACCAGTAACTAAGGGAGCAGATTTTAACAAAATATTACATTGGTTGCACTGAATTTTGAATTACATAGATTTCCCAGTAAAAGGAAAAACAATAATTTGACATGTGAAATAAACATGGTTAAACATGGTTATTGTGAATGTGTAGAAAAAAATATAGTTCCTTATATTTTCTACTTTTATTTCATATAGAAACAAAAATGCACATGCTTTAATGTCTCGCCTTCTATACTAATCATTGATATTATGTTGATAGTCCTAAGTATAAAGCTAAGCTTTATTACAACTGTCACATAAACTTAACATTAACCAAGATAACTAAACAAAGACCAATGAACCTTGAAAAAGAGGTCCAGGTCAGATGAACCATGCCAGGCAGACAGGTACAGCTAACAATGCTTCTATACAACATATATAGTTGACACATTACTTATACATGTAGTTTAAGAAAAATAGACCAAAACACAAAAACTTAACACTGTGCAATGAACCGTGAAAATGAGGTCACGGTTAAATAAAACCTGCTCGACTGACATAAAGATCATAAAATATTTCCATACACCAAATATAGTTGACCTATGGCATATAGCATTAGATAAAAAGACAAAAACTCAAAAACTTAACTTTGACCACTGAACCATGAAAATGAGGTCAAGGTCACATGACATCTGCCCGCTAGACATGTACACTTAACAATCATTCCATACAACAAATATAGTAGACCTATTGCATATGGTATGAGAAAAACAGACCAAAACACAAAAATTTAACTATAACCACTGAACCATGAAAATGAGGTCAAGGTCAGATGACACCTGCCAGTTGGACATGTACACCTTACAGTCCTTCCATACACCGAATATACTAGCCCTATTGCTTATAGTATCTGAGATATGGACTTGACCACCAAAACTTAACCTTGTTCACTGATCCATGAAATGAGGTCGAGGTCAAGTGAAAACTGTCTGACAGACACGAGGACCTTGCAAGGTACGCACATATCAAATATAGTTATCCTATTACTTATAATAAGAGAGAATTCAACATTACAAAAAATTTGAACTTTTTTTTCAAGTGGTCACTGAACCATGAAAATGAGGTCAAGGACATTGGACATGTGACTGACGGAAACTTCGTAACATGAAGCATCTATATACAAAGTATGAAGCATCCAGGTCTTCCACCTTCTAAAATATAAAGCTTTTAAGAAGTGAGCTAACGCCGCCGCCGTAGCCGCCGCCGGATCACTATCCCTATGTCGAGCTTTCTGCAACAAAAGTTGCAGGCTCGACAAAAAACCATTTGCTAATTTTTTTTAAATTAGATTAATCTTCATTTATAAAAACAAGATGATGTGGACTTTTCTCCACCAGAGACCACATGAACAGGATGAAGTAGAATTTACCAACTATAAGTTACTGTATAGCATTCGAAATAAAACTTAATCTGTATTTGGAGGTAATAAGCATTGCAAATATTAAAGTTTCATAACATTTGGTTGAGGCAAACTTAGATAAGAAAAAGAAAACTAAAAATTTTGCAATTTTTCCATTTATAAAGGGGCATAACTCTAGATAAATTAAAGTGATGCTGTAAATTCAACCTTGGCATTCAAACATTTTGTTGAGAGAAACTCAAGTTAGAGAATGAAAACCAATTTTGTGACATATGTACAGAAGGACAAGGGTACATGACAGTGTCTGACACAAATATTTTATTTTCTTTATCATATTTCAAACTTGTAAAGACTTTATTCCATTAGATTTTGAAATGAAAAAATTGAACATAAACACCTAGCTACAACATGCTGACCTACCTGGGGATACCACAAGGAATGACCTCAACACAGCAATATCATCACACGTCAACTTTAAACTTTGTATTTTCCTACTGTGTTCAAAAAGTTCTTCTACAAATTCATGGCCGACAACTTTAGCTAGTTCTGTTTTATGATGACATTGCTTCATCCCTCCTGTGGTTACTTCTAAGTCAGGACAAACAAACCGCTGGTAACCAATAAACCAAAACTCAAATCTGGAAACTGAAAAAAAAATAATACATATAAGATACACTTTAGAGTTTTAAACAACAAAACTAACTTTAATGCAAGGTATAAACTAAAAACAAACACTATCTAAATTAGTTGTTGTTCCTGGAACAAATGTTCACTTTCAGAGGGCGATAGTGTATTTATCCCACCACAATTATATTACATATCATTTGATCTTCTTTAAACACTGTTAATGACCATCCTACCATACTGAGATATTTTGAACTACTTTGAGACTGTTTACAAAATTCACATTCAAACAATGAACACTGCACTAGTACAGATTTTTGTTTAGGGGCAAGCTAAAGCACACCTTCATGTGCAGGATTTTCTCGCGGAGTTGAAGACCCATTGGTGGCATTCACCTGATTTGGACTCTTTAGTCAGGTTGTTGTCTCTTTGAAACATTCCCTATTTCCATTGTCAATTTCATCCACACAAATATTACCTTTAATCAAAGCTGCTTGATCCTCCAAACATAAACTAATGAACCCTGGAATGTTTTTAACAAAGTTAATGTATTTAGAGACTCCATTTTCTAAAGTTGTAGCTATTTCACTCATCAATTCGATTCTGTTATCTATATCAATACCAGTTGTATTGTAGAAGTTCTTAAATTCATCTTCCGGGAGCTTGTGAAGGTCTCCAAATATGTCTGTTTTCGCTTTATGCTGCCTCTGAAATACACCTAAACAGTTCAAAGCAACATCAATGGGTAAAAGTAAAACACAATAGAACAACAACAGTTACATGTAACACTCTAAGTTCAGTGTATAATGGAAGCATTAATTCAAGATTTGTTTTAAGACTAACAAATGGCTTTTTTATAGTGTGTTTTCCTCAAAAGCAAGAAAATGTGGGTGTCTAAGTCATGGCTGGATCAAATAACTTTTATTTGTTGCTTGTTGATTTTTTAGGGACAAAGTTTTGTGGACTTTTTCTTCAAAAAAAGCCAACATCAATTTTTAGGAAGATAAGAAACAGTAGGTATATATCAAATTAGATTTTTAACCGGATTTTTGTGACAAAAATGTCGGTTATTGATTTGGGGATGTACGGCGGGCGGCCGGGCGGGCGGGCGGGCGGCAATCAAATGTTGTCCGTGCAATAACTCATGAACCGTTCAACCAAAGCTTTTAAAATTTTAATATGTTGTTACTGACAACTAAATGAAGGTCAAGTTCAATAATGGCGATTTTGACTTTAACCGTTCAGGAGTTATGGTTCTTGAAAGATTGAAAAATGAAGTTTCCAGTCGTGTCCGTGCATTTACGCATGAACTGTTCTACCAAAGCTTCCCAAATTTTAATATGTTGTTACTGATGACAAAATGGAGGTCAAGTTTAATAATGACGATTTTGACTTTTACCGTTCAGGAGTTATGGTTCTTGAAAGATTGAAAAATGGAGTTTCCAGTCGTGCCCGTGCATTTACGCATGAACTGTTCTACCAAAGCTTCCCAAATTTTAATATGTTGTTACTGATGACAAAATAGAGGTCAACTTCAATAAAGACGATTTTGACTTTTACCGTTCAGGAGTTATGGTTCTTGAAAGATTGAAAAATGGTGTTTCCAGTCGTGTCCGTGCATTTTCTCATGAACCATTCAACCAAAGCTTTTGAAATTTTTATATGTTGTTACTGATGGCAAAATAGAGGTCAAGTTCAATAATGACGATTTTGACTTTTACCGTTCAGGAGTTATGGTTCTTGAAAGATTGTAAAATGGCATTTCCATTCAAGTTGTTGCATTTACTCATGAACCATTCAATCTAAGCTTTTCAAATTTTAATATGTTGATACTGATGACAAAATGGAGGTCAAATTTGATATTGACGATTTTCACTTTCACCATTCATCAGCAATGGTTCTTGTGATATTGCCAGGACACAAATAAATATTAATAAATCCGGTTTGCTGTCGTTGTGACAGCCTCTTGTTATATAATATATTATATCTTACGAGATAATCCTGAGCTAGTTCATAAATGGTATCATCATTGATCCAATATTCAAATTTAGGTCCATACATATCCTTCTGAGCATCGACAAGGATCATTGCCAAATCTTTTGACTCTTCCATATCTTGACATGATATAACAGCAGGAACACAGTCAGGGGAACCAGTCTCAAGTTTCTTAACTTCCCGGATATCCTGAGATCTTTTTTCATGGGTGTAACGACCAGTTTTAATTGCTAAAAAGAAAATAAGAGAACTAATAATTTTATCTTTTAAAGAAATATTACTCTGTTTCTTCAAAAAGGTAGACTTTCAGTATAGATGTGATGTTACTGGGGTCAGGCAAATAAACTATGTGACAGGGTTAAGTATGTTTTGGAGTGCTCAACCAGGGACATGTATTGCCAAATTTCTTGTACTAAAAAGCTAAAACAGAAAAAAAGTAGTTCCCTTTTCAAAACAAGTTTTGTGAGTGTTCATTCAAAAAGGTCCCAACAATCATCAGAAAACATTCCATCTTCATGCAGTTGTTGCCTAACAATACTCTATAGCTACATGTACCAGTCCAGTCTTGATGATATGATAATTCTTACATAAACACAGGACAGGGTATAGACACAAATTTGAGAATAAAAAGAACATCAATATGAAATGTCTTTTACACAATAATATAAATGTATGTTAGGACACAGATCTGAGGATCAGGAAGGGACCCAGATTTTAGATTGTACATACATGTACATTGTTTTTACTAGATTTGACTCTTACACAATGTACATGCCAAAAAATTAAATTCCAGCTGATAAGTGGTAGCATTGCTAATTATCATTTACAGCCGATTGTAATGAGTGTGTAGTTAAAGCTAATTTCTTTTGTTACCTTGATTGCTAGCTGAACTGTGAAGTCATTATTAGGTAAGTTATACTACCCTCCTTTCGAGGTAGTCTAGTCCTACAGACAGATAGATTAGTTATCTGTTGGACTAGTCTACTCTTAAAGGAGGGTAGTTTACCTTATCTAATAAAGACTTCTCGGTTCAGCTAATTACAAGCAAGCTAACCAAAGATATTACCTTTACCTACACACTCATCGCAATTGGTTGTAATATCTGAATATATATGAAACTCACCACTTTTGGACATGCCAACTTTTACACATTTGTCAAATCTACATTTAGGACATATATTTCTTTTCCCTGGTTCTATCACACAACTGTTGTTTGACTCTACACATTTATATTGAGTAACTCTTTTAATGCTTCTACGGAAGAAACCCTGCAACAACAAAAAAACGTAATGTAATTACAGAATTTTCATATTTTGTTATTTCAGTTGCATTTTGACAGTCCTATATAATCAATTTCGATGTTATCGTGTTTTATTTATACTGTAAAAAGATGAACTCAATTAAAATCCACTGATTCCCTTCAACAAGTTTCCTTTCGTATTCTGTGTCTCTCATCCATGTCATCGTCTTTATTCTTAAATTATTTGTTAATATGAAATAGTTGATGTGTTCATTAATTAATGTGTATATTTTTTTTTGTTTTGGAGAAGACATAACTAAGTTGTAAAACTTGTGTCTGATCCATTTGTCATTTTGACAAACATGCAACTTAAGGTAGTACAATACAAAGATTTTTTTAATTCCAATCACTAACCTTTAAAATGCTGTACGTAATTCTCTTATGATTGTATAAAAAATAATAAAAGAGGTATATATAGATAGATAAAAGAATAATCTTTAAAATGAATGCAATATTTTTATTATGCAATCATTATGTAATCAATTATTATGTAATTAGTTGCAAAATCTCGGCCAGTTTACTTGAATGAATTTAGCTCTATCATCTCTTTTTTAACTATGCAGCAAATTTTAACGAAATCTTAATCAATGCATCATGGGTTTCAAAAGGGTGTCTCAAATTGTCCCTATGGTATTCCATTCTCTCATAAATCTCTCATTAGTGTGAACATCCTAACCACATAAAAGAAGGGGTTTTAAGTGAAAATAGATTTTGTTTTAATGATTCATGTATGCAACAGAAACTCATTGAAGATGAGAAACATGTTTTACTCAAATGCCCTTTATATTCACATGCAAGACAAGAGGTTTTTACTAGAGCAGTTTCTTTTAATTTTGGTTTTTTAGACTTAAATAATGATGAAAAATTTATATTTTTATTTACAAATGAAAATTTGTGCTTTTATTCTGCCAAAATCTGCCATGATATTTTAATTCAAAGGAAGAATGTTTTATATCGATAAAAATGTTTTCTATTTTTATCGAGCTGTCCTTTTTTTATGTAAAAGTCTCTCATAACTCTTTTGAGAGTGGCTCTCGAATGTTTTTAAGATTGTTTTGTACTTTTAATTAAATATGTTGTATATATTGTATTCATGTTTGTATTGTACATGTAGAGAGGTGAAACTATAATAAAATATTTGATTTGATTTTGATTTGATTAAAAGAAGATAATTTTTAATTAGGTGTAAAATTTGTTCTATACATTCTATCTGAAATCTGAGACACTCTTTTGTAGATAAAAGCCATAGGAACAACATATAACAAAATCAACTCTCTGGGAATACCTATGCAGAAACTAATTTCAATTGAAAGTGGAAATTTGGGGGGAAATATTTTAGACACAGTTAACATTATAATTGGTTACATAATTGTTGCATAATATATACTAGCATTGCATTAATTTGAAAGAGTAATCTGTTAGCTATCCATAACTACAACTTTTATAAATTTTCAAGCATTATTAAGAAAGTGACAACATTTTAAAACTTGGGAGATGGAGTCAGTTATAAAATCTTTGTATTGTGCTACCTTAAAAAAATTTTTTTTTATAAAAGCATAGCAAAAAATATATGGAAAAATTCCACTGGCAATGTCTGAAATGAACATGATGAATTTCCAGATTTTCCTTACATGTATCATACGTTACAGTGTTTTCCCCAGCGCCTTTCAGTATCATGGTGATGTGATGCATAATCTCAAATGTGATGCTATCTGGAGTGGTTTTTTAATAGATTATGTTATAAATATGATGCTAATTTTCTTTAGAAACCAGATGCTAAATGAAATATCTGAGGAGAACACTGATGTTGCAGTGTATACAATATACAAATGTATTAAAAATTTATATCAGTCTTTGCAACAAGAGCAGTAATTCATTATCAAATCTGGCGATTCCATGTTTTATGAAATAAAATTCATACATTGTGTAGCACTTGCTTTTAAATCCTTATAAAATACAGTATACATGGTATATATACCTTGCAGGCTTCACATGTATTCACACCATAATGGAAACCTGAAGCTTTCTCTCCACATATTCTACAGGGAGGTAAGCAATGTGATGTTTTTGATGAGGAAGATGTGGAATTCTGTCTGGAATAATTGGTACTTATATGATTAGAATTTACAGGACTTGAACCATATGATAAAGTATCATCATTGTCTGTGTCTCGAGAAATATAAGATAACTGGGTTTCCTGACTGATACTGGTCGGAGAATAGTCTGAACACAGCTGATTTGAACTGTTAATGTTTTGAACAGGCAGTGTTACAACGTTTTGTGATTTTTCTAAAATGTTAGATTGATGATTGATATGAAGATGTTCTTCTACGACACCTAGACAGGTAGGCAAATTATATGAGGATTGTGCTTGAGATTCAGCAAATGGCTGAATGTTATCCATCCCAGAGGTACCCTCAGAAATATTTTTGACATGTTCCTTCTCAATCTTTTTATCTGCTTCTTCCTCATGCCGTAAATCGAAGACTGTCCTTTTAGTGACAATATTTGGAACATCCTTCTGAGGACTGGATATTATTTCTGTATACTCTGCTACTGCTTCAGGGATGTCACATCCAACTTGCTGTAATAATTCCATTTCCTCTTCCTCTAATGTCTTCATCATTTAAAATTATACCTTTGCCTAAAATGAAATTTATATTATGTTACCGATGATAAATGAGAGTTTAATGTAGATATAAATTATAAATTTTATATCTACATTAAACTCTCATTTTGCATCGGTAATACAAGTAATATTTAGCAAAATAATATCTTATAATTCTATACTTCCCAGTAGATAAGTGTGCACTTTTAAAACTAGAGGCTCTAAAGAGCCTGTGTCGCTCACATTGGTCTATGTGAATATCAAACAATGGACACAGATGGATTCATGACAATATTGTGTTTTGGTGATGGTGATGTGTTTGTAGATCTTACTTTACTAAACATTCTTGCTGCTTACAATTATCTCTATCTATAACAGTACTTTCTGTGGAAAATGTTATTGAAAATCTTCAAATTTTAAGAAAATTGTTAAAAATTGACTATGAAGGGCAATAACTCCTTAGGGGGTCAATTGACTATTTTGGTCATACTGACTTATTTTTAGTTCTTACTTTGCTGTACATTATTGCTGTTTACAGTTTATCTCTATCTATAATAATATTCAAGATAACAACCAAAAACTGCAAAATTTCCTTAAAATTACCAATTCAGGGGCAGCAACCCCATAACGGGTGGTCCGATTCATCTGAAAATTTCAGGGCAGATAGATCTTGACCTAATAAACAATTTTACCACATGGCAGATTGCTCTAAATGCTTTGGTTTTTGAGTTATAAGCCAAAAATTGCATTTTACCCCTATGTTCTATTTTTAGCCATGGCGGCCATCTTGGTTCGTTGGCCGGGTCACCGGACACATTTTTTAAACTATATACCCCAATGATGATTATGGCCAAGTTTGGTTAAATTTGGCCCAGTAGTTTCAGAGGAGAAGATTTTTCTAAAAGATTACTAAGATTTACGAAAAATGGTTAAAAATTGACTATAAAGGGCAATAACTCCTAAAGTGGTCATCTGACCATTTTGGTAATGTTAACTTATTTGTAGATCTTACTTTGCTGAACATTATTGCTGTTTACAGTTTATCTCTATCTATAATAATATTCAAGATAATAACCAAAAACAGCAAAATTTCGTTAAAATTACCATTTCAGGGGCAGCAACCCAACAACGGAATGTCTGATTCATCTGAAAATTTCAGGGCAGATAGATCTTGACCTAATGAACAATTTCCCCCCCCCCCCCCCCCATGTCAGATTTGCTCTAAATGCTTTGGTTTTTGAGTTATAAGCCAAAAACTGCATTTTACCCCTATGTTCTATTTTTAGCCATGGCGGCCATCTTGGTTCGTTGGCCGGGTCACCGGACACATTTTTTAAACTAGATACCCCAATGATGATTATGGCCAAGTTTGGTTAAATTTGGCCCAGTATTTTCAGAGGAGAAGATTTTCTAAAAGATTACTAAGATTTACGAAAAATGGTTAAAAATTGACTATAAAGGGCAATAACTCCTAAAGTGGTCATCTGACCATTTTGGTCATGTTGACTTATTTGTAGATCTTACTTTGCTGAACATTATTGCTGTTTACAGTTTATCTCTATCTATAATAATATTCAAGATAATAACCAAAAACAGCAAAATTTCCTTAAAATTACCATTTCAGGGGCAGCAACCCAACAACGGAATGTCTGATTCATCTGAAAATTTCAGGGCAGATAGATCTTGACCTGATGAACAATTTTACTGTGTGTCAGATTTGCTCTAAATGCTTTGGTTTTTGAGTTATAAGCCAAAAATTGCATTTTACCCCTATGTTCTATTTTTAGCCATGGCGGCCATCTTGGTTGGTTGGGCGGGGCACCGGACACATTTTTTAAATTAGATACCCCAATGATGATTATGACCAAGTTTGGTTAAATTTGACCCAGTAGTTTCAGAGGAGAAGATTTTTCTAAAAGATTACTAAGATTTACGAAAAATGGTTAAAAATTGACTATAAAGGGCAATAACTCCTAAAGTGGTCAACTGACCATTTTGATCATGTTGACTTATTTGTAGATCTTACTTTGCTGAACATTATTGCTGTTTACAGTTTATCTCTATCTATAATAATATTCAAGATAATAACCAAAAACAGCAAAATTTCCTTAAAATTACCATTTCAGGGGCAGCAACCCAACAACGAAATGTCCGATTCAACTGAAAATTTCAGGGCAGATAGATCTCGACCTGTTGAACAATATTACCCCATGTCAGATTTGCTCTAAATGCTTTGGTTTTTGAGTTATAAGCCAAAAACTGCATTTTACCCCTATGTTCTATTTTTAGCCATGGCGGCCATCTTGGTTGGTTGGCCGGGTCACCGGACACATTTTTTAAACTAGATACCCCAATGATGATTGTGGCCAAGTTTGGTTAAATTTGGCCCAGTAGTTTCAGAGGAGAAGATTTTTGTAAAAGTTAACGCAGGACGACGACGACGACGACGACGACGGACGCCGGACGCCAAGTGATGAGAAAAGCTCACTTGGCCCTTTGGGCCAGGTGAGCTAAAAAGATATGTACAAAGGACATGAGGGATTCTGACCTCAATCAGAGGGTTGAAGAACACATGTACTGTAACAGTTTGAATATGTTTAATACATTGATGTGCATAATTTAAATCAAAACGTATCTTCATCACAAAACTTCAAAGCCAATTAAAGAACATAGTTGCAGTGCCCCACCCCCTCTCCCCTGTTGCACACATTTTATCTTACCAGGGAACAAAAATCTACAAGGGAAATAATCTCAAAAAAGCATTTCGTTTTGTTCTTCAAAACTTTTAGAAAAATGTGATAAATTTCCATTATAATTATTATTTCCAAGGGGCATTACTCATTAACAATATTTGATCAGTACATTGTACTTAATTTTTAAGTGTCCAAACCTTGGACATTGTTGGATAGAGCAATGTCTCATTGGTACTCATAGTCATACCACATCTTCTTATATCTGGCATTTATTATACACATAATCAGAGCGCTACAATATTATAAAATTCTGGCAAGAACTGAACACATGAGAGTGCTAACAAAGAAATTTTCAATATAATTAATGTTTCCAAGGGTCATAACTCTATTTTAAATAATTGATCAGCATGATAATAGTCGAGTTTGTCATGCACTGAATTAACTTAAAGGTTCATCATAACAAACGGACAAATATGGCTGTATTTACATGCCAAAAACTACTCTGAGTACATGTAGACTTACCTGTGAAGTAGGAAAAGTTTTAATGCCTAGCATCCACTAGATATATAAAAGTTAAATGCATTTTGTGTTTCAGAAAGATAAAATCTCTTTTGGATTTTGATGGGCATTTTTTTTCCTTCATGCATAAGGTGTGAAAATTAACTAAGTTGTGGTACAACTTTGAGATGCTCCCTCAGGTAAAAAACCTTTTGCTTGTCCTTAATTGAAATGAACAATAGGTATCTTCACAACTACAGGTGAGTTAAAGAGTTTATCTGAGTCAGTGAGTGGACAGTATCAAAGTAATTCAGGTGTTTGTTTATTTTTACACCTTCTGCAGAAAGAAAAAAAAATGCCCATCAAAAATCAAGAAAGATTTTATCTTTCTTAAACACAAAGTGCATTTAACTTTTATATATCTAGTGGATGCTAGGCCTTAAAACTTTCCAAACAGCACAGGTAAGTCTGTACACAGAGTAGTTTTTAATAGGTGAAAATACGGCAATATCTGTCCATTTGTTATGATGAACCTTAAATTATGACATCCACCATGTCCACAGAAGGATTTACATTTATGTGGAAAAGTAGGGGATGTAAAATGTAAATCCAGCTGTGGATGTCATATCAAAAACAGGTAATTTAATCCCATTTGGAAGAATGATCCAACTTTGACAGTTTTAGACTGTGTTAGTTTGTAAACGCTTAGTAAAAACACGATCGTTCTGATTTTCAACCTTTGCCTCTGGTTCTGACAGGCATGACAGGGGATAAACGTGTTACTGACAGTTATCATAAATAACATGATTTAAAAGAGTTGAATCATGGACATTTAAATATGCTGTTTCTATCACTACTAAATAAACATTTCTTATAAAAAAACAAACCCCCAAAAACTTCTCCAACCATGAATGCAAGGGAGTTAAGTAAGTAAATAAGAAACTGGTATCCGGGTTTGAACTGGATCACGTAAGAAATAACCAAAAACCAAATACAAATACACAACTATTACTCGAGGGAAGAAAACAAATACTATCATGCTGTTTATTTGTTGATTTAAACACGAATAGTATTTGATCCTTATTTGCAAACGACTAAACAAGAAAATAATAATACATCATTTTTTCACTTAAATTATCATTTTTTTTTAAATCTGGGCACGCTCGCCCTAATACCTCTTTGCCTTGGGACAGCTGTGGGACCGTTCGCCGTAAAACCTGTTCGCCCCGAGTTCGTTCGCCCTTATTTTTTATTTTATTATGTTGTATTGTGTGTATATATTTGAATATGTTAAAGTCTGTCTACAAATTCGCCGAATGTTTGTTTAGGTTGTATTATGTTGGATTCCTGCTACCAGGAAATAAGTTTCTGTGACTGATTCCAGGACTCACAAGGTATTATTAAAGACAATGATAAGAATAAGTTATCTATATCATCTATGTATCTATCAATTTTGATACATTTTTACAATAGAAAAACATTCATTAACAGTTATAACAAGATCAATCACGAATGCATATCAGCACTAATCCGCTTGAAAACTTGAACTACTATTAATAAAACAAAATACCAAATAACACATTCACACACCTTAACATATATACGTTTTATACACCATGATTTACCAAATATCTTGACCTTAGTAATAACATTACAATTTTAAAGAGTAAGCTAAAACATAAAATGAAAAAGAAATGAAGTTGTTCATGTAAAAAGCCACGTTGTTCAAAGTTCAAAGTCTTTCTCTTTACTGCAGTGGCTGAACGTTGTCCAGTGGGTTGCAGTCGCTTGGCTTGTACAGTTTGGCACAAACCTTCAGGAGTGGGTTGTTGTAATAATACTGATCCTGTATTGGTCCCAGGCGGACTGAAATTTCTGCTCCAGAATGGTATGTACTTTTCTAGGTCGTCGACACGGACACTGTAGTCGACGACTTCGGCTTCTGTCATTAGATCTGGAACTATCACATAAAAGGGAATAACTGCATGTTTGGTTGCTGTGTTGCTCCTGTTGTGCCATCATGAAAAATTAAAGAAAATTGATAATATGAAATAATATATATAAATGCGCAAAAGTAAAAGATATACAGTATACTATTTATATATACATCCTTTATGAATTGAAATTAAAATAGAAATAAAGTTGCATTGTTAAATATATCCTAATAAATGGTAATTTTTTTTTTATCTATCTCATTGACAATTGTACCACTTTATACTACATGGTATTGTTTAAATATGAAATTGGATTACACATATTCATATACCTTCAACATCATTATTAGTGCGTACTGTCCTTTTAAAGAAGTATGAGTCTGCTACATTGATGACAGGTAGGTGTCCATGATATGCATCAATGGCAGGAATGGCAATGCCAGAAGCTGATGGATGTAAAGATGTACAGTTTGTTGATGTCGTTAAGCTCTCCCAAACCATACTCCTGGACATGTCGCCAAACAGCTCGGATCCAATGAAAATACACAAGCGTTGATGTTGGCACCAGGAAAACACGTCCGATATCTATCCAAGCACCTGCAATTAAACCAGATCAATTAAAATATATATAAAATCATAAGTTCTATCGATTTCTATTTTATATTACTTTACTATACATATACGTATATTTATATATAAAACAGAGACTATAGATATGCTTTATACAAACATAGCCATATGTGATATATCGCACTAAACGCTTCGAACAAACAACCCCTATTTCCTTCAAATTATTAAACATTATATATTAATTGTGATTCTTATAAGGTTATAAATTGTGTTGCTAGTCAATAAAAAGTGTTTCATTCGCTCATTGTATAACACCAAACGGTGTAATGCACATTGTTAGGATAGGTGTTTAAATCATTATACATGTAGCACATTTTTTAATTTGTCTGAATAACCACGTTGATATTTGCATTTGTTTTATCTGTTAACACTTACAGACTTCATTAATGTTAATTGATATATTGTATGTATATACATTTCATAAATAAAAATGATGCAGAAATGGAATAAGAGATGGAATGTCGATTTTACTGTGCTGGTAATCATGATTTTAAAACTCAATCCAATACAAATCCTTGGTATAGTAAATATATTAAGTTATAATGATCAAGGAAACGACACGAGTTATTTGTTTATTTTTTGAGGCAATTCATTATGATACATGTTATGAGATCCTCAGATATCTTTTCATATTTTAATTTAGAAACTTAGTCCAATAAAAGCTATGTTTTCATATTTTTTTTACATTGTAGCGTTATGCTAGATAGCACAATCTCTAGTAAGAAACAGTTGTGACTCATACTTTCATAAATATTTTTTGATAACATTATACAAATCCATAATTTTAGCAAAGCATTCCAAAAAAAAAATATTCAGATTTAGACTAAGGATTTGAAAAGTAAGTCTTGCTATACAAATCCTTGTCTCAATAAAACTGAGACCGTTTCATGATATACCATATTTGCTAAATAATATTCATTTTCTATACTGATACATTTTTCTTAACGCCGCCTTATAGATATCCTCGCAAATAGGGTTATTACTTTGTCTGGCTTCGTCTTCCCATTGGTAACCGTATAAATCTAAGTACAACAGGGACAATGAATAAACAAATAAAAGAACAATTATATCTTAAAACATATACCAAGCAACGGGGCTTAACAAGTTCGCTTTGATTTTTTTTGTGACACAAATGATTTGATAATTGATACTTAGTATGAGTGTTCAATAGCAGAATGTGAGTCGTGATAACAAATACAGAAATTTATTTTTGAATCATCCAACATCCGTGTTTACAAAACTACGCTACGCTAAAACTACGCTACAAACATACTCTGCCTTCTTTGACCTAAACAGTTACACTGTTGGATTGTTCATCACTTCCAAATAGACATATTTTTTGGTAAAATATATGATATTTTTCATTTTCTACTTATTAATGTAAACAACCAATAATACAAAAAGACGCCGACATCATAAAATTGTCTCAATGAATCTCAAAGTCATCTAGTATGGTTTTCGTCTGACTTTATTATCATATAAATGGCATGCATGCTAATTTTGGAAATCTATAGTTGAAATCAAGTTCATGGCATCATGACCTCCAAGTTCACCCGAGAGTTCGTATCTTTTCTTTTTTATTGATATTAATCATTTCTATCTTGTGGTAACTTTTTCACAATTTTCAAAACTATTTATAGCATACATTTCCAAACTGCTACAGCTGATGCTGTTTCTTAATCACAACAAACTCTTACGAAATAACATTCTTGGCTTGCACATATATATCTACACATACTATATAATATGAAGGTCGTTGACTTTTATTAATCAAGAAACTACAGCTGTACTAGCAAAAACAAGGAGAACGCAATGAGTGAGAAAAATCAAGGTATGTAAGTTTGTTTTATATCAACCATTAACTAAATCTCACTAGAGTATGCGCAAAATGTACATGTAAAAGCTATAACCATTTTGGGTAAACTAGATAGAGGTTTCGTTTATGTTTATAACATATAACTATAAAATTATTGGAATATTGGGAAAATGTGTGGATGATTGAGATGAATAATTATCTTTTTTCAATTTATCTTCATAAATGCTTATGATACTATAATCAGTTAATAAAACAGACAAGTGTCTGGTTAATAGGGTAGGAAAAGCCACAAATTGATCAGGACTTTTTACAAGCAAATTTCTTAATACATGATGATCAGGTTACATAACTTCGAGAACACTTGTAACTGAATACACACGTACATACTACAGCACCCAAATCGATATTGCTTGACTGTGTAGTTTATTATATTATTCATGTGGATACTCAGATATTAAAAAAGGGGGATGCCTCCTGTTCACTCAGTAGCGATCGTCACTATATATGTGCAGTGGCTGTTGTTTTTTGTGTTAATGTTGTGCTATAGATTTACCAGATGGTTTTGAGTTTTTATGTTTCAACAAAGATGCAACATTGAGATGCCGTGGTGTGGTGGTTAGTGCATCGGACTACTAACACAAAGGTTCCTGGTTCGATTCCCGTCTAGGATGAAACTTTCAGGAAATGATTTTCGGCTTTCCCTTGACACCATTTGCGAGTATGGTCTTGAGGAAACGATGATAGTCCGTCGGAAAGGGACGATAAATGGCTGACCCGTGTTAAGAGAGAGCCATATCTCTTGCACGTTAAAGAAACCCTTGCAGAACTGATTTCGAAAAAGAGTAGGCTAATGCCGCTACAAGGCAGCACTCGCACCCGCAAAAGTGGAAAGGGATTAATATAAGTTGCAAAACTTGTTTCCCAATCAACTATAAATAAATATGTTTAAACTAAATTGAGATGCAATATTTGATAAGGTTACTTTAGTTTATAACGGATCTGATAACAATGATCTATTGACCAGGTCGATTTCACGTCAAACATCATCAACAAATCGTATACAATAAATTATTGGTCTTTCTGTATTTATAAGATTTAGATTGTAGACATCAATACAGGCTTTAACGTAAATATTACAATTAATATGTATTTAATATAACATGTTTAACTATCAATAACATATGCATGTTATTGATTTAAATTAAATGTCTGCTAATTGTTGTTTGGTATATTTAAGTTATGCTGAGTTCACACGGAATTCGAATTATATTCGCATACATATTAACTTATTCGAATTAGTTTAATTCGCATTCGAAACGTTTGACGTCCTAACGTCAATTCTAATTCGAATTCCAATGGCAATACCACAGATACGATGATCTGTACAGATATACACTTTCTTGTATTTTTTGTCTTTTGTGG
The DNA here is from genome assembly GCF_965363235.1 of Mytilus galloprovincialis. Lineage (NCBI taxonomy): Eukaryota > Metazoa > Mollusca > Bivalvia > Mytilida > Mytilidae > Mytilus > Mytilus galloprovincialis. The sequence continues at coordinate 34,882,736 of NC_134844.1, read as the reverse complement.
ACATTAAAAAAATATACTACCAACATCTAGCGAATACCACAGATACGATGATCTGTACAGATATAAACATTCTTGTATTTTTTCACGGTCTTTTGTGGACATTAAAAAAAATAAAAACCAACAACATATGTTTGGAATCCCAGATCCTTACATCGTAGAATGTACCAATCGCATACCCCGAATTAATTGCTTTTTTATTTCATTTTTAAGTCGAGATTTAATGGACAATGTCAACGACTTGTTGAACATGCAACGTTGATCAACAACGTAAAAGTCGACTGTTCCAAAAAATAGGATTTTGGGTTAATTTGTTTTTACTTACAAATTTAATCGATTTAGGTACCTTCGACAAATGTCACGGTTTTAAGAATAATGCATTTACAAGTAATTTTGATTTCAAAGGTTCAATTTTTATTTTTAATCTGTTGTCTTCCGTTCTGTTTTTCTAACCACTCTGAAAACATTCACTGCTGTATATAGTTTAAGAATCGTCCATATAAATAGTACTGAAAAAGGGGCTAACTCCAGCTATCATATCAATGTCACATTCATTATACAAATAGACAGCTAGATATACATTGTGTATATAACTTCACTTTATACTAGTATATATGCAAGTCTGTTGTAAACAAACACACGATAGTGAAGCGTATACTAATCTCGTCTATACTTATTGCATGTCATATGTCTTATACTATTGAGCTTTATTTGTTTGGGTATCGATGATACGTATTAGGGAGCTACCATTTGATTTTTATGTAATCTCTGTCCTGCCTTTTTATGTTTCACTCTGTTCGGTCCTGCTTTTTTTTTTAGTTTATCCTGACTTTTTTTTACCTAAATTGTCGTCCTGACTTTTTTTTTTGCAAGTGTCTCATCCTGTCTTTTTTTTTTTACTCAAAACTCCTGTCCTGCCTATTTTTTTCAAATTTCATCCTAGCCCCCCATAAAAATCAAATGGTAGCTCCCTTAGTATAAACATGTTAACGCACCAAAAAGACCCGTGACTCTTTGCCTGTTACTGTAATTCTTGCATGTTAAAAAAAAGTCTAACAAAACATTGGCTTGAATTAGACATATGTTGAAAATTAATTCTACATTTAATTGCAGATTTTTGTGTCATAGACATATATCTTGGGGAATTCTAATCAGTTTTTATACGACCGCAAAATTTGAAAAAATTTTCGTCGTATATTGCTATCACGTTGGCGTCGTCGTCGTCGTCGTCGTCGTCGTCCGAATACTTTTAGTTTTCGCACTCTAACTTTAGTAAAAGTGAATAGAAATCAATGAAATTTTAACACAAGGCTTATGACCACAAAAGGAAGGTTGGGATTGATTTTGAGAATTTTGTCCCAACATTTTAGGAATTATGGGCCAAAAAGGGCCCAAATAAGCATTTTCTTGGTTTTCGCACTATAACTTTAGTTTAAGTGAATAGAAATCTATGAAATATTGACACAAGGTTTATGACCACAAATGGAAGGTTGGGATTGATTTTGGGAGTTTTGGTTCCAACAGTTTAGGAATTAAGGGCCAAAAAAGGGCCCAAATAAGCATTATTCTTGGTTTTCGCACAATAACTTTAATATAAGTAAATAGAAATCAATGAAATTTTAACACAAGGTTTATGACCAGAAAAGGAAGGTTGGGATTGATTTTTGGAGTTGAGGTCACAACAGTTTATGAATTAGGGGCCAAAAAGGGGCCCACATAAGCATTATTTTTGGTTTTAGCACCATAACTTTAGTATAAGTAAATAGAAATCTATGAAATTTAAACACAAGGTTTATGACCATAAAAGGAAGGTTGGGTTTGATTTTGGGAGTTTTGTCCTAACAGTTTAGGAATAAGGGGCCCAAAGGGTCCAAAATTGAACTTTGTGTGATTTCATCAAAAATTGAATAATTGGGGTTCTTTGATATGCCGAATCTAACTATGTATGTAGATTCTTAATTTTTGGTCCCGTTTTCAAATTGGTCTACATTAAGGTCCAAAGGGTCCAAAATTAAACTTAGTTTGATTTTAACAAAAATTGAATCCTTGGGGTTCTTTGATATGCTGAATTTAAAAATGTACTTAGATTTTTAATTATTGGCCTAGTTTTCAAGTTGGTCCAAATGGGGGTCCAACATTAAACTTTGTTTGATTTCATCAAAAATTAAATAAATGGGTTCTTTGATATGCCAAATCTAACTGTGTATGTAGATTCTTAATTTTTGGTCTAGTTTTCAAATTGGTCTACATTAAGGTCCAAAGGGTCCAAAATTAAACTAAGTTTGATTTTAACAAAAATTAAATTCTTGGGCTTATTTGATATGCTTTATCTAAATATGTACTTTGATTTTTGATTATGGGCCCAGTTTTCAAGTTGGTCCAAATCAGGATTCCATATCAAGTATTGTGCAATAGCAAGAAATTTTCAATTGCACAGTATTGCACAATAGCAAGAAATATCTAATTGCACAATATTGTGCAATAGCAATTAATTTTCAATTGGAGTTATCTTTCTTTGTATAGAATAGTAGTTGATAATATATGTTGGAAATTTGCCAGACATGACTATGATGTCATTTTCTATTTTTATTTGCCAATAACTTTATGTAAATAACTTCATTGGAAATTTGCCAATATAAAATGTTACTGATGAAACTTTTTTTCCTTATCTTATCTAAAATGTTTTTAGATAATGTATGTTTGACATTTGCCAGACATGAGTATGATGTCGTTTTCTATTTTTATTTGCCAATAACTTTATGTAAATAACTTCATTGGAAATTTGCCAATATAAAATGTTGCTGATGAAGTTTTTTTTATTGTTTTATACAATAAACAATGTATATTCACTTTTACTACCAACCAATCTTTACCATTCAGTGATAACAAGCACTTTATTTTACATTTTAATATTTTATGATGTATTTAAAAGAGTAGTTATTGTTGCAAACTCCATTAGAAATTTGAATTGATATCAGTTTTGGAAAAAGGGAAACGGGGATGTGAAAAAAAGGGGGGGGGGGTTAAATTTTTCTCATTTCAGATTTCATAAATAAAAAGAAAATTTCTCCAAACATTTTTTTGAGAGGATTAATATTCAACAGCATAGTGAATTGCTCAAAGGCAAAAAAAAAAACTTTTAAGTTCATTAGACCACATTCATTCTGTGTCAGAAACCTATGCTGTGTCAACTATTTAATTTTAGATTTAAAAAGTTTGAAGAAGAAATCTTAAATTGATTTGTAAAATCTTGGCATTTGTTTTGTGTAAAAAAAAACCCATGTAATGTCAAAAATTTTATCACAATCCAAATTCAGAGCTGTATCACGCTTGAATGTTTTGTCCATACTTGCCCCAACTGTTCAGGGTTCGACCTCTGCGGTCGTATAAAGCTGCGCCCTGCGGAGCACCTGGTTAATTGGTGTTTTAAAGTAATTAATGTTTTTTTTTCCTCTCAGAAAAGATTGGATTGGGCGACTATCCAGCTCAACCTCAGGGATATCATACTGCTGGTTATGCAGGTCAGTATATACTGGACACTATAAAGGATAAGATACATATCAAATAAGAGAGCAATCCTTTAACTTCAAAAAGGGGGGGGGGCTAATTTTTGGTTTTTTTTCAGAGTCAGAATATTTTTCCAAATTTAACACTATGAGGTATGGGGAACATCTGAATTCAGAATATATTTTCTGTCCTCTGCTTGACCAGACTATTTTTTCATCAAATTGGGGATCATAATAATAGGATAAAACCATAGCCCCCTTTTGAAGTTAAATGGTCACGTTTAAAAAAAAAAAAAAAAACAAAAAAAAACGTATAACATTTAGTTTTGTTCAATTTTAAGTATAGTTAAAGTTAGTTATGTTCCATCTTAAGGTTATGAAAAAGAAGAGACAATGCAATTTAACAAATGTGTGACCTTTTCCTTGCAGTTATATTTCAGGGATTCAATATTCAATGAACAATTAAATATGGTAATTCGATAAATGAATCAATGATAAATTGCGTTTAATGATTTTTAGGAAACCCCAACCAACCTCCGCCTTACGATAGCAATACCCAAGGTTATGGTCAATCACAAGGTTATGCACAGCCACCCCCTCCTCAAGGATACAGTCAATCACAAGGGTATGCACAGCCACCCCCTCCTCAAGGATACAGTCAACAGCCTGGCTACCAACCAGTACCCCAAGGCTATGCACAACAAGGCTACCCACAAACACAACATTATGGAAATCAACCGATATATGGAGGTCAAGGACAGAATGTTATTGTAAGTTTTTTAAGCACATTATTTAAGCACATATATATATAAAAAAAAAAGATGCAAATAAGATTGCCAATGAGACGACTCTCCACAAGAGACCGAAATGATACAGAAATTAACAACTACAGGTCACCGTACGGCTTTCGATAATGAGCAAAGCCCATACCACATAGTCATCTTTAAAATGCCCCAAAATGACAATGTAACACAATGCATGTATTTACACAAACAATTACATTTTTGAAATGTAGTTGAAAACGAATAAAAGAATATGCGATGTATAATACACCAATAAGACAGCATCCCAAAACACGTTTTATCCCAAAAGGTGTGCATCTAAAATCCAATTTTAACTTGTTTAATAACCAACACCAATTCTTGATACAACATGTCTCATTGTCGATGGCTGTACTGTTGCCTAATAATTGCTTCCATCCACTTCATTTGAAATTTTGTGGATAGCTGTCTCATTGACAAGCATACCTCATCTACATAATCTTATACAGTAATTTTTTGAAAAATGTGGTCTGCATATAATTTAATATGTAAATGAAATTTAAAGATGATGACGTATATCAATAATTGACAAAATGCTACTGAGAAAATTAAGCTAAACTTCAACTGTTCAATCTTAAGTTTTTTATATTGTTTATTTGTCTTTTCTTTTCTCTCTTTTAGCAATGCTCCTCTCGATCGTATCTTTCATATATTCTCTGGTTTGTTTGAAACGTTATTATTCGAACATGGAAAAATATTACAAAATATGATAATCAGTAAAATACATTGCACTGCTTTAAAGCAGTTTCAATTTTTCTAATTTCATTTCGCTTTATTTGTAAACTCCGATTTATCATGTGTTTGGGGTTCATTTGCCATCATTGGGGTTTTAACAAAAATATTACACAAATTTGTAAAATGTTTGTCCTTTGTTCCACAGTTGGATAGATCTCATTAAATATCATAACCATGTCGCCTTATCATTATGTTTTGATGTATGTTGGAATGATATATAGCAATGGCAGAACTTATTATCTTTATGAATACCTTTACTTTAACACAGGTTGCACAACCTATGCCTGTAACTTCGGTAATGACCACCTCACAGCCAAGACCAACCAATTATTTAGTTCCAGCAATCCTGACGTGTCTATGCTGCTTCTGGCCTACTGGAATATGTGCTATATTAGCTGCTCGTAGTGTAAGTCTTTCTGCAAAGATTTTTCTCTATAAATCTGATAGAAAATTAAAAAAAAAATATTGTTGGGTTAAAGATTCAGTGGTGAATAATAATAAGTTCACATTGATGTGGCTTAAGTATGTGTATTTTATGTCACGTCACCCATGTGATATATCCCAAAAGGAAACCGAACCATGTACTAACACTTAGCCACTCCATAAGCCTTTTCATTCAATATCAATGGTAGATAAGTCCAGTTATTCCTTTAACGACCGATCTATATCTAATAAGTAAATCTATAACCTACATTTTTGTAAGTAAAGAAGTACATGTCTATTCTCAATATACTGAGTTGCGTCAGGTTAAATTATGTCAGACGGTTAGACCCCTCATAAATCCACCTCTTGTATGATCGTTAAGCTCATCCTCATCCACACAACACTAAAATATTATCTATAGCATTTAACACATTTCTTAAATTTCTTAATCCTTATATTCTAAATCCAAATATTTTGTTCTTTCTATTTTCAATTTCAACTTTCTTTGAACCCAGGGATTTCATGCATGTATAATTAATATAGCAAAGTGACTAAGTATATCCTGAGACTACTATAGTAGTCCCTAGACTCAGGTATATCTTATAGTTGCGAACCAAGTTTAAAAGTTACAACGGACCAACAACATCCAAGTATTTGTAGTAGATATGAAAGTTATTTAAGTTTTATTTAAAGATTTAAACTGCATATATGTTTTCAATCAGTCTTTTGTACAATGTAGCACTTTTTAGAGAGGCTTATGTATACACTGTTGTTTATATATGTCTATGTGTCTTCTGTGAGACTTTAATAAAGTAAAGCTGTTGTTTATATTTAAGAATTGAATGCTTCTTTTCGTAACTTCATTGGGGTGTAAAAGCGTTGACCGAAGTACATAGTATGAAGCGCGGAAGCGCTCCATACTAAAAATGTGCGCACGGTTAACGCTTTTACAACCCTATGAAGTTACAAAAAGAAGCATTCAATACTTATAATTACATTTTTTTTAGCAATGATCATGAAAAATCGAATTTTATTATTGTTTTATTTAATTCATTTGTGCACTTTATTGTGGGACCACGTGTTATCATGAATGAAAAGTTTTATTGAGCGATGCAATTGTTTACGGAATAACACGTGATGTGCAGTTAGCCAATCAGAATAAAGTATCATAATGAAACATACATCTAATGTAATTATATGTCTATGTGTCTTCTGTGAGACTTTAATAAAGTATAGCTGTTGTTTATATATGTCTATGTGTCTTCTGTGAGACTTTAATAAAGTATAGCTGTTGTTTTATACGTCTATGTGTCTTCTGTGAGACTTTTATAAAGTATTTTATTTTTGTATGGCGATATTATGAATTAAGTTTTCTTTATTCTATTCCAACAGGCTAATCAAGCAGCAGATGAAGGAAATATGCCATTTGCTCAGGAAAAGGCAACTAAAGCGAGGAATTTCATAGTTATAACGGTTATACTTGGTGTCATATGCCTTGCAATATTTATAGTGTTGAGAGTAATAGGAACCTCATCGGGTCCTTCCTATCATGGTTAATTATAAAAACTGAAATCACCCTGACTTTAAAACAACATTATAGACTGTAATTTTTACATTTATGTTTGTGTCTTTAAGTCCATAAGATTGAATTCCATGACTGTATGATCATGTAGTCGAATATTTAATTTCATCATAAAATAGTGTTTATTGTTTAAATTAATTATTGAAGTTGTTAATTTTTTTCCGACATACTTTAAAATGATAAAATATACTATCTACATGATATAAAAATAAGAGGATTGTACTGCTTATGAGACAACTCTCCACACCGAACCGAATGATGAAGAATTTAACATCTGCACGACCTTCAACAATAAGCAAAACCCATACTATATAACAAGCTATATAAGGCCCCGAAATGACACATGTAAAACAATTCAAATGAGAAAACAAATGTTTTGATATATACAAAACAAAAATAGAAAAACAAATATGGTACACAGCAGTAAGCGACATTCGGCAGGCTCTTAACTTAGACTGATACAGCCACATACATAATGTGTCAGTGTTAAACATCTTTGCAGACGCACAACCCTTCCCCTTAAATGATGTATACAACCGTTCTAAGTTCGAGGAAAATTCAAAACAGAAAGTCCTTAATCAAATGTCAAAATCAAAAGCTCAAACGCATCAAACGAAAGGATACTTACTATCTGTCAGTTTCTGACTTAGTCATGTTTGTGTAGACATTTTCTTACGAAGAACATGCTGGATTAAACCTGGTTTTATAGCAAGCGAAACAAAGAAACAAAAAAAAAGTCATATAGACAAAGTACATAAATTTGTACCTAAAAAAGAAAAACAAGAATAAAAAAAAATAATACCATAGCACTATAACACAATGACGGGATGTACAAGTATATATATCATGTATATAGTACCACGTCATATGTAACAAAGAAACAAAAAAGGCATATAGCCAAAGCACATAAGCAAAAATGAAGACTAGAAAACAAAAAAAGTACTATAAAACAATAACACAATGACGGGATGTATAATAACAGAGCAACGTCATATATGTAAAAACAATAACACAATGACAGGATGAATAAGTACAGAGCCACGCCCCCTTTTAAAGTTAAATTGTCGTTCCCTAATCTTGATAGATCTCAATCAGGAAAAGTGTTGCAGGATCATGGTAATTGTTCCAACTATCTAGACTTTGATGTAGACATAAGTCATTTATTATATACTATATAGGGAAGAAACTAGGTTATTAAGGTTCGTTTAAAGTTCAGTTATATTTATAGTTAATCGATGTGTCTCTTAGATCAATTAGAAATAAATAGGGAATGTAAACTAGTCTCGAGAAACTAGTTTTAGCCTAGGTACAACTGTTAGCATCATCAGTTATTGCATATATAAACACATTCTTATGAAATAGCATATAACTATTTAATAAATTGTAAACACACGCTACTAGGGTTTTCCACCTGGATTGTTTACAACACAGTACAAAAACTTTTGGTAGAGAACGTATATTTAAAATGAGCGAGAAAAATCAAGGTAAGTCATTAAAGAATGTGAATACACTAATTTGGTAGTTGTTCTAGGAGTAAAAAATAGAATCAGTGTAAATATATATAAATATTATATGGATTAGCATTCATTCGAAGCTATGTCGGGTGTAATTACATTATCAATTACAAGAAATTCATAGTATGATGAGTATCGCCATTGATAAAAAATACATGATGTAAATAGAAGTGCCCCTGGGTGTTACACTATAGTATAAACATACAGAACTATTTGTTTTTATAAAGGCAAATATTTCTAGATAAATTTTGCATTTATATACTGAATCAGTGATATATATATATATATATTCAGTAGTTTTATTTATCATGCCATTCAACCAAGCATGACTTGGTTATAGGGTGGTTAAATAGGTCAATGCAGTGTGTATGCAGTATAATGTGAATGTAATTTGTATTAGGCGGAATTTCACAAGGAAAATGTTTTATTATAACGTGGAAGTGTTGTTTTTTTCAAAGAAAAGCCAAACCAGTTTCTTTCATTTGAATTATATAAGATGTCTGATGATCTATGATAGATTCTTACAAGACCATTATTTTCGTTTTTTCTTTACGCCAAAAAAAGAAAAGATGTGTGTCTTATTACCATACCCTCCCTATTTTTTTTTTTAACAAAGGCACTTGTCTCAGAAAAAAATTAATCCTTTATACCTTAATGTGTTATATTAAGGTATATCAGATTTTTTTCTGAAACAAGTGCCTTTGTTTTTTAATCTAAAAATACCATACTCTAAATTTTTTGGGGTAATTTTTTCTGCACTGTGAAAGTCCCACAGACGACTGACATGATAGACTCACTGTAAAAAAATATATGGTAAAATGAAAAAGAATCTGTACCTACTTGTCCTATTTTTTTCAAAGGTATAATATATATATGAAACGCGCACAATTGTTTGTTTGCCGTATGAACATAATGAAGAAAAAGAAATGTTATACGGTTGCCAATGACACAACAATCCCACAGAGATTCTGCATGTTCTGTAGGCTCTCGTTCATACCGCCCTAAAGTATGCTGACCTAACGACGTCGGAGTTAACAGCATATAATTTTCAAAGACATGAACGATAGAACCACCATAAGCGCTACTAGTATTAAAATTTACATTTAACTGAGTTTTCCGAATGATGATGATGATCTTAAAAAGCTGCTTAACGTCCAGCAGCAAATTAATATGTATATTCAGCACGGGAACATGACCGACACGCTGAGCTGGGTTTTCAACGTGTAAGTTCATTAGGTAACAGTACACAAACAGGAAGAAGACATGTCACCTTACCCGGACACATGATTCTGATTCCGAGACGATCAGTCTTTGGCTTTCACAGCATATAAAGTCTTTGGTTTGTCCCCGCCGAGGTAGGAACCGACGACCTCCCGCACTTTTAATAAAAATCCGTGCAACAAATAACGAGTCTTTCTAACCAAACATCAATCAGTCAATTCTTTGGAATGTTAATATGGTATTTAGACCTACATGGAGGTGAAATTGTATACTTAAGATTTTCGCTTTTACTGTTATGGTCAACTTCTTGATCTTATGAAAAGTGTTGTGTCCAACAACATGCAATTTTTTTTTTTGTGAACCACTTCACTGATGCTTTTAGAAATGAAATATGTTGTAACTGTTGATGATTTTTAAATGCTGTCCAGGAGTTGATGGATTACATAAATTATTACACTTTTATGTCGTTTCCGTACAATTAACAATGAAATGTTCAGCCGTGGTAATGCTCTAAAAAAAATTGATATGCTGTTATTGATGACCAAATCGTGGTCAAAAGTTCGATATTAGTGATTTTTATTTTTCCTATGTAGAAGTTGTAGTCCTTGGTAGACTGGAAACTATGCATAGACAGTCAGGGTACTTTCTTAAATGAGTGATTGTCTAAATCACTTATCAATTCAAGTAATGATTATTTCCATCAAGGTTGGAAGTAAGAGTTGTCTTTCTTTAAAAATCTCCCATTTAAGTAGTACAAATTAATCACTAGAAGAACACGGCTGGTAATCTACACACGCAGAACATTTGGTTATGCAATGAAAACCGTGAGAGGATTTTCCGGTTGTGCTTGAGTGGAGCAATTGTCACCGCTTCGAAAGGTATATACATTTCTAAATCGCAATTTTCTTATTCAACTGATCAAATATTGAAAATCGGAGAATGCTATGCTGTGGTGAATACTTGAACAAAAAGATACATGTATCATTTACTGTTGTACATGGAGTTGAACTCCTACAAAATCAGTTGCCGCACGAGAATTTGCCTAAAAAAGTGACATTTAAATTTTAAAATGGTTTTAATTACAGACCCTCAAGTTCAAATTTACTTTTTATTCGGTCAATGGGTATGAATGTCGTTTTGGGCGGCGTGTACGCTGTCCGGTGTAGATCGACATCTTAATAAATCTAAAAACCTCATATTTTCATTATGACATGCGTGAGGGGATCGGTTCTGATTTAGGACATCGTGAATGCGTGAGGGGACGTAAAATCATAATATTATATCCAAACTATGAGTATTTGAAAGTTGCCTAAATGTGGTCAGATTGTTCATTAAAAAACACATTTGTGTGCATAAACTGAGGTAAACACATCAAATATAAGAGGAAAACTACGACACAATAGCAACACAAAATTAAACTTTAACACACACAGAAACGAATTACAATTTAACAATGGCCATTTTCCGGAATTGGCACAGGACAATTTAAGAAAAAATGGTGGGATGAACCCGGTTTTGTGGCATGCCAAACCTCCCGCTTCTACGGCAATGGTAAATATATCAGTTAAATACAACATTACATGACAGGACTACAATACAAATAAATGATAGAACATATAGGACAGAGAAACACTCCAATTATAGCTAAAAAAAAGGTACCAGGTTTAAAAAACACTTATACGTCAGACACGTCTTTCGTCAACACAAGGCTTAACAGTGACGCTCAGATGAATAAAGTTCGAAAGCCAAGACAAGTACATTGAGGACCAAAAGTTCCAAAAAGTTGTGTCTAATACGGCTAGGGTTTCTGTCTGGAATAAGAACATCCTTGTTATTTCGAATAATTCATAATTTTGCAACCAGTGATGTTTTATAAAATGACTATAAAATAGATATACATGATAAAATCGAAGTGATGACTAACTACACAATAAAAATGGATACATAAAATTACCTAAACCAGCACATAAAAATTCACAGCCAAGTTAGCCAAAACCATAAACGCACAAAGTGACGTAATATATGAATTTCTTAACCAATATCCCAAAAATAGGATGGACAGAATTCAGGATTAGATTTGCAATACTGATATAATATTTATCAATAACAATGAAAATTACAATATTAATTAATATCAAATTGTGGTAGTAAACTAAACCGATTATTTGCCCAAATCCACGAATTTGGACACATATTTGAAATTTATTGTTTATACTTTTATTCATAAAAAGAAAACATGGTAATTTCTTGTTATTTCAAAATCCTATCTCATAATTTGTATTTATGCACACAAATTTGTTTTTTTCATAAACAATCTAACCATATTAAGGCAACTTTCAACGACTGATAGCTTGTATACAAAGATATGATTTCAAGTCCCCTCACGCATTCACGATGTCCTCAATCAAAACCAATCCCCTCACACATGACAAAATGAAAATATGAGGTTTTTAGATTTAATTAAGATGTCTATCAACACCGGACAGCGTCCACGCCGCCCAAAACGACATTCATACCCATTGACCGAATAAAAAGTAAATTTGAACTTGAGGGTCTGTTATTGGAACCATTTCAAAATCGAAATGTCACTTTTTTAGGCAAATTCTCGTGGGGCAACTGATTTTGTAGGAGTTCAAATCCACGTACAACAGTAAATGATACATGTATCTCTTCGTTAAAGTATTCACCACAGCATAGCATTCTCCGATTTTCAATATTTTGATCAGTCGAATGAGAAAATTGCGATTTAGAAATGTTCATACCTTTTGAAGCGGTGACAATTACTCCACTCAAGCACAACCGGAAAATACTCTCACGGTTTTCATTGCATAACCAAATGTTCTGCGTGTGTAGATTACCAGCCGTGAAGAAGTGATTTAATTTTATTGTAGCTTTAAATATAGAATACTAATGATCCAGGGACTAATTATGTTTCTAAACTTGTCAGAACCAACATCTGTGTTGTCTAGGATGACCAGGTCATTTCAGGTGATGACATTGTACTGAATCTAGGTTAATGACATACAAATCACTTGTTTAAGTATCATACCTCTATTTCCTTCCCAAAAATCACTACTTGAAGTATCATTATTTTAATAACCACCACTAATTTCAACACCCCCGAACAGTGAAAATCTTATCGCGAACAGTAGAATTTTATTACATAATCTGAAAGATGCAACCTTGAACTTAACAGGAAAAATACTTCCACTGCTGGGGAAAATCTGTTAAGAAAGTATCAGTTCATTATGTAAAACCATTATTATAGCATTTTCTCAACTAAAATAGAATTTGCAGCTAAATGATAGCATCAATGGCATAAACCTTGCTACTTAAAAGAAGTAAAAAGTTCATTTTTTCAATTTTACTAATGAAAAGAAATTATTTAACCTATGTGTTAAAAATTTTGTTTAAACTACAAAATTACAATTTGTGACAAAACTTCAAATTTGCTACTCAAATAAGTGATTTAAAAATCACTAATTTCAATAAGTCCCCTGACTGATAGAATAAGTTGCTATGTCTAAACTGAAAGACTGAAACGCCTTCAATTCAAAATACCAAAAAAGTTCGCTGTCAATTTGACAACTCATTCCTTGTTAACTTGTATATATCGTATTAAGCAAAACTTTTGTTTTTTTTTAAGCACATGATTTATGACGAACAGGGAGGGAGGCTACGACCTTGACTATGCACGAGGGTATGATATGTGTCACAATATGTTACTTACGTATATAACGTTATTAAATCGACTGCATTTGTAACCGAGAAAGCTTTTCAAACTTTACAAACAGATTTAAAAGGCCTTTTCACGGATTTTTTGTTCGTGCACGGCTTGTCCTTCGTCTTTGTCATAAGGCACAAATGTTTCTGAGGCACCCATATCATGCATATCTGTGTCATTTAAAAAAAATTCTAATTTTGAAAATTGCAAGATGTAAAGTTACTTATTCAAACAACCCTCTCCATAAGCAAATCAAAACAAACAGTACTTGTGGAACAACATATAAAAAGATGCAAAATTGATAATGTCATACAAGATTATATTTTTTGTGAAATGATACATTATTTGTCAATTTGCCATGTTATACTGAAAAATACATCTAAAAAATAGCTTTCAAAGGTTATAAAACATTACCACCAGTAATGCAAGTCTAATACCACAGTCCCATTAGGCCACGATCGCACTACGATCTGTGAAAAAAATGCAAATTTTGATGATCACAGTACGATCGTGTAGATCGTAGTAAGGTAGTATCATTATCGTGGTGAGGTCTTCAAGATCGTGATGAGCGTGGCCAACTTTGAACATGTTCAAAACAATCGTGGTGCGGTCGTGGCGAAATCAGGTCGTAGTAAATGTAGTAGAGGCGTAGTGAGAGCGCACTAAGATCGAAGTAAGATCGCAAAGGTCGCTGTACCATCGTATCGAGAGCGTAGACGGTAATGCGTTCGGATCAAAATTACGTTATTATATGATTTAAGAACAGTAACAATTTGCCCATACAAAAATCAGTAAAATCACCAACATCCATATATCTACAGAAAGGCACGGACATGTTTTTCTTATTTTTAGTTAATTCTTTAAATTTTTGCACCATACATTTATTTTATTGAACACACAAATCTTACTTTTACGTTAAAAATTGCATGTCCGGCGTAGCATTTCAAATTAAATAAAATGCATTTTTCTATGTTCCGTTTTAATTTTGCACATAAAATCTGCGAAATTTAGTATTCCAGCTTCCTACTAGATTTATATTATAACATCATACCCGTTTTTTGGTATTGGTTGAAATTTGAATCAGGCCTTCAAAGAAATATTCAGCAGAGGAACCTGTCTTAATGTGTTGTGAGAAAGTTTATCAACATTTCAGTATTATTATTATCCTTATAAAGTAATAAAATAATATTAAAACTATACTCAATAGAAAGTTCTGAAAAGGATAAACATTTCAAAACTTTCAAATGTTAAAAAAAAAATCTTCTTGAAGCAGAATTTTAAAAAAATCGAATGTCTAGCCACTATCTCCAAACGTAATGTTTGTCCATTCCTTAGGTGAAACATGTTGTATAAATACTAAATGTGCATTTATAACGCATCAATGTAAAAATATCGGAAATTGATGAGACTGTCATTAAAGTGAGAGGGTTAGCGCTATAGAACCAGGTTTAATCCACCATTTTCTACATTTGAAAATGCCTGTACCAAGTCAGGAATATGACAGTTTTTGTCCATTCGTTTTTGATGCGTTTTGTTATTTGATTTTGCCATGTGATTATGGACTTTCCCAATTGATCTTCCTCTAAGTTCAGTATTTTTGTGATTTTACTTTTTTTTTATAATACAAAACTAACATATTTATAAGATACAAACTATAAGTTCATAAACATGGCTAAATGAGTCGGGTGTTTTCACAAATATGATGACCTTACAGTTATTTTCGGAAAGCATTCCCTATGTCTAGCCATTATGTCCAAGGGTGTCATTTTGACGTTTCTGCACAGTGGCGTCTTTTATACAAATACACACTATTTACGAACTGTTTAGGCAGTTAAAATGATGTCGGGAAATGTTAATTCCAAAATGGTCTGCTGAATCAAAATAACATTCAGATTAGAAAAACACACAAACATAAGGAATAAACCCTTTATAGACATAAGGGAAAAGGGGGGATGGGCCGAGGATCACGCTCTTCGTACGACCTGACTACGTTCTTACTACGACCATCATTCTCATTATCATTTCACATAAAACATCTTAAATCTCTCCAGGTTTTGTTTGTGTGTATGTAATTAGGACTGCATGTCAATTTTCTCTTACAGCTCAACCATGCTTCTCGTTCTTATATAGATTAGACCGTTGGTTTTCCCGTTTGAATAGTTTTACACTAGTAATTTTTTGGGGCCTTTTATAGCTTGCTGTTCGGTGTGAGCCAAGGCTCAGTGTTGAAGGCCATACCTTGGCCTATAATGGTTTACTTTTATAAATTGTTACGTGGATGGAGAGTTGTCTCATTGGCACTAATACCACATCTTCCTATATCTATTGACACATCTGTGTCATCTCTGCTATCGTTTACTAAAATATCGTCATTGGAGCTTTAATTTATATCATAGGCGGATTTAGGGGGGGGGGGCAGGGGGCCCGGGCCCCCCCTTTTTGGGAAAACATTTGGTTGCTAATATAGGGAATCACTGAAGCGTGACTGGAGCGGGCCCCCTCTTAGGTCAGTCAGTGGGCCCCCACTTATGAAAATTTCTGGATCCGCCACTGTATATATATATATGCAATAGGTTGTAAGGTTGGTTGGATTGGTCGGTCAGACACCTCTGCTTGATGAGGATTCGTTACTATCAGAGCTCCATCTGCCTTTACATCACCTACTACCACCACGCCCACGTGTTCTAATAGATTTTGATGGCATCACTGTATTGTTTTCGAGAAATCTACGTATTAATCAGATATAGAAGGAATGGAACTGTATTGATATGGAACACGATGTTGACGTTATTGCTGAGAATGTAGTAAGATCGCGGTATGAACGTAGTATAATCGTGGAATGAACGTGCTATAATCGCATAATAACCTGTTCCTGATGATCTGATTCTCGATCAAATTGCTCTTTTTATTGAAGATTAAATTTACGATTTATTATCATATTGATACTTTACAGAAGCGACTGGACTGGCCGTTTATCCATCAGCTCCGGAAGCATATCATCATGTTGGTTATCCAGCACCAGAAGGACAACATTCGGGTAAGTTGTGAAACTTAATATTAGTATAAAATTGTTCAGATATCTATTCCTTTCAAAAAAATACGGAATACAACGCAGTACTGTAAATAACGTTAAAAAGAAGCAGGTCTTGAATACTCGTACTGTAATTTAATATCTTTTCCCGTTCGGGACATATTTCCAATTTATGTTTCATTATACCCAATCAAATTTTAGTCTCATTATAAGGCAACCAATCTAAAATGATTTCAAGGTTACATTCATGTATATTTCAGACAAATATCCAGCAAATAGTCCCCCACCACCGTATGCTTCTACAGTACCACAAGGTCAACAGCATGGACAGTACCCTCAAGGACATGGTCAACCCCATAGTTATGGACAGCCTCCACCCCCACAAGGATACAGTCATGCATCCGGTTACCAACCTGTTCCCCAAGGATATGCACAGCAAGGCTATCCACAGCAAGGCTATCCTCAAACACAACAGTATGGAAAGCAACCAATGTATGGAGGTCAAGGACAGACTGTTGTTGTAAGTTGAAAAATAATAGATATAATGCATTAGAAGTTTGCAGTTCACAGTTCAATTTATGTTTTTGAAACCACAGAAGGAAGGGAAAGAATAATATAATAAAACCGCGCAAAAAGTAATATAGCAAACATACCAACCTCAAAGGAAAATTGAAAACGGAAATATAATTCAAATAATTATTGAAATGCATATGCTGTGCACAAGTTTTTATGTTGCATAAATTATAAATTGAACATAGTTTTTGTACATTTATCAGTATTTTTTGAACCTCTTAATGACATAAAAGGATAAAACAAGGATATAAAAAAATATTAGAATAACTATTGAGGAGGGGGCATGCAGTCTAGTAGTAGAGACAACATAATATATACTCTAAGGCAAATCAGACGTCTTCGCAAACAGTTTTATACATATATAGGTCAGTGTTTTTATTGTGTGGTTTAAGCATATATAAATATTTTGAGTAAAAAACTTGCTGGTTAATTATTCAATACAAACTGGTACCACACGATGAAAGAAGATGTGTTCCAAAATGCTGATAATTTGTTAAAAAAACCATGTACAATTCATAATTTGTTTAACTTTAGAATTTGTACACAACGTAAACATAAATCGTATATAAAGAAGATACCAATATGGGTATAATTTTATGGTACATCATCTAGATTGTATTCGAAAACAATATATAAAAAGTCGTTGTTGCAGCATCAATGAAAGGGAAAGCTACACAGCTATGAAAGGGACAAATAGTTTAAGATAACCACGATTTTGAGTGGGGTTCATGTATCTAATTCTTTAGCTACTGTGTAGCATTTTATTAATTATCTTTTTGTCTTAAACTTTTTTATTATAGCGGCTCTGTACTTCTTCGAAATAATAGTTTTTGAGTTTGAGGTTAGTCTCTTTACAAAATATATTCATTTGTGTTACCAAATACTAAAGATGTAAGTAGAAACAATATATAGTCCGTGTTTTACATGCGGTCTATACAGCTAATATATATAATCCAGAGCTTACGTTTAATATCATGATTTCATTGAAAGGAGATTGTTGCTTACACTAGAGTTATTGAACCAAGGGTTCCAAGTTGTTAAGTTGAAATCATTCCTTCAAAAATTGTACGGACACCATCACGAGTTGGTGGTTGTGTCACAAATAACCACAGAAAAGTTCCAATTGTCGTTACCATGGTTACCTAGTTTTAACTTATCTTAATGCCACATATGGAGACGAATCTACTTGCTCTTTCGAAGCCCCTGAAATTACCCGAGTGTTTCGTTTGGCTCAGTTTTTTTTTTAAATTTTCTATGCAGTGATTTATATTTGTAGACTGTAGACTGTTGTTTGTTTTTTGCTCTTGTATTCGTGTTTGCTATATGCTTTGCATGTATGTCACAATGTCGAACTGAAATTCCGTTAATGAACTTACTTTCAGGCTTAAGGGGGCTCCTGGGTATAAATCAAATTTTTTTTCTAATATAGGATTTCGCTATATTTTTTTATAAATGAACTTTATCATATACTTAAAAGAAAAATGAAATAAAAAAATAGGGTCACCGTTCATTTAAGCTCGAAATCTGCCTCCGGAAGAAGCATACATTTTTGTTAATGTCCTTTTTTTTCTGTTGAACTAATAGGAGAAATAGAGGTAATATCGAAATAAAAAAATAACCTAGTTACAGAAATCGCTTAAATTTTACAATTATTTAGTTTATGTACAGCTTATATGAAAACAATAATAAAAAATATAGGTCACCGATTAGTTAAAAAAGATATTTCAAATTTAATGCCAAAAAATGGCATTTTTGCACCAAAGGGAGATAATTTGGAGCTTTTTCAATGGTATAAACATTTTTAAAGTCATCTGGAGCCAAACCGAATCGATTTTTTTTGGGTTGATTTTTTTACCATATCATAAAGTAATAACTAATAGTGTTGATATAGATAAAATGTGTAATGAAAAAATAAAGGTTCAATTTTTTGCTGAAATTTTTGTTCCCACGAGCCACCTTAAGTTAAACTGTGTGATGCGTTTTCAAATACATTACTCACCAGCCCCCAATCAACATATATATCGAACAAATAAAGGCCACACATAAACCTTCGTCGAATCTTTTTCGTCGGACTTCAAATCGGAACATCTGAAATTTAGTATCAAGCTTTTATTTCACTTTACTTATGGTAAGATCTGACTTAGTTCGTGTAAGGGAGTTGAGCCAGTGTACACATGCATGAACTATCTCATAATAATTTTATTCCAATTGACAAATATCCATTAAATATACAAAAATTACATCCCAATGAAGTCTCGGTTTCAAAATTTTTTAAGTTATTTATCAGTATTGATTGGAACATGATACATGTAGACGAAACTACTATGTTATTTTTCCCCAATTTTCGCAAATAATATAATAATCTACATCAGATTAGGAAACTAACCTAGTTTATTATGTATATGTAGTAAACGATAACATCAATGCTTAACATAAGTTTACATCAGCATACACAAAATCAGTGCTGAGAACAAACATTCCGAAGCTACACAAAACACCTTACAAATATAGATTTATTTCGTCTTCAAGCCATTGTTCCACTACTAAATTGTCTATTCTTCTTACCAGCACACTTGGTACAATTAAAAACCTGATAATAAATTGTTCAAATAAGGCCTTCGAAAATAGTGGAATTAATTACTTTTGGAGTGTCAAGAACTCGTTGGAAGTACTTGATAAATTGCATGCTTATATTGGTAATTTTAAATCTGTTCAAAGTTTTGATTTTTCTACCCTGTATACCACATTGCCTCACATTCTCATTAAGAAAAAATTCATACATCTAATTAGATGGGCATTTAAAAAGTCAGAATGTGAATATATATGTTCAAACTCTTTTAGGTCATTTTTTAGTAGCAATAAACAAAAAAAACTATGTCAATTGGACATGCTTTGATACTATATATGCCCTTGAATTTTTACTAGATAACATTTTTGTTCGCTTTGGGGATTCCGTATATCGTCAGATGGGGACTAACTGTGCACCACTTATTGCGGACCTGTTTTTGTATTGCTATGAGTTACAATTTATGACAAAAATAAGCAAAGACCCATCGAAACAACATCTGATAAACAAATTTAATAATACTTTTAGATATTTGGATGATATTTTGGCTCTCAATAATGACGACAGTATGTATATTAAAGAAATTTATCCTGTTGAACTTACTTTAAATAAAGCTAATACTAACAATGACCACTGCCCTTTCCTCGATCTTGATATCTATATCACTAACGGAAAGCTGAATACTAAAATTTATGATAAAAGAGATGATTTTTCATTTCCTATCGTTATTATTATCCATTTTTAGATGGTGACGTTCCCTTGTCACCATCTTACGGTGTTCATATATCTCAACTTGTACGATTCGCTCGTGTATGTAACAATGTTTGAGATTTTAACGAGAGAAATTTATGTATTACTGAAAAATTATTACACCAGGGTTTTCGATATCACAACCTAGTCAAAACATTTACTAAATTTTATCATCGGTATAAGGACATCATTCGTAAATATAGCTCAACATGCAGACTTCTTATACGTTCAGGTATTTCACATCCAATTTTTTATGGAAATATTCTTTATAAAGCACAAAGGTGTCAGTATTCACCTCAAAAACTAACAAAACCTTTGAATAGACTTATTAAGAAGGGATATAGTTACGATACTGTTGTCAGGTCATTAAAGATTGCATATTTTGGCGTTAATATTGATTCACTTATAGGGTCTTTGCATCGGAACTAAACACATTTATTCAAAAACCAGTTGTTGTCATGACACGGGTTATGTTCTTCTCATATATGTTATGATGGTATGATACTAAACCCGTAACGGAAAGGATTGTGCCTGATGTTCATATGATGAAATCATAATCTTTCAGTCAGTTTAATTGAAGTCTGGAGCTGGCATGTCAGTTAACTGCTAGTAGTCTGTTGTTATTTATGTATTATTGTCATTTTGTTTATTTTCTTTGGTTACATCTTCTGACATCAGACTCGGACTTCTCTTGAACTGAATTTTAATGTGCGTATTGTTATGCGTTTACTTTTCTACATTGGCTAGAGGTATAGGGGGAGGGTTGAGACCTCACAAACATGTTTAATCCCGCCGCATTTTTGCGCCTGTCCCAAGTCAGGAGCCTCTGGCCTTTGTTAGTCTTGTATTATTTTAATTTTAGTTTCTTGTGTACAATTTGGAAATAAGTATGGCGTTCATTATCACTGAACTAGTATATATTTGTTTAGGGGCCAGTTGAAGGACGCCTCCGGGTGCGGGAATTTCTCGCTACATTGAAGACCTGTTGGTGACCTTCTGCTGTTGTTTTTTTCTATGGTCGGGTTGTTGTCTCTTTGGCACATTTCCCATTTCCATTCTCAATTTTATGTTTAATATAAATTAACAGAACCACTAAATAACACCAGAGTGCTTACTATTGGTTACAAAACAAGCACGCCTTGAATCAGTTATGAAAACTAGCAGCCTTTAAGGTAACAAAACCAGCATTCCTAACATCAGTTATAAGAACTAGTAACCTTAAAGTTAACAAAACAATAATACCTATTATCAGTTATTAGAACTAGTCGCCTTTCAGCTAACAATAATAGAATGCCTAACATCAATTCCCATTAAGTTTACAAAACAAGGATGTCTAAGATCAGTCACCAGAGCTAGCGACCTAAAAAGTAAACAAAACAAATATGCGTAACATCAGATATAGGAACTATCATCCTTTACGGTACAATACCAGCATACCTAACATCAGTTATATGAACTAGTAGCATTTAAGTTAACAAAGCAAGCATGCCTAGCATCACTTATCATAACTGGTATACACAAGTTATCAGAGCTAGTAGACTTTAAGTTATTAAAACAAGCATGCCTTAGATCAGTCATCAGAGCTAGCGGCCTTTCAGCTAACAAAACAAGCATGCCTAGCATCAGTTTTCAAAACTAGCACGCCTAACATCAGTCATTAGAACTAGAAGCCTTTACGTTATCAAAACAAGGATTTCTCACATCAGTTATCAGAGCTAGTAGACTTTAAGTTATCAAAACAAGCATGCCTTAGATCAGTCATCAGAGCTAGCGGCCTTTCAGCTAACAAAACAAGCATGCCTAGCATCAGTTTTCAAAACTAGCACGCCTAACATTAGTCATTAGAACTAGAAGCCTTTACTTTATCAAAACAAGGATTTCTCACATCAGGTATCAGAACTTGTAGACTTTAAGTTAACAAAACAAACATGTTCAACATCAGTTATTAGAACAAGATCCATTAAGCTATCATAACATTCATGCATAAGATCAGTTATCAGAACTAATAGCCTTAAAGTTAGAACTATTTTATATAAAACCAGTTATCAAAGCTAGTAGCATTGAAGTCAACAAAACCAATTGTTAAGTCAGATAACATACAACGTGCTCTTTTGTGGATAGTTGTCTCATTGGCAATCATACAACATCTTCTTTTTATGCCCCACCTACGATAGTAGAGGGGCATTATGTTTTCTGGTCTGTGGCTCCGTTCGTCTGTGCGTCCGTCTGTGTGTCCGTCCGTTCAGGTTACAGTTTTTGGTCAAGGTAGTTTTTGATGAAGCTGAAGTCCAATCAACTTGAAACTTAGTAGACTTGTTGCTTATGATATGATCTTTCTAATTTTAGAGCCAAATTAGACTTTTGACCCCAATTTCACGGTCCACTTAACATAGAAAATGAAAGTGGGAGTTTCAGGTTAAAGTTTTTGGTCAAGGTAGTTTTTGGTGAAGCTGAAGTCCAATCAACTTGAAACTTAGTAATCTTGTTGCTTATGATATAATATTTTTAATTTTGAAGCCAAATTAGACTTTTGACCCCAATTTCACGGTCCACTAAACATAGAAAATGAAAGTGGGAGTTTCAGGTTAATGTTTTTGGTCAAGGTAGTTTTTGGTGAAGCTGAAGTCCAATCAACTTGAAACTTAGTAAACTTGTTGCTTATGATATAATCTTTTTAGTTTTGAAGCCAAATTAGACTTTTGACCCCAATTTCACAGTCCACTAAACATAGAAAATGAAATTGGGAGTTTCAGGTTAATGTTTTTGGTCAAGGTAGTTTTTGGTGAAGCTGAAGTCCAATCAACTTGAAACTTAGTAAACTTGTTGCTTATGATATAATCTTTTTAGTTTTGAAGCCAAATTAGACTTTTGACCCCAATTTCACGGTCTACTAAACATAGAAAATGAAAGTGGGAGTTTCAGGTTAAAGTTTTTGGTCAAGGTAGTTTTTGATAAAATTGAAGTCCAATCAACTTGAAACTTAGTACATATGTTCCCTATGGTATAATCTTTCTAATTTTAATACCAAATTAGATTATTACCCAATTTCACGGTCCATGGAACATGGAAAAGGATAGTGCGAGTGGGGCATCCGTGTACTTTGGACACATTCTTGTTTATATTAATACAAATCAATAGAATCAAAATGAATAATGTATATGTTAATATGATACAGTTTAGATTAATAGTAGAATTGTAATACTTATAATCAGTTAACAAATCTTGACTTTTTAATTAAAGGAAGTATCATGTTGAATATAATTCAATAGATTAAGTATGTTGTATACAATTTACAAAATCTGCATGTTTTTATAGCAACAAAAACAGTAGTAAGATTCATTGCAAGTAAACTAACTAAAGGTCAACATACTTTTTAATACTAGCTAGGTTGGGTTTTATGGTACACAGAAGTCACAATTTTCAAAAAAGCAACACTGCAGAAAGCTTTTATTTCAATAATTCATCTCTTACTTGCAATTTCTTCTTTTTTTCAGGTTTCACAGCCAGTGCCTTCAACAATGATAGTGACTACAGCCCAACCAAGACCATCGAACTATTTAGTCCCTGCTATCCTGGCATGTCTTTGTTGCTTCTGGCCAACAGGAATATGCGCTATAGTAGCTGCATGTAATGTAAGTAGTGTCTGAAAAAAATGATAATACTTATGTTTATTGTTGATTGCAAGGTTAGTACTACATGCAATTTATATACATATTTTATAATTAGGATCACCAAACGTTTTAACTGCAATTTAAATAGTCTTTTGAGTGAACGCTGAATAAAGCAGACACCATCAATCAAATCTTCTTAATACAATAGCAAAACAAAGTATGTTTCATGTTAATGAAGCTAGATTGTCGTATAATTATTCTGCATTAGATGTAATTGATAATTAGTGTATTGGAAATATTTGTTATTTTTATTTCTCACCTGGCATGGTCTAAAGGTCAAAGTTAGCTTTATTACCTTGCGTCTATCGTCCGTTAATGCGTTAACTTTAAAAAAAAACTTCTGAAACTATCTGACAAATTTAACTAAATGTTGCCATAGTTATAATTATGTATCTACTTAAAAACTTAAAAACTTAAAAAACATGTGTCTGATGAACTCTCCTGTCAACTGAGATGGTTAACATTGCTCGAAATAGAACATAGAGGTAAAATACAAGTTTTGTCTATTATTTTGAAAACCGTTATAAATATAGAAATCTAATTAGGCAAACACATTTTTCGATTGTTGAAGTCTCCCAATTGCTCAACGTCGTCAAAACTGTTATTTCTATTATAAGTTATTGCCATTAATCGACTAATTTTACCTTTTTTCAATTTTTGCCGTTTATCTTGAACACTATAATGGACAGAGATAAACTTCAATTTGCAAAAATGGTCAGTAAAACAACATCCGCGAATAAGTATGATGACGGATATCGTCAATCCCTTATTGGAGTTATAGCCTTTTGATGACGATTTTTTTACATTTTTTTGCGTTTTTGCTTTATATGATAAAATTTATAATAGATAAATAAAAACTTGATTTCGCAGATACTAATCATGATATTGATTGTTTTCATGAAATATTTTATTTTGCAATATTTGTTAAATATGTATTCATCGAAATTGATTTAATACTAATCATATGTATGTCTTCTTGGTAAACATTGTTTAACAATCTGTCTGATATACTTAATCTCCCTTATTTATTCTTTCACTTAGAACATACTCACCCCTTCTCGTCCAATGAAAAGTCAGTTTTTTGCCCTCTAATTTTCATAGTACATGGTTTTCCATGCACTATGAAATGCTATACATGAATGACTTTTCATTGTCAGTTAATTATGAAAGTGAACTCTTAAAAGCTGCACTAACGAAATGTACAATCCCCTAAGGCATTTTCCTTGGGAAAATAGCCTACTGATTAAAGATGAAAGAGCAAGATTAAAATAAAAACATTTTGAATTTTGCAAAATTTCATGCATTTTCTCATGGAACACATAATAGAATACACAAAAAAAAATTGGTAAGGATAAATAAAATGATATTTATTTAATTTATATACCTTACATTTGAGGGAATTATTTTTCTTTCCTTCAAAAAAACACAATGCCAGACTGCTGATATATAAAGCAAAGGGTTGTTTTCGGAGAAACGCAATACATTTAAAATTATCAATAAAAAGTAAGCATTTAATGTCGAATGGTCTGAATTCAAATAATATTCATACAGAGAGTTTTATATCTATATAAAAAAAATCAAATTCCAAAAAGGGGATTTATATAATATTGTGTTGCTTTTTAAAATAAAAAAATGTAAAGATATATGAGTATTAAAATTTACCTGAAGCAGAAATAACACAATTTATCCTTCACAAACTATGTCCGTGCTATTTCATTTCATTCATTGAAATGATCATTAATTACCTATGTTTTATATTTAGTTCATTATAAAAAGTGAACTCTTATTTAGGTTTAAATATTTCAATGGGAAAGGATAGTTTTGTAAGGTCACTCGAAAGTGTGAATATGTTCTAAATTGGTCAGACAATACTTGGTCATGTTTTATGAAGATTTAAGCCCTCGGCTTCGCCTTGGGCTTAAATCTTCATAAAACATGACCAAGTATTGTCTAACCTATAAATCTAGTGGTCTCAAAATTCCAGCGATTGAATGGGATGAATTGTCGGAGCTGTTTATGAAGGAGAACATACTTTATTTTAACACGACAGCACGTTTTGATAGAATAGAATTAAAAGCCCTGTTCTTTTTATTATTTAGTGAGTTAAACTTGTACACCAATTTGCTTACTTCCGGCTTAAAGAACCAATTGTACAAAGCTGACCAGATATATTTTGAATTTTCAATGTATGTTTACATTTTGATATTATTATTTTTTCAGTCCAACAGTGCAGCCGATAGTGGAAACATGCAGAGTGCTGAGCAGTCGGCCAGGACAGCCAGAAACCTGATAATACTAACTGTTGTTCTTGGTGTAATCTGTGCCGTCGTTATTATAGTGTTAAGGGTTGTGGTGTCATCATCAATACTATAAATGAGAAGGGAAGCAACAGTACTTTAATCAAAGTCTGTGTTACTGTACAAAACTCTATGCATGTAATATTGCCTTTTTGTAACATTTAAACATCGTACACGTATTGTACCTTATTATACATTTTATATGTATGAAGTTTCTTTTTACAGTTTTTTATGACACTTTACTTTCATGTACAACATGATTGTACAATATATTATTTACATTTAAATTGATGCAATTGTTATAGCTGAATAAAGTTTTATAAACTTTTGTGTTTTATTATATTTGTATTAAAGGTCTTTTATAAATTCAAAATTTATCAAGTATTTAAAGAACATCAAGTTTCGTCAAACTTATAATGAGATCATTGAATAGTAAGTTTGTCAAACCACATAATATGTGCCACCTATGAGGAACAGAATCAGCCAGACATCAAGTACAAAATAAAAATTTTAAGGGAATTCTGATGCATTGTGCGAGTGTTTTTCTATTACCTGTACAAAAAATGCATGCAATCTTGATACTTGTCTCCACATGTGACATTTGACATGGCGACTTTTTTTAGTTACGGAAAGAATTGGACATGCTTTTGAGTGGTATGCCTGCGTTAGTATTGAATATTTCCATCAAGGTCTTAAATAGCAATGGATTTTATTTCGTCAAAGAGTCTTTCTTCTTTAAATACAAAAAGTAAACTCTTTCAGGAAAACAGTTCAAAATTATGCAACAAGGCCAAAATCTATCACAAACAATATATAAGAAGACAAACACAGGTTATTGCAAAATACAAAGAAAATGAATAAAGCAAGATATCAAAATAAGATTTGCAAAGTAAATACAAGTATTTAAAAAGAAAAACGCTAAACAAATTTTTGTTATGTACAATCTTACATATTGGGAATCCGAGTTTTAATGTGGTTGCGAATGTTTTACAATAGTATTAATAAAACATTGTTGATTCTTATAACTCAGATTTGTTTTTTTCATTTATAAATATACAAGCAGAACAGAAATGACTTAAAAAACACACTTACCAAACCCATTTAACAAAAATTGAAAAGTAAAGACAGTATATATTGATTGATTTGTTTTGTTGAACAGTATTTTTAGCTGACTTGGCGATATAATTGCCGCATTCTGTTGTGTTGTTGAGAAAGCCAGATTGGCCAAATACCATGGTCGGTATAACTAGAAGTCATATTTATTTAAGTTCAGATTTGAACAAACCTCCGCGGGTGGAATTTTAACTCACAAGATAAGGATACACCATGATAGTGAACTACTGACATCACTTGGTCACCGAAAAGAAATGACGTAATTAAAATTTTTATTTAAAAAATAACAACTTCACATGTAATTGTAAACACGTTTATGATTTTCAGCATAAGCAAATAAGTGTGTTTCCACATCATTTTGAGTATAGTTATCAACAAAATCTTGAAAACATTTAGAGAGTGTTTACACGCAGTGATGTAAAAGGTAATATCAGAGCAGCTTTACTGTACAAAAGATATATTACTACATGTCCTCTGTAAATAACTCAAATGAATATGTTTGATAAAAAAAAGCAAAATCAGAAAAAACTGACTCCGAGGAAAATTCTTAACCAAAAGTCTGTAATCAAATGGCAAAATCAAATCGTAAAACACAATTTGGATAGAAATATACTACATTCCTTCTGCAGATGGTAAACGGATTAGTTTTTGATTTATTATTGCAACCAAAAAAATGAAGGAGAGTTATCAGAGGACTTCTTTAAAGCAATAATGGGAATATTTTTCAATCTTTGATGTCATCATAGTTTGCATGGACTTTTTGGGCAGTTTATACGCAAAAAGTCAAGCCCCCAAAAATATGTTTCCCACCAAAGCATCTTTGTAAAATACTGCTTGTACGAAATATTCCCTAATTTCACCTGTTGTTCAGTCTTTGATATAAATGACATAATTGAGAACTAGTTCCTCAAATGCAGGGAGTTAGAAGTTGAGCCTGGTATCTTTGGTGAATTCTTTTTCATATTGATATCATAGACAGCAGACAACCTTATGTCCTAAAAACATCAGAATGATGAAATCAAATTGATATATGCAATCAGGGGTGTTGGGGTTAAAAGTAGTCTTGTGACACATTTTACTTTGGTAATGCCTTCAACTCGGATAACTATACCCTATAAAAAGATCATTGACAAAAGAAAAATAATCAATACACTTTGTGTTCATAATGTAACGAAATGTAGCTTGGTTTCAGCAATAATAATCTCGAGGACTGTCTCCGAAACATAACAGCAACATGATGTGTAGACAAAACCCACGCAATCGACTATGTACAAGAAATTATTAAAACAGCACATTTGATAAATGTTGGAATTGTTTGTCCTATAGTTATCTGTTTATAAATCAAATAATAACAAAACAATGTTCTCCTAGTACACATATGTATTTCTACCTGCTACTGCAACAGCTATAACGATAACATAACCACCAAGGCCGCAGCATAAGGTTACAAGAGTAAGGATTTTAGCCATGGTAGCCGATTTTCTCGCCTCATAAAACTTCATTTCACTTGTTTGACCTTGGGACTGTAAATTAAAGAAATAGTAGATGTGATTGGTGGTGTGAGGAGTAACAAATTAACCCAAAATGATATGGTTCTCGTCAAAAAATATCCAAGATTCCATTTATTTAACTACATGTAGTTTCTACAACTAAAAACAAAAAAAAAAAACAACATGAAATTAGAATTTTGTTTAAATAATTTTTGACGGGGTATATTTTTCGTATGCATTATAGTAAGAACTATTTTAATTGCGTGATTTTTCTTTTTAGCTGTGCGTTTCTTTGCTTTATGAATTGCACTGTGATTTTGATTTCCACATGATAGAATTTTTACCATTTTACATGATAAATAAAAAACGTTTTTGAAAAGGCATGTAACAGTGTTTTAAAACTGCTAGTATGTACATTACTATAGCTGCTGCAATGATAGCTCCAATCCCAGTGATCCAACAACAAAATATACAAGTCAATACTGCTGGTGTAATATAGCTGTATGGAGCAGGGTTAACAAGTATTGTTGGTCCACAATACAGTTGCAAAACAAATAAAGATAAGAATGATGAAATATCTGGTACAGAAATGTTTAAATTCTTCACATGAACGGTGACAGAAGATGATGTAAATTGTATTTTCATATGTATATAAAGTAAACAAACTGGAATGGCTATAGGAAACATTTAAATTTGCAAAAACATGTGTGTTTAGAAGCAGTTTCGTAGGGGACAAAAGTCCCCTACGAAACAGTACACAAATTATGAAAATATTATCATTTTAAAGAGTATTTAAGATTGCACTTTTTGTTTACAAACAGATCTATAATAAAGGTATTCACAATAACTCTTGAAATTAAATTTTAGACAAGTTGATTCTCCATATTAGGCCTGAAAGTTACGCTTTTAATGAAAAACGCCCATATGTTCTAATAAGTGGTTCTCTACCATTGGTGAATGAAAATGAAATGTAAATATTCATCAACATAAACTTTTAAAGTCCATGAGTTTTTAATTTGCATACCATATAATTAAAGTATCCATTTGACGTCGGTCGGTACTTGTACATTGCATCACTGTGTTATTGTGTTTTGTCTATAATATGCCTATTTGTTTGTTTTTGTAGTAGTCCATTTGACGTGACTTGGTACGTGTACATCCCGTCATTGTGCTATGGTAACATTTATTCTTGTCTTTCATTTTTGCTAATGTGCTTTGTCTATATGCCTTTTTACTTGTCCTTGTTGACATATTTGCTTGTTTCTGTAGTGATTACGATTAAAACATAATGTTGACTGCCGTTCCCCTATTTTTGACATTTTTACATTTACCTATTATGTCTGTTTGTTTTGTTCACACATTTTTTGTCAATATAATGGAATTTTACCAACTATCATACAAGTGAGAGGTTTAGTTAGCTATTGACAACATTTAATCTACAGTTTTTCTAATTAAGAAAATACCTGTACCAAGTCAGGAATATGACAGCTGTCATCCATTTGCATGATGTGTTTGAGCTTTTGATTTTGCCATTTGCTAATGGACTTTCCGTGTATAGTTTTCCTTGAAGTTCGGTATTTTTGTTGTTTTACTTTTTGATATGCAAACACAGATTTTCTTTATATGTTTTTTGTTTATGACCTCCCTGGTCTGGCGTTTAATTTGATTCAGTATATATCAAACCGTTTGAATCATTCTGTACATTTATTTACTGGGATAAATAAACTCATCATTGATATCAGGATTAAAATTTTGTATTTGCGCCAGTCGCGCGTTTCGTCTCCATAAGACTCAACAGTGACGCTCGAATGAAAAAAGTTCAAAAGACCAAATAAAGTATGATTTTCCTCATGGTAATGTCATAAACCTCAAATATTAAGAGAAAAAAAATTCAAGCAAAAGCCCATAAAAATACACATGTACTCTATATTTCAATAATATTTATCAAGTATAACAATGATTATAGATTATCGTTGTTGATCATCTCAACGAGATTGATTTTCTCGCTTAAGCCGGTACGTCGAATGTGAGAAAAGCAATCGAGTTGACATGACCAATGATAATCCGTTTATCGATATTTTACCTATCCGTTTATCGATATTTTACCTATGACGACGTTGTTAATTTCATATTAATTTCATCAAAAACGGCATGTGCTCTCTTAGTTTCTATCGATATTTTTCATATCACTCGACTCCACTGAGAACGAAAATTATTAGACAGATTGATTAAAGGGAAATTTTGTAAAATCGCGATAATGTGTGATATCTGCATTGTATAACTTAAGTGATTCGTTGAAGTTAACCGCTATGATTTTAATGTTTGTCATAATTTCCAAATTAACCCTTTCAGTTGGTCGAACTATATGAAAATAACCGCATATGGTCATTACCAAACGCGTATGGTTTAAATACTCATATGGTCAGGAATATAACCATTATTTAGTTTCGGTATTCATATAGGGAAGTACTTAGTTTATTGCAGTTAATTTAAATTCAGTTGTTTTTAATTGGTCGATCAGTCTCTTTATTTTTAAACAATTGAAAATAAATAATGAATGTAAACACAGTTTTAGGTGCAAATGTCGATACCATCAGATGCTGAATATAAGACATATTCTTATGGAATAACACATAGTTTTTTAATAATAACATTGTAAACACACGCTACTTGGGGTTTTCCAACTGGATTGTTAACAACATAGTACAACAACTGCTGGCAGAGAACGTTTACGTAACATGAGCGAGAAAAATCAAGGTAAGTCCTTGGAAAATATGGATACACTAATTTGGTGATTGCTCTGGAAGAGATAATAATACACACGTTTTCATCCATTTCAAAAACTAATAATATTTTATATCGCTTTTTTACGAAAATGTCCTTTGATCCTGCTGACTGATTATTTCCTTTCTCAGCGGAGCCGAGTGATATAAAAAAAATATCGCCAAAAAGTTAAGGGGGCACGTGGCGTTGCTAACGAAATTGACATGAAATTTATAGCGTCGTCATAGTTAAAATAGCGATAAACAGATTATCATTGGTGATCTCAACTCGATTGATTTTCACACTTTCGCCGTTTCGGCTTAAGCGAAAACAAATCAATCTCGTTGAGATTATCAACGATAATCTATAAATAAATAAATAAAAGATGTGGTATTTGTGCAAGTCCATCCAAGTCACAATGTGTAAATTAACAATTATGCATGTAATAAAGTAATGAATGGAAACTGGAAATGTGGGTCAAAGATAAATCAACCCGACCAAAGAGCAGAGAATAACCGAAGGCCACCAAGGGGTCTTCAATGCAGCAAGAAAATTCCGCATCCGGTGTGCGTCAGCTTGTTTCTAAACTAGCTATTTGACTTTACGTCGGTAATTTAAAAAAAAAGATAAGAGTATTTTAAGCGTGATGGAAGTGTCAATGACTAATCAGAATAAAACAAATGCAAAAATGAACAACTATCTCTTCAAGAGAAGCAGCTTTTTAAAGTGTATGATATGAGGGTCTCCATAACTTGTCAATAATTTCTGCATTCGTACAATTATCATTCTTCACCCCGATTTTCGAGTTCAAATAATGCACTTATATACCTATACAAAACCAATTGCATTTAAATATTCAATTACAAACACGTGTTGCAGAATCTCAATATTGTCGACTTCAATTTCAAACCCCAAAATTCACTTATACTAGTTCCCAGTTCATATATTATGCGACTCGCCACGTTATTACTATTGACCTAAACATTGGCAATAACAATTCACTGCAAAATGTATTATGCAAAATCCCAGAAAGTTGTCCGAATGGGTTAAGGGTGTGAGATCGTTGATACAAATTAGAATACACAAACTGAATGGGTCAGCACTATGATTACATATGCTACATCGATATTTAAAGACCAAAATTTTGCTAAGCACCTATTCTACCTGCATAACAAATATATTGTTGTCCCTGCAGATAAAGCCCCAAACAACAATGTTTTAATTGTAAACACATTACGTAAACTGCTTGATAAAGGAATGAGGTATGATCAATTCTTGGAAACTCAATATATACCCCTATCAACACTCGCCAATGAAGAAATCCTGAATAATCACAGGTCAGTTATCTGTTTCTTTTAAAAATCAACCAAAGGTGAAGAACTGGATTTTCCTTCACTGGAAACCTAAATAACATAAGTGTCCTTACAAAACCACGTTATATTGCTAATCTTCCAATTGTTCCCCAAAAGCAACTTTTTTTGATAACAATTTTATCAGCAATTAAAAGCGGGCTTCAAAGGCATTGCAAAACCTTATATTTTAGGTCTGGCGTAAATCAGATGTGGATACATAAAAATGACAAAAGTCTGTTAGAGTACATCGTAGTCTCTTGTCTCTTGCAATAGTATTGATACAATTTACGTTCCTATCCTGTACATTTGACGTTCATATCCTTTACCATAACGAGTTGGTTCACCGTTATGGAATATCTGTTATATAAATGATATCGGATATGTTCCTTATGTCGTAACTACAATCCCGTTCCCTTTTCCAGAATGTAACATACCGAATTATACTTTTTACCTTTATTTGTGATATTTTAACCGATTGTGTCTGTTTGTTTTGTTCACACATCACTATCGATATTATCAAATTTGACGCGACTGTCTTACAAGTGAGAGGGTTAGCGCTATAAAACCAGGTTCAGTCCACCATTTTCTACATTTTAAAATGCCTGTATCAAGTCGGGAGTATGACAGTTGTTGTCCATTCGTTTGACGTGTTTTATCCTTTGATTTTACCATTTGATTGGGGACTTCCCGTTTTGAATTTTCCTCGGAGTTCAGTATTTTTGTGATTTTACTTTTTACACACGTATTCCCCATTCCAAACAAAAGAGACAAATTGAGAAAATTGGTCCTGCGTTGTTTCATTAAAACAAAAATGTGTATATTAATGTCTGGTTTTAGGGAGGAATAAATCGTACTTTGCAAAAGAATCATTCTTATTCAAACAACAATTGTCTGAAACTATCAACATTGATTGACAACATTTGTGCTACGTTTTGAGTGCGTGTTTACTCAACAAGCAATCTGCATTCATTCCAACACAAACCAAATGTGCTTCTCTTCTTGTCGGCGTGTTCTTTTATTCATATGAGACTTGCTTCATCATACAGGAGCTACTTAAGAAGAATGAAAAGAAGTTAGCATTATCCTTTAACTTCATTTTCCGGTATATACCAGATGTTCTTTCACTTAATTATTCAAAATTTGGTGACTATGTTGAACGCAATTATCCCATCGAGCTTGACATAAAGGATACAGTAGATAAAGTTTTGTCTTCCTTATATTTTGACTACAATGTAACATTTAGAAATTGTTAATGAGGGTCGATTGAGAACAAAATTTTATAACAAAAGAGATGGATTCAGTTTCCCAGTTGTAATATTTCCAACTCTATTCAGCAACATCCTAGCAGCTTATGAATTATTTATCTCCCATTCGACACAATATTTCAGAGCCTACATTTTTAATAATAATTTCCTTGATGGAATATTGCTTCTTATAATGCAGCTATTAAACCAAGGAATGCAAGTGATGAAGTTGAAATCGTCACTTCGACTAGTTGGTTGACCGTTATGGAATATTTGTTTTAAAGACGACGACATATATTTTCCAGTTGTTGTAATCATATACTGTAAACCAACTTATTTTCGCGAGCGATTTATTTTCGCGACTTTCGCGAGTAGAAAAAAAAAACGCGAATTTAAATCGTCGCGAATATGTAAAACTTCAATTATTCCTTATTAAACTTCATCAAGTAAATCAGAAAATCGCGAAATTAAATACCCGCGAAGTGATCTAGAAAGGGTAAAACGCGAAATAAAGTATCCGCGAAAATAAGTTGGTTTACAGTAATGCCGGCCTTTTTTCTTAAATTTGACCTAACACATTTATCAACAAGTTTTAAATCGATTAACAAGACGGGTGCCATTTGTGGAACTGGGTCTCTTATCCGAACGGAACAATAAAGTTTCACTGGTTGTATTGCTTTTAGTATTCTGTGTTGTGTTTTGTGAACTGGCATCGCCTTAGTGCCTTCAGTGTATAGCCAGTTGGTGTCTACCTAGTGGGTAAATACGTCATCACAAAAATCCCGAAAGGGGGAATTCTTTCTTCAATCTATTTATGATATTCCGTGTTTCTTTTATTGTTTTTCATTGACACTGGGCAGTAAAGAATCGAACGCTTTTTGTTAGTTTTCAAATGCATTTTACATTATTAGCAGTCAGCCGTTTCACGTACCGTAATAATTTAAAAATCCATGTGCAAGAGTTTGGGTTTATTTCGGGTGGTATTTAAATATCAAATAGATTTTTAGATCATTTCAGTCGTTGATATAATAATGAAAAGTCGACAAAACTGTTATTAGTCGCCATATGTAAATGATAACTCAGCTTTACCGGAAATCTGATTTTTTTTATCAAGGGAACATTTTGTACGTCGAATTTCCGAAATCCGTTTAAACTTTCATTTTCCATCTATGATTTATCGAAACCAGAGCTGTCGAAAATTGTCTGGCCGCCTAACAAAGCTATGATGCAGAACCTTTGCCAGGTAAAAAAAAATCGATCTATTTGGTCCGATAAAAGTTTTTTTTATAAATTCGAAACAAACAGTGCTAAAGTTGACATCCGGGAATTAGTGAAAAAATCGTTATACTCTGGTTTTACCTCTATAAATTGAAGATATAAAAACCTGAGAGTACCGAACTTATCAGATTTAATTAACATTTTGCAACTTTTATTGATTTTAACCATGGCCTATAATATTTCTTCAGCCTATTCTCTTTCTTTAGAATCCCTGACATGCCAGGCAATTTTCCTGATAATCAAACACAGGCTTGTATAACAATCTCTGTCGTGAAATTATATGTTCTTTCTTGTCTTCATTACATCAAGGCATACATCTAAGCGCTCTTAATCATAATCTTTCAAATAGACAGTTGATATATGTCCAGCTAGCCGGATGAATACTGCTGGGACTATTTGTCTAAAAAGCCGGATGAATAGCGATTGGACTATTTGTCCGACTAGAAAAATCGGTAATGTAAGGACTATTTTTCAAGTTATGCAGGTGAATATGGATGCAGTCATCTGCAATAGAGGATAGTGTAATAATGCATATACATTATTTCCTATACACATAACAAAGAATAGAACTCTTATCCAAAATATTGCTTTTTTATCAAAAAGTATCCTTTAATTTTTCAAAATCCTCAGTACAAACATGTGTACCTGTGTTTTCTTAATATATTACTTGTGTTTTCTTTTGTAGGGTAATGTAAATACAAGTGGTTCAAATATATGCTACTTAGACTAAGAAAATTACTGAAATTGAAAAATACTTGCATCAAACAATACTGGAAGAAAAATGGAATGCAAGAGTTCTTTTGCATTCTGACTTCTTGTACCATGACATCTTAGCATAGAAATGAGCGAAACATAACAAATTTCTATTTTCTATAGCTTCTGTGTGCATTTATGCATGTAAATACACAATACAACTTTTGTAACCCCTATATCCTACATTCATTTTTTGCCACTATATAGCATACCCCATTGTTTTACCCTCTAGTATATATGTAACACTCAGAAACGTGTCCTTCCCCCCAAATGTGTCCGATTCCCCAAAACGTGTCCACATTGACGTCAATGAATTGCAAAACATGTCTAGTTGTAAAAGGGCGCCAAAGCGTGTCCATTTTTAATTCTAAACCAAAAGTGGGTTACCCCCCAAAAACTTGTCCATCTAAAGCTATTTTTTTTTCTTTTACTGGAACTTCCATTCGTGTCATACTATAAATACGTAGGTTATTTGGTGTGGTTTTTTTAATTGTTATTGTATACTCATTTTAAGATCTTTTACTATTTCAAAAAGATAAAATAAATTACCTACTATAGGCGTATTATCTACGTATAATCTGCGCATTAAAACCTTTGAAGCATTCCACTTTTCATAATGTGCCATCAGTTGTATTTTGGAAGGCAACATGTTTTTTTTTTAATTTCCGCAACTTTTATTCAAAACGGCTTCTATTACATAACAGATATTGAATCAGCTGCATGCTTCTTACTGAAGTTATACACAAATCGGGCTTTACTCGCATTTATTTGTTTAGATTATAATCCCTGGCCAACTAGTGTTATTCACAAATAACCGTAAAAATTAAGGCCAAATCTTAAATTCCAAGTATGATAATAGAACCCAACTACAGAATATATCGTTAACATAATGTCGGAATAACGAATGAAATATTTGGCACTGGACGTTATGTCTCTTGTTGTTGTGACTTTGGTAATGCTCCTACCTAAAATTAATTAAAAATTCCAGAACTGAGGAATAAAAAAAAAGTTTAACATAGTAAATGATTAATTCAACTGTACTCAAATTATTTGTATGTTCGCTCTAAATAAGCAAGCAATACTTGCAACTGAGCAAGAAGTAATTTCTGTCAAAAGTTAATTTATATGTTACAGATTAAATTCTCAGTCATGATAATCGTTAACAACCTGCATTGATCAAACTATAATTGTTAATAAATTACCATTCCATCAACTGTCATAGAACTGCCGTATACGTTACAGTGAAATGCAGTGAAGTTTAGCATTTGATAGTTCATTGATAACATTCTCGCGTATAATAAACAAACAACTTGTAACGTCTCATTTCATTGGCCGAAAGATTCAAATACAAAAACAATGTAGTCAGTGTGCACGTGAATTGACACAGGTGACCGACAATGGAATGTACTATGTTACTACGAACGTAAAAACAAGGATTTGTTTAAGGTTTATGTACCCTTCTGTAGCCATTTTTGTACGAACTTTTCAAACTTCAATTGTATCAAAACTACAGATATAATGAAAAATAGAGATAGGCCATTTTGTACATATTCCAAGGGGAAACTTGATGCAAAGCATTATTTTTTACTGTTTCATTGCATTTAATAGAAAAAGAGGACTTTGTGGCAAATAAATCAAGATTTTTATAGAAAATCCACAGCCTTTATCCGTGTACTCTCATATTTGGCAATTTGATGACTGATAGATACAGGATTATTGCATGCAGTGCTAGCATTGATTTCCTTAAAACAAGTTTATAAATGTAGTTATTGGTTAAGACAAGTATAAATATGGCCAAAATCAAGTACACCTTTTAGGGTGCGCTCGACTTTAGTGACTCAGCACGAGGTGTTTTGGAATTTACAGGTTACTTAGAACTTTTTGTAAAAAATAAACACTAGCACATCATAGAAAATCAAGTGAGTAATTTATGTTTCAAATTTTATATCAAAAATCTCTGTATTAAAGGCTGTGGATTTTCTATAAAAATCTTGATTTATTTGCCACAAAGTTCTCTTTTTCTATCAAATGCAATGAAACAGTGAAAAATAATGCTTTGCATCAAGTTTCCCCTTGGAACATGTACTAAATGGCCTATCTCTATTATTTATTATATCTTTAGTTTTGATACAATTGAGGTTTGGAAAATTCGTACAAAAATGGCTACAGAAGGGTACATAAACCTTAATTTACAAACCTTTGGTCAAAAGAATTAAATAAATCTTTTGTTAACTTCAAATAGTGGGGTCGAAATATTATACTGATATTTTGTATTCAGTAATATTCTAAGTTCTTTATGCATGCAGCAACTCAATTATCGTGTACCGCATAATGAGAAATATAAGGATAAAATAAAATGTATGTGCCGCTGTTATACAAATGAAAATATGAACCACTTTTAATTTCTTTCATACTGACGATAGGTTATAATCCTAACAATGTCGTAGTCACTTATAATAAGTATCTCATAATACTGATCCATTACAATAATTAATGATGGGTTGCACTGACATTCCTCTTTTATTATTTCCATGCTATAAAACATACACACAGTAGCTAAGCGTACCATAAACGGAGAA
This sequence comes from Mytilus galloprovincialis, assembly GCF_965363235.1. Lineage (NCBI taxonomy): Eukaryota > Metazoa > Mollusca > Bivalvia > Mytilida > Mytilidae > Mytilus > Mytilus galloprovincialis. Next base: position 34,843,753 of record NC_134844.1, on the reverse strand, counting down.
AGGAAATTGTCCCCCAAAATAGAAACAAAATAACTTTATTCGTATCATTTGTGCACCTGAATGAATTCAGTGAAGGCATGTTGTTGTAATAAATTGAAAATTTACATCGGCGAAGATTATTCAGTTCTTTTGCATGTGTTGAACAAAATAATAAATTAATACTTGTGAGAAATGTCGTAGTTTACAAGGAACAATTCTCGTTTGAATTATTTTACATTGTCATTTCGGGGCCTTTTATGGCTGACTTTGCGGTATGGGCTTTGCTCATTATTGAAAGCCGTACGGTTATCTATTATAGTTGTTAATTTCTGTGTTATTTTGTTCTCTTGTGGAGAGTCGTCTCATTGACAATCATACCGCATCTTCATAAGTTTATAAACTACATTTAATTCCCCTGTGACATGGTTTGCCATCAGCGTTTTTTTATAACAAAGCATGGTTGGTTGCATATTATGAATTTACTTACAATTTCGGAATTTTTTTTCTCAAGTAAACGGAATCATAAAAAAAATCACTATCCTGTGTCGAATACCTAAAACTTGTCAAAGAATATGAAAAGTGTTTGTAGAAAAGTACGGTTTCATTTTTCAAGTACAACGCTAATTCATCGAGTCCATTGAGTGAAAGAAAAGGCAGAATGAGCAACTTGTGAGGGGGGGGGGGGGGTGGAGGGAGTCAATGAAAAAAAATATGTGGATTGTTTTTTTTTTAGTTTTTCATTGAACTTTTGATGTCGTCCCTTGATCCAGAGGACAAATTTGAATTAAATATTTCGATGTGAAAACTATTAAGATTTTAAAGTTTAAAATTTTACTATCAATTGCCGAAAATTATAAAACCAATGAATTTCACATGCACATTTATAAAAGCTAGAATTGTGATTGCTTAATCAAGAACACAATCATGTATGGAAATACGACGATGGAAGCTTTAGACGACCTTGACCAGCTACGTGAATATTGATCAGTCCATTCAACGTTATATATTTTCGCAGGTGTGAGGTTGAAGGTTTGAATTGACCAATGAAAACGATCGTTCCATAAAGAGTTAATCTAATAAAGTTTGTTTGACTGATTACGTCGCAATACCTTTCGCTAAGCTTTACCGCATTTGAGTATATCAATGTCCTTTTTAATATACAAGTATTAGCACTAAAAGACGTGATGCGTTCTGACGTTTAAAAGCGGACACGTTTGGGGGTACTAAAATCGGACACGTTTGGGCAACATTTAATAATATAGACACATTTTGGAGAATAGACACGTTTTTGGGAATCGGACACGTTTGGGGGATCGACACGTTTGGGAGTGTTACATATATACCAACAGAGACATATATGTCTGTGATCCCACATCCAACATCGTGTCATTGCAGTACTCTTGTGTTTTGTTTTTGTGGCGGTCAGAACCATCGACCTTCGGTAGGAAAACTGACAATGCTAGTCAATTAAGATTTGAGTTGAGTACACCTGCCACATACGGAATTAGAACTAAAAACCGCAGTGTTGACAGGCTAGCTCATGTTTTTAATATAAATAAAGCCGTTAGTTTTCTCGTTTGAATTGTTTTACATTGTCTTATCGGGGCCTTTTATAGCTGACTATGCGTTATGGGCTTTGCTCATTGTTGAAGGCCGTACGGTGACTTACAATGGTTAATGTCTGTGTCATTTTGATCTCTTGTGGACAGTTGTCTCATTGGCAATCATACCACATCTTCTTTTTTATATAGTGATACAGTAATCCAAATTAGACCACTCGGCTAGCGGGGCCCCTCAATTGTCATTCAAGGATTTAATTTTAAAATACCATCCGATAACACATTCTAAGGGTTAGGATTGAGTAGGGGTTGGACGGTTCTTGTTTGCAGTAATACATGGGAGCTGTGGCTCAGGACTTTCATATATATATGAAATATCCTGTGATTTTTAATTAATTATATAAAGCTGTACAGGTAATAGGTCAATAAATACAACAATCAATCCTCAGCCCACTTTTATTACCTTGAATAGCCCTAAATGATGACTATACAATCTTTTGGACAACGCATCACGTAATCTTCTTTTGTCTTTTAGGATGTTATATTATTTAATAGAATAGATGCGCCTTCCAGTTTATTCCATGTTCTATTCCCCTGTTTGATAGATGCTATTGCCATTTGACGTTTAGTCCCTGAGGGTATCACCGGCCTAGTTGTCATTACTTTTATAACGACATGACATATGATTGTATACATTACATCGTCTGCAAATTACTGTTAATAAAATGTTGTATCATTCAAAACACTAAGAAGGTTTGTCTACCCTAGAAAAAGAATGCTTAAGCCGTATTTTGCCACCCAAATATAATGATGTTCAAATAAGCAACACTACAGAATTTTATGTTTAAGTTAATTTACCTTGCACAGATAATTATTTCTTTTTGTAGGTTGCACAGCCTGTGCCGTCAACCATGATAATGACAACAGCCCAATGAAAACCATTTGACTGGTTTATTCCTGCTCTCTTAGCATGTTTTGTTGCTTCTGGCCAACAGGAATAAGCGCTATAGTAGCTGCTTGTATTGTAAGTAATGCCTGCAAATATGATCATACGTATTTTTTAAAAGTGTTTAATGCACAGTTAGAACATGCACTTTATAATAATACGGTTCATCAAAAATTTTAAACCGATATAGTCTTTTGCGTGGAGTCGGCATAAAACAAACATCAGCCATTCAAAAGTTTTAAATAGAATAGAAAGAAAAAAAAACAAAGGATGTTTTATGTCAATGAAGCTACATGGTGGTATTATTCTGTTTTATATACGTAATGATGTGACTCCCATACAAGTGAGAGGTTTAATCCACCATTTTCTACATAACGAAACGCCTTTTCTTAGTCAGGAATATGACAGGTTTTTTTCCCAATTCGTTTGATGTGTTTGAGCTTTTGATTAGTCATTTAATAAAGGATAGTTTTTGTGTGAGTGTTTCTACCGCTGGTCTAATAAGTGAAGTGTCATTTTTAGCTCACCTGGCCCGAAAGCCAAGTGAGCCTTTCTCATCACTTTTTGTCAGTTGTCCCTCGACGTCGTCCTTTAACTTTTACATAAATGTTATCCTCTGAAATTAATCATCAATGGAGTATCTACTTTTAAAAAAATGTGTCCGATGACCCCGCCTGTCAACCAAGATGGCTGACATGGCTGAAAATAATACATAAGTGTAAAATAATAGTTTTGTCTCTTATTTTTAAAACCGTTATAAATAAAGAAAATCTAACAAGGCAAAATATTCAGATTGTTGATGACGTCAAAACTGTCAAGCAATTTACTATTTTTCATTTCTGTCGTTCATCTTGAAAACTGAAATAGATAGAGTGAAATTTTTAGTTGAACAAATTATCAGTAAGACAAGATCTCCGAATTAGTATGGTGGTCTTAATTGTATTCGACTCATAGTTAAAGTTATTGCCCTTTGATGAAGATTTGTACTAATTTTGCGTTTTTGCCTTATACCTTAAAATGTATATTAGATAGATAGAAACTTTAATGAGCAAAAATTGTCAGCAAGATAAGATAATAAATGTAAGGCAAATAGAGAATATTTCCGACGACTCTTTATTGGAGTTATTACCCTTTTTGTTTGCGTTTTGCCTTGTATAATAAAAATATATAATAGATAAATAGAAACTTTAAATAACAAAAACGATCAGCAAAGCAAGATCCACACACAGGTCAAATTTTGCCGATATATAATTATTGGACTATCACTCTTCATAGGAGTGATTGCCCTTATATAAGGATTGATTTACCTTTTTCCTGTTTTGAGAAATAACTAAGGAAGATAGAGAGAACTAAACAGACAAAATAATCAGCAATACGAAATTTTCTCATTAATACCATTCTTGTCTTCATTGTTGGAGAGAGTCCACTGTTGATTATGCACATAGAGCAAGGTGAGCGATATAGACTCTTTAGAGGTCTAAGTTATCCGAGTGCAAACTATTTTCTTGTATCATGACATTAACTGTATAAGTGTATGGAAATTGATAGACAAAGTTTCATACATCAAAAGGAAGGTTGGAATTGATTTTGGTGGTTATCGACCACAGTATTTAGGAATAAAGAGGCCAAAAAGGGAACAAAAACTAGGATTTTGTCCATTCCGGACAATAACTTGAGTATAACTCTCATGATCTCTATGACATTTTATGCTTATGGGGTTTTATGTAAGTCTTAACGTATGAAATAACGATCAAGAGCCAATGACATTGACACGCTGTAGCCTTATTTCAAACAAAAGTAAAGAGGAGTTAGTCATGCAAGTCCAGACTTCAATTATACAATGTATAATTAAAAAATATCATGTAATTACAGATATATATTGTAATGCTCAAAACGGATGTTTGAGAAAGAAAAAAAATATCAAAATAATGTTTTTATACCTTTAATGTCATTTTCGCGATCTTGAAAAAGCGGCACATAAAAAGTTATACGACAGCACGTTTCATCAGAACTGCATTAAAAGCTGGGTTTTTTTATCAATTAGTAAGTTAAACATTTCCACAAACTAAGTAATTTGCCGCTTAAAGCAACAATTGTACGAAGTTAACCAGATATATTTTCCATATTTAATTGTAAAAGTTATAAAAAATGTGCAAGGAAATTTGTTTTATTTATTCTTCAGTCAAACAGAGCAGTCGCTAGTGGAAACATGCAGAGTGCTGAACGGTCAGCCAGGACAGCCAGAAACCTGACAATACTATCTATTGTCCTCGGTTTAATTTGTGTCGTCATTATTATAGAGTTTAGGGATGTGGTGTTGCCAACTTCCGGATATACGCACTATACATGAGAAGTAAAGCAACAGTACTTGAATCCAAATCTATGTTACTATACAAAAATCGATGCATGTTATATTACCGGTTTGTAATAACATGAGCAACACGACGGGTGCCACATGTGGAGCAGGATCTGCTTACCCTTTCAGAGCACATGTGATCACCCCTAGTTTTGGTGGGTATCGTGTTGCTTATTCTTTTGTTTTCTATGTTGTGTCATGTGTACTATTGTTTGTCTTTTTCATTTTTAGCCATGGCATTGTCAGTTTTTTTTCGATTTAGGAGTTTGACTGTCCCTCTGGTATCTTTGGTCCCTCTTTTAAATTACCTTTTTGTAAATAAAACAAAAAAGGAGTAGATGCAATAAGGCCCTTATTTGGCCCAAATATGACTGCACATTTAAAAGTTATCATACATGTACATATTCTTAAATTTTTTTCAAATTAGACTAAGGTACTATGTATTCAGAAAACAAAAATAAGTATCACATTGCAACAAACCATGATTAAAAGAGGGACGAAAGATACCAAAGGGACAGTCAAACTCATAAATCTAAAACAAACTGACAACGCCATGGCTAAAAATGAAAAAGACAAACAGAAAAACAATAGTACACATGACACAACATAGAAAACTAAAGAATAAATAACACGAACCCTACCAAAAAATAGGGGTGATCTCAGGTGCTCCGGCAGGGTAAGCAGATCCTGATAAAATTGCATATTTATTTTAATTTCTTGATTTTCCTTGATTTTCCCCGACTTATAAGGGGATTTAAAAAGGAAAAGTATGTCCGCAACAAAAAAAAAAACTTTATATTTTGTGAGATTACATCAAAAGTTATAACAAAGCTTCTAAATTTTTTCTTGTTTCTTGATTTCCACAATGTAAATAACGACAGAAAACTGATTAAATTTGATATTCTTCACATATTTTGACGTATTTGTGACGTGATCAGATCAAAATGTTTTTTTTTTTTCATTTATATTTCATGACCCTATGCATTTCCAAGCATTATGTGCCAAGTTGAAATGGTTGTCAAACATTTTATTTTCATGGATAAAAACCGGGCCTTAATGCCCAATACTCATTTGTCAACAAAGGAAAAACAAAAAGACAAAAAGACAAAGCACATAAGCAAAAACGGAAGACAAGAATACAAAAATTTACCATAGAACAATAACTTAATGACGGTGTTTATAAGTATCGAGCAACCTCACATGTATATTACCAAAAATAGACTAAACAGTAAAAGTCAAATTTACACAGCCAAATAGGGATATAATATAACTCGTTATTCAGACGATAAACAACGTCAGAACAGAAATCTATACTTCCGGACAATCGTGTATTATTTGTGAAGTTGATATGGAATATTTATCAAGACGGTCTTGGTACCTGTCGATGTTTGTTTCTTTTAGAAAAAGGACTAGACATTCTTTGAAATACCCCTGGTTCATCAACTTTCTGCTCAGACACTGGTCACATTTTACATAGTCTGAATAGCAGCTGTAAGCTCTGAAATACCGAAAGGGTAGGGAAATATATCCCATATGCAGTTGAAGTTTGTATATGGCTACTAAGGTGGTGAAATTATTAGTTTTAAAATAAAAGTCGTATCGATTGTCAAAGCTTCTGGTACTAAGATGAGTCGACCGCTCATGTCAAATTCGAGGTTTAAAACTAAACATGAGACAGAATAAAGGAACCCGATCAGAAAAGTGTGGATTATTAATGGAAAGAACAGCAACAATATATATGAATATGAAAATAAATGATCTGACTTTATCGATCTTCTTGTTTTTGACAAGTTCCTGAAGGAACTCGGACTAGCATGAAAATAAGACGAGGTCGGCAAAGAGAAGCACACAGTTCGTTCAGTTAAGAATGCATAACCTTTGTTGAAAAATTCAACATCAAAATTTAAAAATATGTTGTCAATAAGAAACTCCAGCATACATGAAATTAGAATTTTGTTTAAACAATTTTTGGCGGGGTCTATTTTTAGTTTCCTTTTTAGTTAGAATTATTTGAATTTCGTTATTTTTCATTTTTGCTGTGCGTTTCGATGCTTTTATGAATTGTACTGTGATTTTGTTTTCCACATGAAAGTATTTTTACCATTTTTACGTGATAAATAAAAACGTTTCTGAAAAGGCACGAAACAGTGTTTTTAAAACTGCTAGTATATGGATTACCATAGCTGCCGCAATGATAGCCCCAATTCCATTGATCCAAAAACAAAATATACAGGTCAATATTGGTGTCATGTAGCTGTATTGAGCAGGATTAACAAGTATTGTTGGTGCACATAACGGTTACGAAACCTATAAAAATAAATAAGAATTATGAAATATCAGGTACAGAAATGTTTAAAAAATTCACATGAACGGTGATAGAAAATGATCTAAATTGTATTTCCATATATCATATAAAGCAATGATTGATAAAAAAATTTAACAAAAACATATTCAGTCCACCTGCGTCTTTTACTGCTTTCAGGTTTATTAATCACGATGCAAATACAAATGCGTTTCAATCCCATTATATATCAGGAATAAAGTCACTAATTTACGGATCCAATGCTTTTTATGTATAGTTTGCAATTCCAAGCATTACTTCCTAATTAACCAAAAGTTCAAATAAAGTGGCAGTCTTTTCATGACAAAACTACATTTTACCCTGAGTTGTACTGAAAAATTCAACAACTTGCAGATCAGTGCGCACTGGTTCCCTGAAATTTGGAAGTACAAAAAAGTATGTCTGATCAAACTAACAGGGCACCTCCTATTATAAATTCGTATATTTTCATATTTCGAAAACATTTTCAAGAATGATTCTACAATACTTTCTACAGACTATACTTATTAAAAAAGTTACAGCTATGCGTCGGAAGTTTTCCTTTTTCAAATATAGACAACTCTCTTGTATATTTTAATAAATGGTTCTCTACCATAAAAAAAAAATGAGAAGAAGACAAATTTAAATATCCATAAACATAAAATTTTTAATTTTGTTAAGGTCCACGAGTTTTTAATTTTCATAAAATATCATTAAAGTATCCATTTGACGTCGGTCGGTACTTGTACATTGCGTCATTGTGTTATTGTGCTGTGTCTGTATGCCTTTTTGTTTGTCGTTGTTGACCTATTTGCTTGATTTTATAGTGACCCATTTAAAGTGGCTCGATATGTGTACATCCCGTCATTGTGTTGTTGTGCTATGGTAAAATTTGAGTATTCTTGTCTTTCGTTTTTGCTAATGTGCTTTGCCTATATGCCTTTTTGTTTGTCGTTGCTGACATATTGCTTGTTTATGTAGTGATTAGGATTAAAACATGTTATTGACTGCTGTACCCCTATTTTTGACATTTTATCTATTATGTCTATTTGTTTTGTTTACACATCTTTGTCAATATAAAGGACTTTTATGCGACTGTCATACAAGTGAGAGGTTTAGCTGGCTATTAAACCAGATTTTATCTATCGTTTTTTTACATACGAAAATGCCTGTAACAAGTCAGGAATATGATAGTTGTCATCCATTTGAATGATGTGTTTCAGCTTTTGATTTTGCCATTTGCGTAGGGACTTTCCGTATAGGATTTTCCTTAAAGTTCCGAATTTTTGTTATTTTACTTTTTGATATGCAAACACATATTTTCTTTATATGTTTTATGTATGATACCTCACTGGTCTGCCGTTGAATTTGATTCAGTAAACTAGTATATCAAACAAATTGAACCATTCGTTTCATTTATTTGAAACTGGGATACATAAACTCATCAATGATTATCCGTTTATCGTTATTTTACCTATGACGACGTTGAGAGAGAGAGAGAGAGAGAGAGAGAGAGAGAGAGAGAGAGAGAGAGAGAGAGAGATATATTTGGTGATATCTTTTTTCTATAGATCTTGTTGAAAATTTAATTATAGGTTATCGTTGATCATATCAAAAGCATAAAATCTTGATGACTGTCTTCATATTTGAATATCTCGCTTGAGCTACGGCGAATGTGAGAAAAGCAAAGCAATCGTGTTGAAATGACCAATGATAATCCGTTTATTAATATTTTAACTATGACGACGTTGTTAATTTCTTGTTAATTTCATTAACAACGGCATGTGCTCCCTCAGTTTCAAGCGATAATTGTCATATCAGTTGACTCCACTGAGAACGAAAATTATCATACAGTAAGATCAAAGGAAAATTTCTTAAAATAGCGATAATCTGTGATATCTGCATTGTTTGACTTTAGTCAGTCATTGTAGTTGACAGCTATGAGCTACATGCTTGTCATAATTTCCGAATTAACCCTTTCAATTGGTCGAACTATATGAGTATAACCGCATATTGGCATATGGTTCAAATACTCATATGGTAAGGAATTTACACATTAATTAGTTTCGGTATACATATAGGGAAGTACTTAGTTTATTGCAGTTCATTTTAATTCAATTGTTTTTAATTCGTCGATCAGTCTCCTTGTTTTAAATCAATTGAAAATAAATAATGAATGTAAACGCAGTTTTAGGTGCAACTGTCGATAGAATCAGATGCTGCATATAACATATATACATGTATATTCTTATGAAAAAGCACATAGTTATTTAATAATAACATTGTAACCGCACGCTACTTGAAGTTTTCCACCTGGATTGTTAACAACACAGTACAACAACTGTTGGCAGAGAACATATATGTAATATGAGCGAGAAAAATCAAGGTAAGTCATTGGAAAATATGGATACACCAATTTGGTGATTGTTCTAGGAAAGATGATAACACACGTGTTCATCAATTTTAAGTATACTAATAATATCTTTTATCGCTTTTTTCCGAAATTTTTCTTTGATCCTGCTGACTGATAATTTCCTTTATCAACGGAGTCGAGAGTGATATGAACATTATCGCTAGAAACTAAGGGAGCGCTGGCCGTTGCTAACGAAATTGAAATGAAATTGATAACGTCGTCATAGGTAAAATAGCGATAAACAGATTGTCATAAGTTATATCTACTCGATTGCTTTTTACACTTTCGCCGTTTCGGCTCAAGCAAGATAATCAATCTCGTTGAGATTATCAATGATAATCTATAAACATATAAATAAAAATATGTGATATGAGTGCCACTGAGACGACTCTCAATCCAAGTCACTATGTGTAAATTAATAATAATGCATGTAATAGAATAGTGAATAGAAACTCGAAATGTGTGTCAAAGAAAAATCAACCCCACCTAAGAGCAGAAAACAATCCAAGGCTACCAATGGGTCTTCAATGCAGCGAGAAAATCCCGCATCCGGAGGTTTGCGTCAGCTGGTTTCTAAACAATGATGTATACCAGTTCGGCGAAATATAAGAAATAAAATATTATATTGATGAGCTTTCAATCGAAGTTATCAATATGATTAAATATCATCATGGTTAAAATATATAATTAAAAAGTACCCGTGGTTATACAAACGAAATTATTTGTTTAAAATAAAGGTAAACAGTTTTTGTAAATTTTGTAAACATAAACAGTAGTTTGTTTGTCATTCATCCAATGAATTACTGATCATTGTTTGGTGGCTATGTCAACAAGGTCATGCTGGTTTTTAAAGAAAAATCCAACTACTTCCTTTCAAAGTTATGGAACCAGCTAGTAGACTTTGCGACGGTAATTTCAAAAAAAGATACGCGTATTTTCGAATATCAGATTAAAAATATGTATAAATAAACAACTCTCTTCAAGCGAAGCCGCTTCTAAAAATGATTTAAGGTGTGAAAACAATAGAATACGTTATCAGACACATATCAGATCTCTACATTTTAACTATAAGTGCATTCGGACAATTACGATTCTCAACGATTTTCGAGTTCAAATAACGTGGATATCAGCACGTATATACCTAAACAAAACCAATCGCATTTAAATATTACAATTACAAACACGTGTTGCAGAATATCAATATTGATTTCTTCGAATACATACCTCATGATTGCACATGTACTAGTTCCCCGTTCATATATAATCCGACTTGCCACGTTTTTGCTACTAACCTAGACATTGGCAATAAAATTTCACTGCGAAATGTGCTATGCAAAAGCAAAGAAAGTTGAGAGTTGGAAACACGACTTACTGATTAATTCAGTCGAGTATTATGCCAGGCTATGAACTAATCGCAAACAAAAGACGTAGATAATTTCAGAATGGGTGATTCTTTCATAGTGTGTTAATTTACGTTTTTTGATTGAGTTTAGCCTTCCAATTGATATTTTATCGTGTGGTTTTCTATGTTGTGATAATATGCTATTGTTTCAGAAAAAGGGAGAAGGTTTGGTACCTTTAAAACGTTTAATCTCGCTTCAAATGTTTGCACCTGTACTAATTCCTGAATCTGATGTACATTAGTTGTCGTTTGGTTATGTAATTTATACGTGTTTCTCTTTTCTCGTATTTTATATAGATTAGACCGTTGGTTTTCCCGTTTGAATGATTTTATACTAGTAATTGTGGGACCCTTTATAGCTTTTTGTTCGGTGTGAGCCAAGGCTCCGTGTTTAAGGCTGTACATTGACCTATAATGGTTTACTTTAATAAATTTTTATTTGGATGGATAGTTGTCTTCTTGGCACTCACACCTCATCTTCCTATATCTAAGGCTGTGGTAAAGTGATACAAATTAGAATGGGTCTATGAATACACATGCTACATCGATCTTTAAAGACCTAAATTTTGCTAAGCACCTGTCCTACTTCCATAGCAAATATATTATTGTCCATGTATATAAAGCCCAAAGCAACACCGTTTTGATTGCAAACATATTACTGCGTGATAAAAGAATGAGGTATGATCAGTTCTTGGAAACTTAATATTTACCCCTATCGACACTCGCCATGGAGGAAATCCTGAGTAATCACAGGTCAGTTCTATGTTCCTTATAAAAATCAACCAAAGGTGAAGAACTGGATATTTCTTCACTGGAAACCTTAATTACATAAGTGTCCTATATTTCTTCATTGCAAACCAAAATCACATAAGTGTCATTGCAAAACAACGTTATATTGCCAATCTTCAAATTGTTCCATGAAATCAATTTAAAAATTATTCAACATCAATTGTATCAGCAAACTAAAACCGGGCTTCAAAGGCATTGCAAAACCTAATAATTTAGGAGTGGCGTAAATCAGATGTGGATACTTTAAAAGTCTCCTTTCTCTTGCAATAGTATTGAAACATTTGACGTTCCTACATGTATATATCCTTTACACATGCATTCCCCATTCTAAGCAAACGAGCCAAATTGAGAGAATTAGTCCTGCGATGTTTCATAAAACAAAAATGGCCAACATAAATATTAATGTCTGGTTTTAAGGAAGAATAAGTTGTACTTTGCAAAAACTTACTCTTATTCAAACAACAGTTGTCTGAAATTGACATTATCAAGATTGATTGGTAATAAACGTGTTACGTTTGGAGGAAGTGTTTACTGAAAAAGCAATCTTTATTCATTCCAACAAGAACTAACTGTGCTCCTTTTTTTGCCGACGTGTTCTTTTATTCACATGAGACTAACTTCATACTAACGTCATACAGGGGCTACTTAAGATGAATGAAAAGAAGTTAGCATTATCCTTTAACTTCATTTGACGGTATAAAGCCGATGTTCTCTCACTGAATTATTTAAAGTTTGTTGACTATGTTGAACGCATTTGTCCCATCGAGCTTGCAATAAAGCATACAACAGATACAGTTTTGTCTGCCTTATATCTTGACTAACATATAGAAATTGTTAATGAGGGTCGATTGAGAACAAAACTTTACGACAAAAGAGATGGTTTCCAAATTGTGATATTTCCAACTCTATTCAGCAACATTCTAGAAGCGCCTGCGTATGAAGTATTTATCTTTCAGTCGATACGATATTGCAGAGCCTACATTTTTAATAATAATTGCCTTGATAGAAAAATACAGCTATAAAACCAAGAAATCCAAGTAATGAAGTTGAAATCGTCACTTCGACTAGTTGGTTGACCGTTATGGAAAATTTATACGACATATATGTTCCAATTATCGTAGCCACATAACCCCGGCCTTTTTTTGTCGGATGTGATTTTACAAATTTATCACCAAGTTCTAACTTACTTGATAAACACGACGGGTGCCATTTGTGGAACAGGGTCTGCTTATCCCAACGGAACAATTAAGACCCCCCAGTTTGTATTGTTCAGTTTTTAGTTTTCTGTGTTGTGTTTTGTGAACTGTTGATTGTATTTAAGTCGATTTAAAGGCATCGGATTTGTGCCTTTAATGGTATCAGGTCATAGTCAGTTCGTGTCTGCGTTTGGGGGGGGATTAAAAACGTCATCAAAAAAATTCCGAAAGGTGGAATTTTTTCTTCAATCTATTTGTGATATTCTGTGTTTGTTTTTTTATTGCAATTCATTGACACTGGGCAGTAAAGAATCGATTGCTGGTTTTTTTAGTTTTCAAAACTTTCGATAGAGTTGCATTTTGCAGTGTGAGCAGTCAGCTGTTTCACTTTTTTAACCCTCTGTTTATACCAATATAAGCATATAAATGTTTCTGATTCCACATCCCAAAGCGTGACATTTCTTTATTATGAAGATTGTTCAATTTTTGACAAGCTGATTCATCTTAAAATTGCCTTAAATGTACTGAACGACAACTGATATTCACATTGGATCTCTACAGTATACTACAATATAACAGACTTGTTAGACTTAGAGGCTGATTACCTGAATGATAATCTAACAAATGATTACATTTAAAAAAATGTTCGGTATATACCGACGAGACAGCAACCAAATGACACATTTATAGCGTACAACATATAGTCTTCGACAATAGCCAGGTGTGTATGCAATATTTTAAGCTGTACATCACACCGAGTCAAACAATATGAAATTGATAACAGGAAATTTTAGCTTGTGCGGAAATACTTGTTAACGTTTTGTTTCATTAAATGTCCTCTATGACAATTTCACAACAATTGTAGGAAATACTTAAATTTTAACTTTGTTTGATTTAAGCATTACTATTTGTTTTATTTATAAAAGGTCCTTTAACATTTTCACAAGAGCTGTAGGAAATACTTAAACTTTTACATTTGTTTGATTAAAACAACGAAAACCGCATGAGAGAAAAACAATCAAAATCACAGTTAATTTTATATCACTGTTAATCATTTTATTTATAATAGCTTGAAAAGTTAAAATTTATTCCTCAGTCTACCTGAATTTCAGGCTGTTCATATTATTACTAAATTATTGATTAATTTGTTGAATGTTGAATAAGTTGAATAATGGCCAGTGACAAGTATCACAAACTCATTCTGGATCTGAATGAAGAATTGAAAAATATTACCATGTTGACCTGATATATACATCCTCATCATATGCAGGTACGGACTAAATCATCATAAATAGAAACTAATTTAGGTAAATTGGATGTAGATTGGAGCTTATAATATCTATGAAACCAATAACGAAAGATTGCTTGAAGGTGAGCACAGAATAAGCACACACAATACTATATTATGGTGTGATATCATTTTCATTCTTTTACAATTACACCAATAAGGTACAAAATAAAACCTTGACTAGGTTCAGACTGTGTGTCCACGATCTTTTATCTATAATAGATCAGATCTCAGGATATTAACACTAGAGTCATGTCATTCTGGACAAATCCTGATGGTAACATATGACAATAATTTACACCTGGACATCCCAAAAAATGAATCCACTGATTAAGGGATATTATTGAGAGACCTCTCTACATATTTTTCTATGCATAATGTGCTGAATCCAGAATAACTGTGTGATTTTTAAGAAATAAGATTACTTTTGTTCATATTTTGGAAATTTAGGTACTGCAAGACATCAGTGAGACACGAAAAGGGAAAATAAATCACAAAAAATAACATATTTTTATTCATTTCAATGCCATGTTGTCTGTCTATGCCTGTGTGAAAAGTTTGTCCTAATTCTCAGCTGTGTTGATAAAGAGCAGAGAAGTTTTAAAAACAGTAATAGTGAGTCCTTGCAGATGTGATGTGTTCTGAAATTGTGCTCGTGTAAAAACGAATGGTAACGTCACGTGACCATCCTAGTTCTTTTTTTCCAAGTTCCAGTTTATCAAAATAAACTTGTCATATATTTATTTCTAAGGTAAACCGGGCATAGGTCAAGTCGTCCTGAGCTGAACATTTGTCAATAACAGTTGTCAGTCGAAGTTAAAACATGGCGATTCCGGAAACCGAATTGCTTTTTCAACGACATATTACTTTGACTATATGTATTTTTCAAATAATTTTAAAATTTATAATATCAAGTATACCGTTCATGAAACGTTTAATTTCTTAAAATTTCAAAAAAACCACGATTTCCTATCAGATCGTCTTCTGCAGGGATTCATTTTTCTGCGCAGCGACATCAGTTGGCGGCTTTTGCTGAAAGTATCTCTTTTTGATTCGCGGATAATAAATCCTGGGTTTTAAAGAGACAAATGCGAGCTGTTGACGAGGTTCTGCATATACATGTATAACTTTAATGGCCGGTTATTTAATTGAAATGTCATGTATGATGATTATATAATAACAGTAAAATATTTAGTTTATTGTACCAAATATACTTCAGTTATGATCCAGATCAAACTATTGGAAAATCTAGAAGCTGATAAAGACATCGAGAGACTGATAAAATCAAAATCAGGTAAAACAAATCGAAAGCCAAACCCGGCCAATGAATCACAATGTCTAGTATACATCATGTGTATTTCAGACAAATGTCCAGCACAAAGTCCTCCGCCACCATATGCGTCTACAGCACCACAAAATCAACAATATGAACAGTATCCTCAGGGGTATAGTCAACCCCATGGTTATTCACAGCTTCAACCTTCACAAGGGTACAGTCATGGAACTGGATACCAATCCGTTGCCCAAGGCTATGAACAGCAGGGTTATCCTCAAACACAACATTACGGACAACAACCGATGTACGGAGGTCAAGGACAAAATGTTGTTGTAAGTTTAAAAATTAAAAAAAAAAATTATGAAAAGTAAACAAGACTAATTCAAACTAATTTTAAAAGATGTTATATCCCAAATATAGAACCTATTGCCGTTCAATTGATTGGTTAATTCATATGTGTTTAACGCCACTTTCAGTACTATTGTGTTTTTTCGTGGCGGTCAGTTTTTATGAAATGAACCATCGACCTTCGGTAGGAAAATAAGCAATGCTAGTCAATTAAGATTGAAGTCGGGTGCACCTGCCACATACGGGATTCGAACTCACAACTGCAGTGTTGACAAGCTAGTGATACAGTTATTCAACTTATAGCACTCGACCAGCGAGGCCCCTCAATTGTCGTTCAATTATGTAGTTTTAAAATACTATCAGAGAACACATTCTACGGGTTAGGATTGGGTAGGGATTGAACGGTTCTTATTTGTAGTAATACAAGGGAGCTGTGAATCAGGACCTTCATACATAAATGTAGTAATCTTTGATTTTAAATTAATTATAAAGTTTTACAGATTAGGTCAATAAATACAGCAATCAATCAAGCATCTATCTCCTTCATTACTTTTCCTTGAATAGCTTTAAATGGTGATTAGACAAACGTATCATTTATTCTTTTCTTTTACCTTTTAAGATTTGCTATTATTTAATTGTGCATATGTATCTTCCCGTTAATTCCATGTTCTATTCCACTGTTTGATAGATGCTACTACCATTTGACTTTTAGTCCCCCTAGGGTATCACAAGCCCAGTTGTCATCACTTTTATAATGGCATATGATTGATATCTTCATTGTTCATAAAATGTTGTATCATTCAAAACACTAAGGTCTGTCTACGTATACTCTAGGAATAGATTGCTTTAGCCGTATTTTGTACAACTTTTCTGAATTTTCGGTTTGTAATGCCCTTTAACATCGTATTTGATTTGGCCTTTAAACTGTTTAGATTCGAACAGCACTGGCGAGTCTTGTGTAGACGAAACGTGAGTCCGTTGTGGCAAATTATAAGTCTGGTACTTTTTATACGCTATTTGATTTCCCCAAAAGAAAGAAAGAAAACAAAGGAAAGAAAAACCGTTCACCGTATCAGTCACGAGATAAAGTATTACTCCGTAAAGTAAATTGGTAAGTTGTGAAAGGACCAACAAAATCAGCCAAACACATTTTTGTGGGGTTCGTGTAACTCTCTCTTTATTGTATTGTGTGGTATTTTGTTTATTATTATCCTTATTGTCGAGCCTGCAACTTTAGTCGCAAAAGCGAGACATAGCAATCCTAATGCCATCGTCAACACCGCCGCTGAAGACGACGACGTCTACACATTTCACTCTATGGTTAAAGTTTTTGAAATTTTAATAACTTTCTGAAACTATACTGGATTTCCACCAAATTTAAATAGAAGCTTGTTTATGGTCATGAGATAGTATCTAGATTAAATTTTGTAAATAAAATCCTGTTTATCCGTTTTTTATTTTTTAATGGACTTAGTTCCCTGTGGTTAAAGTTTTTAAAATTCTAATTACTTTCTCAAACTATCCTGGATTTGTACCAAATTTAGACAGACGTTTGTTTATGATCAAAAGTTAGTATCAAGCAGGAAATTTTGTAAAATTTATTTCCTGTTTTTCCGTATATTACTTAGAAATGAACACTATATACAGTCTGCAGTTAGAGTTTTTAAAACATTTATTAGATTCTTAGAGAGAAATTTATGTATTACTGAAAAATTATTACATCAAAACATTTACTAAATGTTATCATCGGTATAAAGAAATAATTCGTAAATATAACTCAACATACAGAAATCTTATACGTTCAGGTATTTCACAATCAATATTTTATAGTAATATTCTTTACAAAGCACAAAAAATTCAGTATTCACTTCAGAAGCTAACAAAACCTTTAAATAGACTTATTAAGAAAGGATACAGTTACGATACTGTTGTCAAGTCATTAAAGATTGCATATTTTTGCTTTAATATTGGTTCACTTAATATATGGTCTTTGCATCGGAACTAAACACATTTATTTAAAAAAAAAAA
This sequence comes from Mytilus galloprovincialis, assembly GCF_965363235.1. Lineage (NCBI taxonomy): Eukaryota > Metazoa > Mollusca > Bivalvia > Mytilida > Mytilidae > Mytilus > Mytilus galloprovincialis. The sequence continues at coordinate 34,825,853 of NC_134844.1, read as the reverse complement.
AACAGTTGTTGGTATGGCCTGGGTTATTTTCTTCTCATATATTTTATGATAGTTTGATATTAAACCCCTAACGGGAGGGATTATGCCTGATATTCATATGATGAAGACATAATCTTTCAATCAGTTTAATTGAGGTCTGGAGCTGGCATGTCAATTAAATGCTAGTAGTCTGTTGTTATTTATGTATGATTGTCATTTTGTTTCTTTTCTTTTGTTACATCTTTTGACATCGGACTCGGACTTCTCTTGAACTGAATTTTAATGTTGGTATTGTTATGCGTTTACTTTTCTACATTGGCTAGAGGTATAGAGGGAGGGTTGAGATCTCATAGACATGTTTAACCCCGGCGCAATTTTGCGATGGTTCCAAGTCATGAGCCTCTGGCCTTTGTTAGTCTTGTATGATTTTTTTATTTTAGTTTCTTGTGTATAATTCGGAGTTTAGTATGACGTCCATTATCACTGTACTAGTACACATTTTTTTAAGGGGCAAGCTTAAGGACGTCTTCGGGTGCGGGAGTGTCTCGCTACATTGAAGACGCATTTGTGGCCTTCGGCTGTTGTCTGTTCTATTGTCGGGTTGTTGTCGCTATGACACATTCACCATTTCCTTTCTCAATTTTATCATAAACCATCCTGGATTTTTACCAATCTTGGACAGAAGCTTCTTACAATCAAAAGATAGTATCTACAGGAAAATTGTTAATTATTTTTTTCCCATTCTATAAAGTAATGTTTCAACCCTTTTAGAAATCAGTAAACAGCAAAAGTAAACAAGACACTGGTTTCTGCAGAACTCTTACGAATTTTTCGGATTCGTATTTATTTTTACAGTGTTTATTTGCCATGGCGCTATTATTTTCTAGTATATTTCTAAGTATTGAATGCCCCTTTGGTATTTTCCGCGTCTAATTTTCTTGTTATATATATATATTGTACTCCTAAAAGAATTCCAAGAAGAGAGCGATTTAAAAGTCTGTGTCATACTTGCACTATGAACTTTTTTTTATTTCCCGGTTTTTCTTTTGAAGAAAAAGAGCCATCAGTGAAATCCATGACTATTGTATTATTCAAGCTTTGTGTGAGCATGCATGGACGAGTTAACACATAAATAAAATCACTTATAATAAAATTAATGACATTATATGAAGTCTCTGATTTCATGTTTTTACTCGGCATCATTAAGGGGACATGATACATGTAAATGGAAAATGTTTTTACAAAATCTTCGCAAACACTATCATGAACTACTTGTGCATCAGATAACGAAACTAACATGGTTATATATATATATAATTTGCGAAAGCAAACTTACAGATCTAACATTGTTGGGTTGATGTTTAGACGAGTTGTATAATATATGTATCACGATCACTGATGGCGATCCGATGGATACATCTGTTGTAGAGTTGTCACTGACTCAGACGTACTTATAAATATAATTATTTTCTGTGACTGTATATTACTTTAATTTGTAGGATCCTTTACTATAGATAATTTAGCTGATCTGTAACAATAACATCTTCATGCCTTCTATATCATGTACTGTAGTACGCCGCTAGATTAAAACTGACGAGGAAAGGTAACACACGGCCAGCGAAAGCTCTTTTTTTGAGAGCCCAGGTGGTCGTGTGGTCTAGCGGGACGGCTGCAGTGCAGGCGATTTGGTGTCACGATATCACAGTAGCATGGGTTCGAATCCCGGCGAGGGAAGAACCAAAAATTTGCGAAAGCAAATTTACAGATCTAACATTGTTGGGTTGATGTTTAGACGAGTTGTAATATATATATATATATACAACTCGTCTAAATTTTTTGTTTTTCCTCGCCAGGATTCGAACCCATGCTACTGAGATATCCTGACACCAAATCACCTGCACTGTAGCTACACCACACGACCACATGGGCTTCATAACAATGAAGCTTTCGGTGGCCGGATTGCACTATAGCCGTCCCGCTAGACCACACGACCACCTGAGCTTCATAAAAATGAAATGAAAATGCCAGGTGGCCGGGCGGTTAACAACACATTAAATGTTTTACATAATATTACAGAACCAGCTTCTGAAACATTAAAGCACATCACAAACCTGCTTAATATAAGATAACAGAACAGAAATCCTTAGTATTACCAGATAACATAAGAGTTTTTACTATCAGTTACAAAATTAACATGCATAACATCAGTTATCAAAACTAGCAGCCTTTACGTAAACAAAACCAACATGTCTTACATCAGTTATCAGAACTAGCACCAGTTATCATGCCACTGCTTATGGAGATTTATTTACTCGAGTGTATCACCAGCCCAGTAGTCAGCACTTCTGTGTTGACTTGAGTAATCATTGCTATGCTCATATTTATAAATTAACTGTTAACACAATTTTGAGTTTTTGAAAAACTACCCTTTTTTGCGCCTTAATTTCTATATAGTTTTGTCCATAATAACCAAAATCAATCCAACCCTTTCTTTTAGGACATGGGACCTTGTCTATCAATTCTATAGAGATCTATACTCTTGTACACAAATTATTGTCATGATACTAGACAAATGCTTGTTTTAGCCCTTATTCCTAGTATTTAGGACAATAATGCGTAAATCAATCCCATCTTTCTTTTTGTGGTGTAGAACCTTGTGGAACAATTTCATAGTGATTGATCTATTAACTTATACTTGATTTATTGTCTGGAAACTAAATGAGTTCGGAAATGAACGACAACGTCATGACATGAATTCTGGTATCTATGATGAGTCTATTGATAACCACTTGTTCGATGCCACTGCTGGCGGAGTTTTAATTCCCCGAGGGTATCACCAGCCCAGTAGTCAGCACTTCTGTGTTGACTTGAGTTATCATTGATATGCTCATATTTATAAATTACCTGTTAACAAAACTTTGAATTTGTGAAAAACTAAGGCATTTTAACCTCAGGCATAGATTACTTTAGCTGCATTTGGCAAAATTTCAGGAATATTTGGTCTTCAATGCTCTTCAACTTCGTACTTTATTTGGCCTTTAAAACATTTTTTGATTCGAGCGTCACTGATGAGTTTTTGTAGACGAAACGCGCGTCTGGGGTAAATATAAAATTTTAATCCTGGTATCTATGATGAGTTTATTATCAGACATAGCAGCCTTCCAAATAAAAAAAACCAAGCATGACTCACATTCGTTAGCATCAGTAGTGGTTTTTCAATTAACCGAATAAGCATGTCAACTTCAGTTATCAATTCTAACCGCCTTTCAGTTAATATAACACGCATGCCTACCATCAGTTATCAGTACTAACAGCCTTAAATTAACAAAACAAGCATGCCTAACATCAGTTATCCGAACTTACAGTCTTTTAGTTAACAAAACAAGCATGCCTAATATCAGTTATCTGAACTAGCAACCTTTAACTTAACAAAACAAGCATGGCTAACATCACTTATCTGAACTTACAGTCTTTAAGTTAACAAAACAAGCATGCCTAACATCAGTTATCTGAACTAGCAGCCTTTAACTTAACAAAACAAGCATGCCTAACATCAGTTATCTGAACTTACAGTATTTTAGTTAACAAAACAAGCATGCATAACACCAGTAGTTAGAACTATTACCATTTAAGTTTACAAAACAAGCATGACTAACATCAATTATTAGAACTATAAATACTTTCACCAGTTATCAGAGCTAATAACCAAGTGTTAAATTAGTTAACATAGAACAATACTTCCTAATAACAGTTAATTAGAATACGTTTAAATTAATAACAGAATGGGAATGCTTATGGTAACAAATCTGTTCTTATTAGTGAAAGGAAGTATCAGGTTTAATATAATTCATTTGATTCAGTATGTAAAATACTAAAACAGAAACTGTTATTATAGCAGCAAAACAATAGCAAGATTAATTCCAAGTAAACTAAGGCCAACATACTGCTTGATATTAGCTGCGTTTAGTTATATGGTACAACGGAGTCACCGGATTCAAAGGAGCAAATATATTCTAAAGGCAAATTCTTTTTTTATCAGGTTTCACAGCCAGTGCCTTCAACAACGATAGTGACTATAGCCCAAACAAGACCATCGAACTGGATAATTCCTGCTATCCTGGCATGTCTTTGTTGCTTCTGGCCAACAGGAATATGCGCTATAGTAGCTGCATTTAATGTAAGTAGCGCCTGCAAAATTGATCATGCATATGTTTATTGTTGATTACAAGGTAAAAAGTAAAATCACTAACATACTGAACTCCGAGGAAAATTCAAAACGGAAAGTACCTTATCAAAATTAAGGGCAAAATCAAAAGCTCAAACACATCAAACAAATGGATAACAACTGTCATATTCCTGATTTAGTACATTAATTTTCTTATGTAGAAAATGGTGGATTACAGTCATATGAAACCTAAAAAAAAATGATGCATATGTTTTTATGCCCCATTTATGGGCATTATGCTTTCTGGTCTGTGCGTCCGTTCGTTCGTTCGTTTGTCCGTCCGTTCATCCGTTCGTTCGTCCGTATGAACTGCTTCAGGTTAAAGATTTTGGTCGAGGTAGTTTTTGATAAAGTTGAAGTCGAACCAACTTAAAACTTAGTACACATGTTCACTATAATATGATCTTTTTAATTGTCATTTTTACGGTCCACTGAACATAGAAAATGAGAACACATTTTTGTTTATAACTAAATGAATACTTTTCATTATAAAACTTCTGTACATATACTTTTTCTGAGGAAAATTCTTTAATTTGTCCACATTTAGAAGAAGTTTACTTTTTTTTAAATTGCTTGCTTCCAGAAAGCAATTCGTCGACATATTTACCGTATGCAATTGACATTAGCGTGACCCTCCTTTAAATATCCGTTAATTGCAATACGCATGGTTCTAACTGTCATTGAAATAAACTATTATCTGATTGTACATGTTATACACGTGCCCAATATCCTTGCGTTTTTGATGATTGTTTACCAAAAGGTTACAATCGGTAAAAAACGGCTTCAAAACACGACAATTGGGTAGCTGATATATTTTCACGTCATAACAGACAGAGAGAAAAAAAAAATGACGATAATACGATATGTTTGCATAAAAAATGATAAATTCGTGCACATAGTACTAAGTTTATGATATAAACATGCATTGGTTCATGAATTAGATAAGAATAATTTTTACCAGTCACTCGTTTTATATGACTTTAAAACTGGGTTTAAAGCTAGGTAATTATATAAAATTTATATACATATATTATAATTATGGCTGCAAAATGTTTAAACTGAGATAATCTTTCGGGCAGACGCGCCATTTAGCAAGCATCAATCAATCACACGTTTTGATAGAAAAGAAATACAAGGGATGTTTCATTTCAGTAAAGCTACATTGTGGTATTACTCTGTATTAGAAATGTAATAAATAAGTGAAAACAGTTTTAGATTATCTCGCACAAAAGGGCAAGTGAGCTTTTCTCATCACTTCGTTAACTTTTACAAAACTATTATCCCCTGAACTGTTGGACCACATACCACATTTAAGTAAAATTGGCAACAACCATCATTGGGGTATCGATTGCAAAAATATGTCCAATTACACCACCTGCACTCGAATGCAATCTTAATTGACTAAATTGTGAGCTTACTTTAAGCTACAGAACTGATCAGTAAGACAAGGTCAACAAAGAAGTATTCATGGTAGAAATCGTCAGTCTACTCTTAATTTTAGTTATTGCTCTTTCAATACGATTTTTACCAATATGCGTGTTTGCCTTATATCTTAAAATTTACAACAGATAGTAGATAACGTTACCTGGTAAAAATAAAAAGACCAGATCTACATTTAAGACAATATAGAGGATTTTTTTCGAGACTCTTTATTGGAGTTTTTGCCCTTTGAAGGCGAATTTTACCAACCATTTTACATCTTGTCTTTCATGATAAAAATATAACGGGTAAAAAATAGCTTTGAAAATAAAAAAATTGGGAAGCAAGGCAAAATCCAGAAACAGATCAAGTTTTGCCGATATAGTTAGTAGACTATGTATAGTAGTGATTGCCCTAGAGTGATGATTTATCACCCTCATTTGTGTTTTGAGCAAAAACTAAGAAGATAAAGATAAATTAAACAGACAAAATGATAAGCGATACAAGATCAACACAATAGTTATTTTTCTAATGAATTCCATTATTGTCGACAAGGTTGGAAAGTGTCTATTGCTGATCATTCACAGACAAAGACCTAGATGAAAGACACAAGTTCTATGGAGTTTTTGTTATACGACAACAAAATTTCTGCAAAATTTTGGTCGTTTCATATAAATAAACTCATCATATATACCAGAATTGAAATATCTTATTAACGCCAGACACGCGTTTCGTTAACAAAAGACTCATCAGTGACGCTCGAATAAAAAATTAAAAAAAAAAACCCAAATAAAATTGAAAAGCATTGAGGACCAAAGATTCCTAACAATTTTGCCAAATACAACTCAGGTAATCTTTTCGGGGAACTAATACTCCGCCAGCAGTTGCATTAAACCAGTAGTTGTCAATAAACTCATCAAAGATACCAGAATTCATGTCATGACGTTGTCGTTCATTTCCAAACACATTTAGTTTCCAGACAATAAATCGAGTATAAGTTAATAGATCACTATGAAATTATACCACAAGATTCTACACCGCAAAAAGAAAGATGGATTTATTCACGCATTATTGTCCTAAATATTAGGAATAAGGGATAAAACAATCATTTGACTAGTATTATGACAATAATTTGTGTACAAGAGTATGGATATCTATGGAATTGATAGACAAGGTCCCATGTCTTAAAAAGAAAGGGTTGGATTAATTTTGGTAATTATGGACAAAACTATTTAGGAATTAAGGCGCCAAAAAGAGTAACAAATCTGGTTTCTGGACAATAACTTGAGTATATGTCTCTTGATCTCTATGAGACTCATGTTTAATGGGGTTTTATATAAGACTAATACAAAATGTAACCTATGAAATATGAACAATTTCCTCTGACATTGAATCATTTTAGGCATGTATCCAGCACAGCTATATAGAGGAATTAGTCATCTAATATAAAAAATAATAAAGCGATGTGGTATGATTGCCAATGAGACAACTTTACAAAGAGACCAAACTGACACAGACATCAACAACTATATATCACTGTACAGCCTTCAACAATGAGCAAAGCCCATAAAATTAATCAGCTATAAAAGGCCCCTACATGACATTGTAAAACAATTAAAACGGCCTAATTTATGTACAAAATTTAACGAAAACAAATATGTAACACATAAACAAACGACAACCACTGAATTACAGGCTTCTGGCTAGGGACAGACAAATTTATAGAATTTGTGGCGGGGTTAAACATGTTAGCGAGATCCTAACCCTCCATTTACCTTGGACAGTGGTGAAACAGTACAACATAGGAACGAACTATAAAAATCAGTTGAAAAAGGATTAAACCATCAGATGGATAAAATACAAATGCTACAAATACAAGTTGACGTGGCCGGGTACTTGTACATCACAACAACAAAAAGACACCAAGTACAGATCGCAGTTACTGACAGCTAGTTCTAAGCCACTAACAACTCAAACAAAACATCATGTATCTAAGTCCAGTTTTCAATTATACAATGTATAAAGAAAAGAATCATATATTACAAATAGAACACTTAAACGGATGTTTGAGAAAACAAAAAGATTAGATATTGTTACTTATCTCTCTCGGCCATTTTGGTCATCTTTAAATAGCGAAACATGCTCTAGCACTATCTAGAATGTCAAATATATTTTGAGATACGTAAAATTGATTAATACTGATCTGTCTACTCGATGCATATTCTTTAACGATCCGCTTGAACTACTTGTTTCCCTTTAAGTTTCACCCCTCTTCCGGTGATTGAAAATCGTGGCCTAATAGAAACGTAACAAAAGCTAATATAATCAAAAAAAGGACCAATAGGAATGCCAAACTGGATCAAAGAATAAGATCTATGTATGAAAAATAAACACGATGATTTTTACGACAGTGAATTTTAATATTATAGTGTTGAAAGCTGTTCCTTTAATATTAAGTGAGCTAAACTCGTATACCAATTTGGTAATTTCCCGCTCAAAGCACCAATTAAGGATAAAAAACTGACCAGATGTATTCTCAATATTCAATAAAAATTCGATCGAAAAAGTTCACAGGAAGATATTTCATGGTGATATTATCTATTTTTCAGTCCAACAGTGCCGCCGATAGTGGAAACATGCAGAGTGCTGAGAAGTCAGCCAGGACAGCCAGAAACCTGACAATACTAACTGTTGTCCTAGGTGCAATTTGTGTCGTCGGTGTTATAGTGTTAAGGGTTGTGATATATTCACCAACCCAACATCAGTACTATAAATGAGAAAGGAAGCAGCAGTACTTGAATCAAAGTCTATGTTACAATACACATATATAGATGCATGTTATATTACCTTTTGGTAACATTTAATCTCGTACACTGTTATAATACCTTTTTATAAATTTTATATGCATGAGGTTTCTATTGATAATTTTTAATGACACTATATTGTATAATATTGTTGTACAATACATTATTTACATTTAAATTGATGCAATTGTTAAAGCTGAATATAGTTTTATAAACTTTTGTATTTTGGTATATTTGTTATATAAAAGGTTTTATACAAATTCAAAATTTTTATCAAGGTATTTAAACAACATAAAGTTTTGTCAAACTGTTCAAATGAAGAGTAAGCGTGTCAAAAACCAAAATGTGTGCCACCAATGAAGTACAGAAAATTTAATGAAGAAAATCTTCCTGAACCGTTTTGTATTTTTGAAATACCAAATACCACATTTAAAAATCGTGCAGTTTCAAAAAATAAGTGAAAATAGATATAATATTCGAATTAGTTTTTATCTGGATCTTCTATGTGTAAAACATAACATCAAGTCGTAATGTTTTCCAGTAATTTCCAGCTTCGTGCGTATGTCAATAAGTATATTGACATTTCCTTTTATGTTTACTTAGTCACAGTTCAGTGATCTCTTTAAGTTGTCTGGTCGTTTTCTGCAGTCTTATTTCGCCTATTGTTATCTATTCCTCATATTTTAACAAACTATGCTTTTCTGCTCTTTCAATCACTACAAACCATTAAAGTCTGAAATGGCCTATATCTGTACTCGACTGTACTGATTTTTACTCGACCAGTCTGAATTGGTCTGACTTTTACTTGACATTACTCGACCCCAGTCTGAACCATACTTGACTGTACTGAATCATACTTGACCCTTATCTTTGCTGTTGAAAATAGTCTGAACTATTACTCGACCAGTCTGAAACAGTCTTAACCCATTCTTGACATGTACTCGACCTATTTTTTCAGTCTAAACCATACTTAACCAAAGGTCTGAACAATACTCGACCAGTCTGAACCATACTAGACCAAAAACCCTCTACTTTTTTAACTGTTTAAATAAATCTTTTTTTAACTGACATATATATAACAACAGCCAACAAAATTTATAAAAGATTTTAACCTTATATAAGAAATATATCTCTGATTATATTTAGGTTAAAAAAAAATATATTATATATAACTTATATCAAAAAAGGGATAAAATTGAATAAATAAAGAAAATTATTTTTCTGATTAGTGGTGAAATATAAAGTATAACCTCTGCTTGGGGCAAGCTCATAAATAAGATCACACCTGGTTAGAGGTATTAAATTCTAAATAACATTGATTCAAAATTGCAACATCCTGTTTAAATTAAATAACAAGGCCTTTCGAATATACATGTATGTACTAGATAAGTAATACACGAATTTAAGAAAATAGGGCTTTCTTTTTACCTGTAAAACACACATGTACTGAGTTAATTAGAACATATTAAAGTGTTTTATGTATGCTATGTTAATTTGACAAAAAATACTTAAATTAATTTAAAAAAATGTTTATTGTTACTTTGGAATACATTTCCTTTTTTAAAAAGGCTATCAAGGATTGCTAGGGAAATTCTATTATAATGATTATATTAAATTCTTGGTTTAATAAAACAAAACAATTAAGCTCTCATTTTTTAAAAATTTATTAAGTTGTTTTATATACTATTTTATATATATCTTAATAAAAAAACATTCACTGCATTAAGTCAACAGACAACATAAATCTATACTAGGCTTAAGTTAATGGTGCAAATAGTCCAATTACCATAAAATACTTCCGAAATATTCATAAGATTAGAATAATATTGAAAATATTAGTCACAATTCATTTTTTTAGATAATTTGATCAGCTTGTTTCATTTATATTTTAAAAGTTGATATACATTATTATGTAAGTGTTGATTAATATTGAGTTGAAGTTATATTATGATTGATTATTGTGAAATTTTAATTTCAATACTGTATTGAATACATTTTTAATTTCAAGTTGTTGTTTAAATTTCATTTTTATTAAAAAAAATCCTAAATTGATAAAATTCAGTTAATAGATACAAAGAATAGGTCTAGTTTGGTTAAGACTTGGTCGAGTATGGTTGAGACTAGGTCAAGCATGGTTCAGACTAGGTCGAGTATGGTTCAGACTAGGTCGAGTACGGTTCAGACCTGGTCGAGTACAGTTTAGACTCGTATAAAATGGTTAAGTACTGGTCAAGTACACATTCAGACTGTTAAGTATGGTTCAGAATTCAGTCGAGTATTATCAAGTAAATCTCAGACGAATTCAGACTGGTCGAGTAAAACTCAGTACAGTCGAGTACAGATATAGGCCATTTCAGACTTTTAATGGTTTGTAGTGAATTAAGAGGCAAGTTTGAACTATTCTTTTCCATTTGAGGTCATTTGTGTCTTTATAGTTGTATACTGTAAACCCCATCAAGGCCCTCATCAAAAGGACACTTTAGAAAAGAAATGATGAAACTGTCGAGTTATTCTGACCAAATTAATATAGCAATTAGTGTCCCCTCGTAACTCCTTACCCGTCCCCATGCATAAATTACAACTATTTGTTTTTAGACAACTATAAAATTAAGTGTAATGTAACTAAACAGTTGTTCTTCCTAGTAGTGGTTGTTGATAAAAAATTTGACAACCTTTTTAACGCAAGATGACCTGATATCAGACCCGATATCAGCTCCATAAGGCTTTGAAACTTGAAAGGAATGCCAATGCATTGTGGGAGTATTCTTCTATTTCCTGTACAATGTATATGTGCAAACTTGGTTCTAGTAATACTTTGCATGTGCATTCGCGCAATGCTTTTTATTTACTAAAATTGGACTAATTAATATTTTTCTTGTTGTAGTTTTGGTTGTTTGTTTGTTTGTTTTTTGTTTTTTTTTTGAGGGGGGGGGGTCTCGTTTGAAGCGACAAATTGTCCTGTCCCGCATGGTGTCGATTCTAGTTTCTGTTAGTGACATTGGATACGGCGCTTTTTTTTAGTTATGGAAAGCATTGAATATTCGTTTGACTAAAAATTACTGCGTAAGTATTGATATATTTAAATGTGGGAAACTAATTAATAAATAAAAGTGGATTGTTTTGGTCAAAGAATTTTTCTTAAATTCCATCTTCCAAAAATGTCAATTGATAAAGTTGTTCATGAAAACAGGTGAACATAATGCAGCGGAGCCCTCTCTAATTTAACTCGCAGAAGACTTAGATAAACAATCCATTTATTGAAAATCTATCACAAACTAAATACACAAATGCATGTTATGGTAAAATACAAAGAAAATGAATCAAGCAAGATATCAATGTAATGAGTTTAGCAAAGTTAAAATAGTAAAATGAACTACCACATCTTCTTTTTATGTGTAGCATACTAAGTAAAAAGTTAAGCTTAAAAAATGCTATTATGATATGTGATGCAAGTTAATTAATATAATCAGAAATATTGCGAAATAGGTAACCTTAAAGCAAAGGTGTTTACACTAAGTGATGTAAAAGATAATTGAAAAGAAGTAATATTGTTCACAAGGGTGACTCGTCCTCTTATTTGTTGATATTTTTTCTCGAATAATTTAAAGCCTGCTAAAACAGCTTTAGACAAAAAATCAATATCGGTTGATATGTTAATGACATATGGCGTGATTCCAGCCAAAATCCCAAGAAATATACATAAAATAGCGTTAAACCGGGGAAGACAAACCCATGCTTTCAACTATGTACACTAACTTAATCACACAACACATGTAATTATTTCCTTGTCCTATAGTTATATGTTTATAAATCAGCAAAACAATGTTCTCTTAGTACCCATCTTTATTGCTACTGCCTGCCACTGCAACAACAATACAGATAACATAACCACCAATACCGCAGCATAAGGTTACGAGAGTAAGTATTTTAGCTATGGTAGCTGATTTTCTCGCCTCGTCATATTTCATTTCACTGGCTTGACCTTGGGACTGTAAATTAAATATAATATTAGGTTTTATTGATGTTATGAACAGTTACAAATTTATTCAAAAGAATTTAATTTCTCGAAAATGCTATCCAAGTTTTCTTTTAATGAAACCAGTCAACAAAATTTAAAAATGCATGAAATAGATTGGTGTTTTTTTTAATTTAATTTGTTAAGCCAAGTCTAAATTGAAGTTTCTGTATAGTGTGCAAACAATTATTTTCAATGTGTTTTTTTTTTTCCTTTATGCTGTTCCTTTTCTTTGCTTTTTTTTTAAATTGCATTGTGATATGTATTCCCGCATGACAGTTGCATATCGTTTTACAGGATTAATACAAACATTTGTAAAATAACATGCAACATTTTTAACTGATAAATTATGTATGCATTACCATAGCTGCCGCAATGATAGCTCCAATCCCAGTGATCCAACAACAAAATATGCAGGTCAATACTGCTGGTGTCATGTAGCTGTACGGAGCAGGGTTAACAAGTATAGTTGGTCCACATTGTGGTTGTGAAACCTGTAAAAAGAAAAGTTTCTGGTAGGTGTAATACCACCAAATCATGGTACATCCGGCTTTATACAAAGTTAGGTCGAAAAAAAATATTTCCATGAATTTGACAGTTGTAGGTAATTAATCTTACATTTTATTGTAGTAAAACATTTTCTTTGCCATTAAAATATGTCTTGGTATTTCAGAGCACCATTATTTGTTTATAGGTTTCTTTAGAATATTTTGTAAACTTGAGCTTGCATGGTTACTAAAACTTGTACACAGGTTTAATAAGGAGGAACTTTAATTGGTCAACTTCCAGTGATCGTTATTTTCTTATACGCAATGAAATGTTCTGTGAAATTGTTCTATAGTACTGGACAGAATAAAACTTTACTCATGCAAAGAATTTCTTATCTGAAACAAAGATAAATTCTGCACATTTTTTTGAAAAGTGCAAATTTAACAAAGACTAATAGGAGAAATCATGGTATTACACCTAATATGGGAAATTATACATACACCTTTGACCTTGTGAGTACTCTTATGTGTTAAAATTTCTTGTCATTTAAGTTATATATTACAAAAAATGAAATATTCTGAGTGGATTGAGTCTCCAAAACACATTTTATTAGAAAATTTCCATGAAATAGAACTCTATCATGAATATTCAGTTCACAGAATAAGCCATACTTAGTGTTTTGGGGAGCTTTATCTCCTTATTTCTTATATTATACTATGATAGAACATTTTCCTAAGAAATAATTGAATAAATATATAGTAACTGTTATAATTTTTTTTTTAATGCTGTAAAACAAATTATTTACTAAAAGAGAGGCCTTTTGTGTCCCTCTCTGGAATGCGGCGTAAGTTATTTTTTTACGTAAGGACTTATTGAAACCTCCTTGAAGACAGTTAACTTTTATACGGATTGTTCGTTCATTCTGCTTAAATACTTCAACTACTCATTTCCTATAACAAGTCTATCATAAATGAGTGAAAGTTACCCCATTATTTTGATTTAATGACCTGAAAAGTTGAAATTTTGATGAAATGAGAGGTATAAATAGACCGAAAGAGACATTGTAAAGAAGACAAAGAGGTTCATTAGTGGTATTTATCTCCCTAAAATCATCTTTCGTATCATATTCAACTGTTTGTAGGCAGATGATCAGATAAATATTTGATCATTTATTGGTCAACACCATATTCTATCATGATGCGGATTGATTTTGATTTGTCGGAGAAATTTTGCTCGAATCGCTGTAGATGTCGCCTTTTATTAAACTATATATTTCTAAAACTATTGAACTGATTATGACAAAACTTGACAGGAATGCTTAACATAACCAGTTTAAAAAGGAAAAAAGTCACATTCAGTTTATTAAACAATAATGTTTTCTGGGTTTTTGGTACAGAAATATGTGAATGCATATTTAAACAAAACTTTCACATAAAAGGTGACAGATAATTTTTGAAAAGGATCTTACATGTACTTCTATATATTCTATAAAGCAAATTGTATTTTAATATATCCTACAAAGTAAGGATTAATCAAAAGGTACAAAAACATCTTTAGTCCATGAACGTCTTATGCTGCTTTTATGCTTTTAGCTTTTATTAATCACAATAAAAATACAACCGAATGCATTTTCAATCCCCATATACTAGTACAACGGAAAAAAATCACTAATCAACGGCTTTCTTTGTTAAATCTGGAATCTTAAGCATTACTTGCTACTTTCCCATAAGTCTAAAAAATGTGGTAGTCATTTTATGCCAAAACTATACCGTACCATGACTTTTGCTGAAAAATTCAACTTAAATTTTAAATTACATATTCGATTGCAATGGTTTCCTGGAGGTTAGTTGTACAAAAAAGTACATAAATACTATTCCTAATTAAAGATATCTGTCACATACTTTTGTACTCAAGAATCTTCAGAAGCACTCGTTTGAAGGTCAAATAAACAAGAAATCACACATTGTCGTACTAAGAGTAGCACCCTTATTTGTACATGTGTATGTCAAAGTGTCTGAAATAGGGAATTAGGTGTTTGATACATTCAAAAAGCAGATACAGGTTTAAAATTACCACTGCTTGCCAAATACGAAGTCCTTCTAGTTTAATGGGTAAAATGCTGACGACATTTTCAAAAAGAAATCATTCACCATATTGAAAAATAAAAGGTATCATCAATTAGTAAATATAAATCTCCACTGGCAACCTCGTACCAAATATGAGTTGTGTTCAGTAGTATTTAAGTGAGGGGTAATAAGTATTTGTTGAACGAATGAATGGACGAACATATTGATTGTAATATAGTCATGAACATCTGGTCATTGCTAGTCTTGTATGTTTTCTTTAATTTAAGTCCATTTATACGTTTTGGCGTCTAGTGTGAAGTCAATTTTCAAAGAACTAATACACATATTTGTTGAGGAACCAGCTAAAGCCCGCCTCCGGAAACGGGATTTTTTTCCCGCTATGTTGAAGACCCTTTAGCGGCTTTCGGCTGTTTCTTGATCTTTGGTTGGGTTATTACTTGTTTTGACTCATTTCTCATTTCTATTCTAAGTTTTATAGTCCTTGAGTCGAAAGTTAAAAAAATTAACACAAACAAATCCAGTTATGTAAGTTATGTATCTCATCAATGACATCCGGTTAAATATTTTGTATGCTAGTCGATTCTGTCCACGAAAAACTGTGCATATTGATAGACTGATACATTTTGTTTTCTGTCATGTTGTATTGTTTGTTTTCCCTTGTACTTACCACTACACTAGTCGATGATGTGTTTACCATTGGTTGGGGTGAATGGGGTGGTTGGTTATATCCATATCCACCGGAAATATCACTGAATCCTTCTCGTGGGGGCTGTGATTGAACGAATCCATGTGGGTTCTGTTGAACATATTGGTGAACATATTGTTGCCCTTGCTGTTGTAATGGTGGCTGGTTTGGTGAGCCATAAGGTGGAGGTTGTTGAGAAGGTGTTGCCATGTCTTTAGTTGCCGTTTGACTTCCTATTCATGGTTTAAATTTTTTTTAAATTCATGTCAAGATATATCAAAGAGAATAACAAATAATGAATTCCGGCAATCAACACAATCTCAGTAGTGAGAATATTCTAGATATGATATATCAGAAAGAAAAAAATAAGCCTATTGGATTGGTGCATATAATCACTTGATTAAAAGGTTTTGTAATCCAATGTTGAAACTATTTCTCTATATTGTTAAACCCCTACCATGATTTTACATTTAGGAAAATACCATGGTCCAATACATATTTAAAAAGAAGGGTTAAAATTAACAAACAACGACATGAACAAAGAGAAATGCGACTTAAAGACCTTTAGTAATGACAAAACACAAATCGTAAGGTAAGCAACTCCTCTACTAGCAGTTGAACCAGTCGTGTGGCACATTTCAATTTCAAAAACTACGATTATAATTTGGATTTGGGAATATCACAATTTAAGAAAAACCATAGACGACAAGTAGAGCGTATCTATTTTCATTTGTGATACAAATTTTTGCAAATTCCGATATCAGCCAGTCTTTACTGTATCTGTGATATCTTTTATTTCGAGCATCCTTTGAATTACTCAGTAAAAGGGCATTATTTGTATACCGGTAAATGAAGTTAAATGAAATTGAAATGGGGGGCTATATAAATATATATATATATTTATCACTTTACATTCTTTAGAAGAAGTACATGTAAGCAACACATTGTACAGATCTTCCAAATATCTTTTACCTGCTTGTCAAAACTGGAACGTTTCTAAATGTTAAATGAACATATCATTTGTAGTCAACATTTTCCCGTATACTAATTAACGTAATAACTTTATGTTTGTTCAACCGCTCGTAAGTTATTAGTTGTTAAGTTGGTCAGACACATATTGACTGTTTTAAAATATTTCTAGTTTGAATTATTGCATCAGGAATAGCATATTTAGAACGAAACAAAAAAAAACACAATAGTACACTTCTGTTCCAAAACAGTTTATTAGTTAGGCAACTTGGTTTTAGGGTAAACGTTGTTTGTTTATTGAAAACACGTCCTCCAAATACACAGAACAAACCCTAGGTTAAAAAGCTATATAGAGAACCAATATTTTACTTTCTTCCTGGGAGTGTTCCCTACTAAATATATGTATAAAGGCTTATACACAATTACCAGATTTTTTTTAAAAGTTTAAGACAATTTTGAAATTGTATGAAAATAGATATAGGAAGATGTGGTGTGAGTGCCAGTGAGACAACCCTCCATCCAAATAACAATTTATAAAAGTAAACCATTTTAGGTCAATGTACGGCCTTCAACACGGAGCCTTGGCTCACACCGAACAAAAAGCTATAAAGGGCCCCAAATTTACTAGTGTAAAACCATTCAAACGAAAAAAAAAACAACGGTCTTATCTATATAAAAAACGAGAAACGAGAAACACGTATTAATTACATAAACAAACGACAATTACTGTACATCAGATTCCTGACTAAGGACAGGGGCAAACATTTGCAGCGGGATTAAAGTTTTAATGGTACTAAACCTTCTCCCTTTTTCTGAAACAATAGCATAACATAACAACATGGAAAACCACATGATAAAAAAGTACATCTTAACTGGGAAAATTAAAGATGTTGCCTTTTTATCAAAAAATAATCACGATTACTTCTATTAGAAAATCATATATTTTGAAACAAGTTCTGATCACTTAAATATTCGCAATCGATCTCAAATAGAACTGTAATGCGTTAAAGTGAAATCGGTTTAATATTTTAAAAATAAACTCCAATCTAATGTTGAAAACACACGTACAATTTCAGAAGTAAAAGAAAATAATTTTATAACAAGTAAAATACATGTATTCTTTGTTAACTATCACCGGGAACTCGGACAACATGATATGTGACGGTAAGGGTTGTATAAATACATACAAACGTTTTGATCTATATGACCAAATGACCAAAAAGAACTTAATAGAAGGAAATACAATATTCATCAAAAGTAAACTTCTTTTGCAAGATATCTAACTTGTGTTTCTTCTTTATGTTCATTACATTACTGGATTTTTTTTTAAAACAACTGAATAACGTATAGATCCGAAGCACTTAAAAAAAAAGATCATAAGATAACTATGTCTATTGTGGTAAATTGGGAACATTTAATCGCAAAAATCAAAGATATAAGCTAATAGATATATATTATTTTATCCGACTTACTTACGTAAAGGTTACATTATAATTTGTAAGCATATTTATCTATCGATCAATCGTTTGTTATTGGCAAACATAAGCTTTGGTTCAGTGAACAAGGAAGTACACCAGTCCTTTGAATTTGATGTCTCAGTGCAAAAAAGATATTTGAAACCCTTGAAGCATGAAAACTGTATTCAATTGAAAAAATACGGCAACGTTCAATTGAAATATATGTTTCATTTTTCTATAGAATAAAAATAATTTAGCTATACAAACTGAATAATTAAAGAGTTAACTTTCCATTAATTTATTGCAGACAGGGGCTATTTTCTTAAACGATTCCTTGCAATGTTTACTTTTTGTTTTTTCTAGATTTACCTCAATCAAAATATGAAAGCTAGACATATAAAATGATGTATACATTATCAAAACTGTTTAAGACTTATAGCAGTTGAATAGAGATAGCTAAATTCATTTTAGCTCATGATCAACTTTGCTATAAAGACATTGTTCTTCGAAGAAAACAAACGGCCTTAAACAGATTTAGAACAGGTCTATTTATAATTTCTAGGTTCAATAATCTTAAACTTCATAATTGGTTGGCTTTGAAAAGGATGCGAACTCCTCCAGTTTGG
This sequence comes from Mytilus galloprovincialis, assembly GCF_965363235.1. NCBI lineage: Eukaryota > Metazoa > Mollusca > Bivalvia > Mytilida > Mytilidae > Mytilus > Mytilus galloprovincialis. The sequence goes on along the minus strand of NC_134844.1, from coordinate 34,807,098 downwards.
CTTCTTTAAAAAAAAACATTAGTATTAGATCGTTCAACAACTGCAGGTTTGATGTCGCTGGCCATAGTGGTAGAAATTTCTCCGTCCCCAGCTAAGTATTAAGTTTTACAGAAAAAATATTAAAACAGTAATTCTCTGTCACAATACAATCTCCTAGATACATATCGTGATTTGATGGTCTTTTAATTAGGTTGACAGCAATTGCAGTTTAAATAATTAATGGAAGTATTTTCAAAACTGTAGCACATACTTCCATAAAAACAGATTCCCAATTCTTATCATAAATTACGCTTAAAACCGTTTTAATATGTTTAAATGTTCTTGTAATATATATTTGTTCGAATAAGAAATTAATGAATCTCTATGTTTGCGAACTGCTATGGTGTGCATGAAAAAGAGACAGAATATACCAAGTAGACATTTATTAATTGATTGTTGGTGTTTTAACGCCATTATTTAGCGCCGCTTTTGGGCTTTTTCGTGGTTGCCAGTTTTTACTGCTGGAGGAAACCGGAATGGCCGGAAAAAACACCGGCCTTCGATAGGAAAAGTGACAATTCTAATAAATTACGATGGGAGTAGTGTGCATCTGCAAGAGCGGGATCATAACTCACAACATCAGTGTGCCCGGCAAGGGAGTACAGTAAAGTTACTTAGCACACTTGGCCACTGATGCCTCTTAGGGGAATTTAAAACTCAAAACTCTAGATAATTAGAAAAAATACTTTGTCAAGAAACGACGAAAAGAAAAAATATTTCCACGACGTTGCACGAAGAACCAGCAGATATTAATCAACTAATGTCAACATTGTATACAATGTATTTGTTTCTTCGATTGAAACTCGAGATTTTCCTAAACTTACAATTGCCGAAACTGAAGTTTCAAATCATAATTATGGATTCGCATGAAAAAAAGCCATGCAATATTAATTTCAATTAATAAGACTCAAATAAGGAATTAAAACCCTACCTGAAGATAGAACGTAACTTGTATTTCAAACGAAGATTGTTTGTTTAATGATTCACAACTGCGTATAAATCTCGTACCTGTGTTACATTAATTCGCCAATAAAATAGTCTTCCAAAAGAACTGCAGACTTTCTAGTAAAACCTTATATGAATGTGTTTTGAACCCATGCCTAGATTTGATAATTATCTTTTAAAATTTAGGCAAACTAACAAAATATAATACAATAAAGACTGAGTAACAGGTAAATTCTAGTATGTTAATGTTATGAAAATAGCTCATACAAAATCCTAACAAAAAGAAATAGAATATGAAATATTTTCCCAAACTGTCATGCGTAATCTTGTTAAAATAATAATGTTCTGCACTGGTAGCATAACTTTTTAAAAAACCTTTGAATTTTTCTGAAAACTAAAGATATTCTACAATAGACTAGATTACCATAGTTGTATTTTGGCCAGCCCTGTCGGTTTTTTTTAGCTTACTTCTATTCAACTTAGTACTTGATTAAGTCTTTCAATTTCCTTTATTCGAGAGTCACTGATTTATCTTTTATAGAAGAAATGTGCGTCTGGCATTCAGAATTACAAGCATCATTTTTCGTTAGATAACGGACATATAATAAATAAGGTATTAGATGTAAGATACTTTTTCATTGGTGAAATGAGATCGTCATTGGATTAGCTTCTGCTGACCAGAACAAAATCTTATCTTACAACTTAGATCAAAGGTCAAGTATTTCAGGACAAGACAAAATAAGACAATTTATTACAACTGAAACACACGTATGGTGCCTATTATATGTACATTGTAGATGTTAATATAATATGTCCGATATTGACTTTTCCTTTTTATTAGCGAACAAACTACATTACCTGGACCACTAACTATCAGAAGCAGCCAAGACGTAAATTTTTCAGCTTAATGAGAAAATATGAAACATTAAAAAAAACAAACATCTAATCTACCAAAGAAAGGTATTAAAAGTAGTATATCGCTATTCAAAAGTGATTAAACGATTAAGAGAAAAAAACAAATGTGGGTTAAAAACAAAACCCTATTGAAACAGATCACTTGAACTGCAACAAAAACAAACGCCAACATAAATACAAACGATACAACCATAACAACCATACAACCAAAGGAAATGGTGTTCTTTCAACTATCACGAAACACTAAGGAAAGGAGACAAAACAATTAAAATCATTTTCTATGGACGAGATCCTTAGATAAGGCAGAACTGAATGATTGAGGAAACGCTTATAGTCGAAAATCATCAACCATTTTCTTTTTCTACAGAGGCATCTATTACAAGCAAAAATCAAAACTCATGCTGACTCTACCAAATGCGTAAAAATCCTTAGCACATTGATATTTTATTTACATTAATTTCACATTTTAAAATACATGTACATGTATTCATAAGTGTTAGTTTAGTATGACGTCCATTATCACTGAACTAGTAAAGATATTTGGTTAGGGGCTAGTTGAAGGACACCTCCTGGTGCGGGAGTTTCTCTTTGCATTGAAGACCTATTGGTGACCTTCTGCTAATGTCTGTTCTATTGTCGGGTTAAGAATTCTCATTACTGCTGTTGTCATGGGATCATTAAATTTCAAATATCAATGTTTCATATGTAAAAATAAATTTTCCTTCAAATAAAAACCCTTCTTTTGTTTTTTTTGGGGGGATGGAAAAGGGTGGAGGTAAAACACTTTAAAAGGGTTCAGCTACACATGCAACATACCTACATTTTCAGTGTTACTTGTATCTTGTATCTTGAAAATTTGAAATGTAAGAACGTTTACATATATAGTTAAACGGGTTGTAAAATAATTATCAACCAATTATTCTATTTTCATATTACAATTATGAATTGAGATTTATTCAATACATATGCCAATAGGTTTATTAATACATTCTAAAAAGTTGGCCTATCCGACCGGAAATTCAAGGAGATTAATGATAAAGGCTTATCACTATTTACATAACTTAAACATAATTGTAATACATTTTGGTTAAATCTTTTTTCAATAGACTGACTGATTGAAGTATTTTCAGATGAAATATGCCTTGCTCTACTTGCTATATCCGTGAAAGTTTTAAATTTGTATGAGATACTTGCTTGTGGAACAAATTGAGGAAAAAACATCAAGAATAAAAGTAATTCCAAGTCCAAGGGGATACATACGTATAACACTATAAATCGAAAGATTTTTCACTGATTACAGTGTACTGCTTAACAGGATTTGGAACTTTTTCCAACCAGTATTTGTGTTATATCACAGGACATACTGGGAAGTACATTAACACCTGTTATTGCATAAAAATTATAAATCTTACCCCTAGCATCAACTCAAAAGTTCTTTAGGCATGCTTAAATTGATTAGATCAAACTCATCGTTCTTATCAAGAAAAGAAATCCACACGAAAAGTTGACTTTACGGTATTGGCTGTGTTCATGTGGGATTCTATTTTGGTAGTTATCTCATCTGTAGTCAAAACACACATTTGATAAATACATGGAAATAAACGTTTATTTTATAAAATTTGTTTGAATACAAAAAACAGTTTCACATTCCCCTGTTCATCTAATATAAATGTCTTAACTTTTGAATGATCTATGTAACAGTAAACAAAAGATACAGAGAGGAAATAAAAACGCTTTAGTACAGACGTCGCAAAAAACTTTGAAAAAACAAACAAGTGCACAAAACTCAAGGTCATCAAAGTAAACACAGGACCACAGAAAAAAGTGGGGGAGATATAAGATGTTTTTGAATGGTCAGCTGGGCTTTTGGTGGTTTTTTTAATGGATAATGTAATTTTTTCTTAATCTCGTGAAACTGCAGTTTTAAATCATTATTTTACATTTACAGTTTCCAATAAAAAAACACATAACCGCTTGTGAACCAAACTTAAATCACAAATTAGACCCCAATACCTGCAAATACTTCGTAACTTCTATTCAATTGAACAATTTTTGTTTGATGAAGCACGAAGGTTTTAACAATTTATACCGTCTGTATAATCTATATTTATAAATAAGATTTTGTTGACAGAACTGTAGTCTTCTATTATATTTTTATATTTTGTAAATGTGTTTTGAACCATTGCCAAAATTTTATTTGATATATCTTTTAGATTTATTCATACAAACAAACTATGATACACCAACTGATTAAATAAAGAGGAATGACAGTCTTTAAATGCATGCTTCTTAATCTTTGTTTTTCGATTTGTGTCCGGACATTGTCAGTTTTTTTTTCGACTTAGAGTTTGAACATTCCTCAGATATTGTGCTTCCCTTCCGGAATATTCTGCGCTGAAGACGAAAAATAGAATGAATAAGGTCATCGCTTCACATGCAAATCTAAGCGATGTGAACACTAACGTTTTGGTGAGGCCAATTTTCTTACAATTCTCAAAGGATATACATTGATATTTATATAAATATACTACTATATTGGCTACATAATGTTGTTGAATTCGTAGGTCTGCTCATAGCTGATCTATTCCTTATCCCACTTCCCAAAACAGTCAAAATCAATTTGATAAATAAAAATCATTGATATCCCATTTGATTGTAAGTCGAATTTATTCTACAATGATGCATTAAATATAAATATTACATATGATATATGATTATGAACTGTCCGCCAAATATAACACTTTTGCCTTATACCATTTGCTAACAGGGTCAACTAAACATGGGTTCATTTGCCCTTTTTTCAATACAATGCATTTATAAAGTAAATACATATGATATATGGTTCCTTGATTACTATATCATGAGTATGCAGCCAGGATGGGGATGGAAAACTCAATGCGTTTAATAGAAAAAGTGCCACACATGGTATAGAACTTTTGGAACACCTCCTTTAGGATTTGTTTATGCTAAATGTGTGCCCTTATCCAATATTGCTTTATTAACAGTCGAAGTTTATATTCTCTATCCCAAAAACCCTTCATCCTGGTCTATTGTTAATTTACTATGCTCCTGAGTATGCATGGAATGTTTTCCAATGCGAATAAAACAAACAATAATAAATCAGATACTATGATTCAATTTTCACCCCAAAACATACAGAAAAGGATGTTTTAACTATAGGAGTTTTTTTTATTATATTTTATAACCAAGCAAACATGTTTGTGTATTTTGTCACGTAAAGTGAAAATTATTTTCTGAAAATACTCTCAAACAGATACTGTTTCCATTTCTCTGTTCCAAATGATTTTATCAACATTTTTGCAAATTAGAATAGTGTTATTTTTTTATAGAAAGAAACCATTGTTTAGAACGAAATAATTACTTTTTAATGTGTAATAAGTTCTAATATCAAAATAAGGAGATGTTGTATGACTTGCAATTGCAATTAGAAAAAAATGTTCAGCAGCACTTTACTGCATTCAACAATGAGCCTGATAACACGTAAAACAATTCAAATAAGAAAACAAATTGTCTTAAATTAATTTATTCATGAGCATCAATTGTTTTCAACCGTACGGTCAAAATGTGTTGGAAGTGATGACGTCTACATTCTGGTCATTCTGATGATTGAAGTCACACGACAGATTAAACTAGCTATCGTATCCCGAAACTATCGTATTGTCGTTACAACAATCCCTTCCTCTTCTAACACATTTTACTTTTTACCGGGTTTGAACTATCTCACTATGAGCAACATTAGGATTTCCCAAGGATTTTGGTGTAATTCGCTGTTTTTAAATCTAAGGTTATATGTAGATGTTTTTTTGGGGAAATTGGGCTTTCCTTTTTGTCTGGTGTGGGTTTTTGTTTCTCTCTAAGACTCATTTATAAGTTTCTTGATTTATCTACCTTCGATCAAACTGTGGGTTGATATGCTATTGACAATATTTGAGGTAACTGCACACAACAATTAACCTTTCCATTTGTGTTATACACTGATGTGTAATTAGACAAATGTTTTTATGGTTTTGAACCCATAGCGGTATAGTCTCCGTTTCAAAGCAGCCAAAATATTCAGCTCGTTAATATCCAGATCGACAAAACATATATTTCATTTTAACTTTCATTTGATCTCGTCCGTAAATGCTTAACATAATTTGCAATAAACCAATCATCTATTAAATCAGCCAATCAATGAACAAACCATAGAAATATAATATATATGATGTAGATCTTAAAATGTTGTAAATGAAGTCAGGAGATAATGAAGAAGATATTCCATTTTAAGAACAACACACTATAATAATTCCACTATCGATATTTGGGACTATACAAGACACTTCCATACTAGACTTTGACATCTCAGCCTTTCCATATCAAATCTGGATCAGTGGAATGAGAAAGTACATATAAGAAATTACAGTGATATACCTGTATGGTACCGTATAATAAAATACCAGGATAATAATTTGACTCATAAGTGACGCTTTATTCAACACATTGGAAGGTAACATCTCGAAGTTGCAGATTCCGAAAAAGTCGTGATCACATATCATTTAAACAATCTATACCAGAGCTCAGAACAACCTTAGTGTTTCAAGTAATTTAACATTATAAACAGCAAATAACGATATAAAGATATGACAATTTAACAAATAACAATAAACCCAACATAACCAATTCAGCAGCGAGAAATACCATTCAAATTACAATCCAAACAATTAGTACAGTCACAAATAATATCATTTGAAAAAAACCGATTTCATAATCTAAATTTTATAATTGCGATATCATATGACTTCAAATTATATTAAGACATTTTGAACAATTGACATGATTAAACAATTAAACATTTTTTGAAGTAACATGCATGACTTGACTTCAATTAAAAAAAATATCAGTTAAATTGAATATGAATTACAGTTTTCAATTTGTCTTTAAAAAGAAATCGTTCTCTTTTAAAAATAACAAAGTACGAGTTCAATTATCATTATATTGGCTGTCATACGGTTTATTCCACTGTCGTCTTATCCTCTTCATGTATATACAAATAATAGTATGATGAAATACTCTACATATTAAAAAAAACCCAATTTCAAGACATTATTAAAATATTGTAAGATTGAATATTAATTTTCTAGGAAAAACATATATATAATATCTGTGCTTTGTCTGAAAATATAAGATGTATGTGTACTATCTTTAGCTTAAGATGATACCTTACACTACAGGAAGATAAATCTGTAAAGTCAGCTAATCGTTTTAATTACGTTGTGTTGTAAAAGGAATATTAAGCTTCTCAATGATCAAAATGGGTGTTTGTCAAATTGCTACATAACCAGTGTAATTTTTCTGACAAAACGGTTGGTTCAAATTTTTTGAAATTTTTATATTTTTGTTAGAGGGTCAAAGTAAATACTTTGACAATTTTTTTTGAAAATTAAAGGAGCCAAATTAACTTTATTGAAAGTGTTGGGTACCACCTTAATAAACAAAGCGAGACTTTCGAAACAAGTCAGATTTAATGTATTTTCCGCTTTGACATTTATTTCATCCTGCAATTTCTATGTAATGTTTTGCATTGTTTTTAGTTTTGAACTATTTTCCTTAAAAAAAAAAAATAGGCATAAAACAATCATGTATTCCAAAGACGATTCCAAAATGAACTGAGATTTTAGCAGTAATATTAAGGCTCTTCCTACATAGGAGTTTGATAACAAAATATTATATTTACAAGAAAAAATAAAAATAAAAAACGCCTTACATTTATTTGTATCCTTATTTCTGAAAAAAGTTTGATGATTGCAGAATAAAACAATTTTGAAATGTGACACTATTTACACCCAAAAATGTTTTAACATTTGCACACATGCACGTGTTGTTACGGAAACATCAACAATTCGACTATTTACAAATTAGTCAAATAACATTTCCATTAATTAAATGTTACTTTTATAACAATGAGATTTCTGTTGTCTAAAACAGAATCACCGGGCTAACTCCAATTCAGCTGTATTACTTGGTTGCTGTCACTGCTATAAGAATAATATAACCACCAATACCACAACAAATGGTCACAAGAGTAAGGATTCTAGCTATGGCCGCTGACTTTCTTGCCTCGTCGTATTTCATTTCAATAGCTTGACTTTGAGACTGTAAATAATAAAGGAGAGTTACATGTAATAACAACTGTTGACAAAAAATGACTACAAAAGGGAGAATACTACGTTGTTTCGATAAAACATTATTTGCCCAAGAACAATAAAACTTTAAAGCATTAGACCGTTATGAAATTCTGTGTCACACATGACAATGGATATGTTCGACTTGTAGTAGGTACAAAAATGTTCTATTGTTTTCGTTGTTTGAGTACAATCTATTGTCGAATTTTGACTATGAATAACAACATGTCGTACAAATATATTGTAAAGGAAATTAGTTACCATGCAAAATCACTCACAATCCAATTCTGGTTTCTGAAATCTTAATTTCAGGGTTTTTTTTGTAATTTGTGTTATGCTCATTTTTCTGTGGTTTTTCATTATTTCAAATTATATTTTTTTATTACCTCGTTGGCATGTTCTTGTATTTAGTGAATGTGAAACTTTCAAACAGTTATCTTTGTCATAATGTTTATTATTAAAAGATTTGTTGATTTTTGTTTTGGGGTTTCCTTTTGTCCTTTCATGTTCATAAGGATTTCGTAATTCTTCAACTAATGATTTTGATATCGTCTTATTTGTTTGCTTGATAAAATTAATTTGATATTAAATTAACATGATTTATTTATTACCATAGATGCCGCAACGATAGCTCCAATACCAGTGACCCAGCAACAAAACAAACAGGTCAAAACTGCTGGTGTCATATAGCTGTACGGAGCTGGATTTATGATTATTGTTTGTCCTGCTTGTGGCTGACACACCTGTCGAATTAAAAAATCATGATATTAATTTTCACTGTGGAAGTTATTTCGATGTATTTCAATATAGCCATGACCAAGTATTAAATACAACCTAAACTTTCATTTTTTAATTTTAATTTTCATCAATTCATATATCAGTATACAACTCTTTAGCTTTACGTTTTATTCAATCTAGATAATAATGCGTGAAAAAATAATGCATTCAAATTATAGAATAATCACAATTTTCAAAGTATCAATACATACAAAATATATAATCATCAAAATTGCTACCATTGCAGCCTTCTGGTATTCAAAACAGTACTTACTACTACATTAGTAGTTGTGGTATTCATCATTGGTGGCGCCATCTGGGGTTGCTGAGTATATCCATAGCCACTGGAAATATCACTGTATCCTTCTTTGGGAGGATTGGATTGAAAGAAACCCAGTGGGTTCTGTTGAACAAATCTGTGAATATATTGTTGCCCTGGTTGTTGTTCTGGTTGTTGTCTTGGTTGTTGCCCTTGTTGTTGATCGGGTGGCGAATATGGCGGTGGTTGTTCAGAAGAGCTCGCCATGCTTCAGCTGCTATTGGAACCCCTGTAATTTCTATTAAAGTGAATAAATATGTTTCAGAGAGAAAAGAGAAAAACACATAAATATTTTAAGTAAGAAAATAACTTGCAAACAATTCATAATATATATTAACTGATGACGTAACATATGGCTCTTAACATTTATTAGTAGCATTGATTTGGTAGTTTCAATTTTATGAATTTGACCAATATTGCCTTCGATTTAATTTTTCAATATACGGCATTATATATAATGCAGTCAAATATTTAGGTGAACAAAAGAATCAATATGTTAACAAACATTACACAATCGACACCTATATAGAGTGCAGTCATTGTCACAGCTGTGGTAAAGCCTTGTAAGAGAAAAACTCCTTCCTAAACTGTATTTTTCTTTAAGTTAAAAAAGGTACCAATACCTTGTTGACAAATTATCAGAATCTAAATCACAAATAAAACACGATGGTCTTGTAGTGTAGAATCTGGATACTGACGTTGTTTATCATCTTACATGTAAAAAAGGTTATAGTATTCTTGTATTTGTCTAATAAATCTTATTTTACGACTGTTTTGATGGTATCCATTTGATGTGGCACTGTACTTGTACATCCCGTCATTGTTTATTTTTCTGTTATTTTTTTTTTTTTTTTTTTGTATTCTTGTATATCATTTTTTATGTTTCTTTGTTAAATATGACGTGGCTCTGTATTTATGCATCCGTCACTATGTTATTGGGATTGTTCATATGCTTTCTCTACATGACTTTTTGAGTTTCTTTGATACATATGATGTTGCTCTGTACTTATACACCCCGTCATTGTGTTATTGTGCCATGGTAGATGCTTGTTTACATATTTGTTTGTTTGTATAGTGATTAAGATTAAAACATGATGCTGACTGCTATATCCAGATTTTGACATTTTTACCTTTTGTGTTTGTGAGTTTTGTTCACACATCGTTATCGATATAATAGATTTTAATGCGACTGTCATACAAGGGAGAGGTTTAATCAGCTATAAACCAAGGTTTGATCCACCTTTTCTCTACTTAAGAAAATGCCAGTAATAGGACAGTTGTTGTCCTTCGTTTTATATGTTGGAGTCTTTGATTTAACTATTTGATCAGGGACTTTTCGTTTTGAATTTTCCTCGGAGTTTATTATTTTTATGATTTTTCTTTTTTTAAGAACTATGCAAAATGTTTTTTGTTTCTTTCGTACAGTAAATGAGAAGCTTTTGTGCGATTTCTGATTAAATATCTGAACACAAACAAGTCTGCTTGTACTACTGGTTCACACAAATGACCAATTAGCATTCCGATTGTCTGTTGAAATTTCTTTTCACCTAACTCAATAAATATGTTGTCGATTCAACGGTATGGTATAAAAGATTATCACGTACATCTAATGTTAAGTTGTTTTTAAAAATAGTCACATGCACAATAATAAATTATCAGATGAAACGAGAGAATTGGACAGTGTTCTTACAATAAACGAAAACATCTAAATAATAATGATAACAATAAATGTAATCATTTTTAGAATGTGACAACACCAATACATAAATGTTTGCACCATATCAGCAGTAAGAAATCAAGCACATGTGTAAAATGCATTTTCTAAAACAACAAAAAAACTTCTCTGATAAATACCTTTATACTCTAATTGATGTCAAAGTACCTTAATTCCCCGTCTAAAATCACACATCCACTTTAAAATTCAAAATCAAAACACAAAACAAGTCATGACAATATTTTATTGCACAACAAAGCCTTGTAACACATAAAGAATCACATTATTCATTATAGACGACAGTAAGAACTTCATCAGAACCGCTATCAAAAGCAGACGAAGAATATCGATTGGCAAACAGTAAAGCAGTAAAAACGGCTGTCAACAATGTTAATGATAAATTTGACATAAATATCTATCCCTTTCACACAAGCTTGTGGCTTATATTTTCCAAAAGGATTACTAGATTTTGCGTTGTAAAAACTATAAAATGGATATACAGTTATAATGTGACATGATTTACTACACCTGGGTTAAACTGGTATAAAAGTATAATCAGCCAGAACATTTTCCTGAAGACACACTGACACTTAAATCTTGTCTTACAAATAGATATAAATCAAAATGTTCAATTTACGCTTGCTTTCATTGTGATTCTTTCAAATGTATTTTAGAGGTGCAATTGTTCGAGGCTGGTGAGAGATTTTTGTGTTTATGTGTGCATCATTACTGTTATACCTAACCTCGAAGAAAACAAATTCGATTTTCAAATTATGGCGTCGTTATCTTTATTGATTTTATAGATGTATAGAAGATATTATGAGTTAACATTGTCTTAAACAAAGAAAGACGATGTCTTTCAATTCTCATAAACTAGAATAAATAAAACTATATAGATAAAACTACATCTGTCTTATTAAAGAGAAAATAGCTAAACATGATAAAACAATGTAATGCACAAGTGGGTAGAATTATTTCGGTTAAAAATTTTCATAAACATCTTTGGCATTTAACTGCTTTCAAAATCTTCAATAGTTTGGTGGTTTTTTTGTTGTTGTCAATCAAAAGCAATATATTAGATGGTATTTACCAAGATAGCATGAGCCAAGGATGAAATAGATCACATAAGACGATTTCATACAGGGCTTGTAAACAATAAATTAGAAGAAGCCAATCTTATCGGTAGGTTTATATTGAAGTATACACCTGATATCCGCTCTTTGAATAATTCAAAGTTCGAAGACTACTATAACAATGTAGTATGTTCATTGTCGTAATAAAAACGCAGTCATACTAAAGCATTTAAAGTCGCTCATGACGTCACCTGATTTAAATATAGCATAGAAACAAAACAATAACAACTAGTGGATCTCGGCTTCGCTATTTTTTGGCAAACCTCATTTCATTCCTCTAGTTTGATCTATCAGTGTATTATGTTCTTCTTATCCGTGAAGTCGTTGTTTCTTTAACTATTCAAAGTTCTTTATAGAATCGTTATGTTGTATGTCTTTCTTGGACTGATTTCGGTATTGCAATCTTGTATCGTCCCATTTCACTATCTTCAGAACTATTTAATTATTTAAAGGAATAACTGTTCGCATCAATTAGTTTTACTTTTAGAAAACCTATAACTGTTACTTTATGTATAATACAAAAGTCTACCTCTTATATATCCCATTGAAATTTCGATTTAGGACACTACATAAACTGTTATATTACCTCCTATATTGATCTTTTCCTGGACATTGACACAGATGAACAGCTTCTAATAAGAATTTATGACACTTATTACGATTACAGCTTTCAAATTGTCAATTTTCATTTTTTTCTGATTCATCTCTTCTCCATCGTATTACGTTTATATATACCAAGCACAAGATTGTAATATATGGACTATTCAGAGTTGAATTTAGGTGGTTAATTAGCTTACTCATTGGCAAGCATACCCCATCTTCTTATTTTGAAAGTTTAACGGAAATCAACTATTATGTGCACTACGTTTTTAAGGTCAACATCTCGATTTATTTTACCTTTTTGATGAATCTACATGTATGTATCAACTAATTACCGAAATGTTGTGGAAATATAAGGTCATCAGCCACCAGAATAGTTGCCTTTAACTTTAATGATTTTGTTCTATTTCTAGTTGTGATATTTTAACTTAGTGAACGCAAATGGTGAGTAATAAATGCGTAGCTGGATAAGCTACTCTGTCGACGCGTCTGGTTTCGCTGCGTTTTTTTTTTTTTTTTGTTGATGTGGTTCCTCAAGTATTGTTTAAAACATTGTTTTGTCTTCTCGGTTGATTATTTAGATTTCAACATAAGTCAACTACAATGGCATATATTCATTGTGCTATTTGTTTTACGTTTACTTGTACATAGTAATGGAATTCATGAGATTGGGTTAGATACTGTAACCAATAATTGTTAGTTGTGATTGCATAACAGTGGCGTGGCAGTGTATACTGCAAAAAGTGTATGTGTGTATTGGGGGGTGGGGGGTGTCTATTAAAAGTGACAAGTAAAACAACAATTACAGATATTTATCGACAAACGTGAAGGGGACACCCAGTCAACCAATTTTTAAACTGAAGGGTAACTTTTCTAGGGTCTTCAGCAATCAAAATGCATGTTCATAGCAAAGTATAAAAAATATCGAACTCCAAGATAAATTCAAAAAGAGAAAAAAAGAGGACGTCCATGAACACTGACAAAATTAAACGCAGTTGAAATCTGAAAACTGAACAAGTGAAAAACAACTGTCCTGATTCTGTACATTCATTTTCTTGATAAACCGTCAACTTGTATGACAGCCTTTTATTATAAAAAAAAAGAAGATGTGGTAGGATTGCAAATGAGACAACTATCCACAAAAGTCCAAAATGACACAGAAATTAACAACTATAGGTCACCGTACGGCCTTCAACAATGAGCAAAGCCCATGCCGCATAGTCAGCTATAAAAGGCCCCGATAAGACAATGTAAAACAATTCAAACGAGAAAACTAACGGCCTTATTTATGTAAAAAAAATGAACGAAAAACAAATATGTAACACATAAACAAACGACAACCACTGAAATACAGGCTCCTGATTTGGGACAGGCACATGATACATAAATAATGTGGCGGGGTTCTTTCTTATTGACAATAAGTGTGAGCAACAGTGTAATGTGATAATACTTAGGAGCGCGTAGTAAAAACTTTGTAAACATACACTACATATAAACCATAGAACTAAAACAATATTCAAACACTTTCATATAATTAATCCAACAAAAAAGCTTCAGTTGATAGGAAGTTTAACAAATACACTAACATTTTTTTTTTTTACATTTTTAATAATGTTTTCATCAATATATATGTACATGTATGGTTATTTATGGTTTTAAATATTCAATCAAATTATTTTTACAATTTTCATGGTGTCATATTTGATTAACATGCATTGGACATGAGTTACGCGAGAATATACTTTGACTAGAACAGTGTAGGAAACTGAATAATGACATAATTACTTATAGTCTGACATTCATGTGTTCACTTTGATGCCAAATTTATGAATAGTAAAGATAATAAGTGATGGGTGTGAGCTTAATATCATAAAACAAAATTCTAAAAATAGGACGAAAGATACCAGAGGGACAGTCAAACTCATTAATCGAAAATAAACTGACAACGCCTGGTTAAAACTGAAAGAGGACAAACAATAAAACAAAAACACATGACACGACATAGAAAAACTAACGAATTAGCAACATGAACCCCACCAAAAACTAGGGGTGATCTCACGTACTCCGGAAGGGTAAGCAGATCCTGCTCCACATGTGGCACCCGTCGTGTTGCTTATGTTATAACAAATCCGGTAAATAGTCTAATTCGGTAGGTCACATTCATGAAAGGGAAGGGGATTGTAGTTACGACGTAAGGAACATATCCGATATCATTTGTGAAACGGTTTTCCATAACGGTTAACCAACTCGTGATGGCGTCCGTAAAATTTACGAAGGGATGATTTAAACTTCGCCATTTCGAACTCTTGGTTTAGTAGCTTCCTTGTAAGCAGCAACCCTCTATCAAGAAAATCATGATAGGATATGCAAGCACGGGAATGTTGTATCAATCGTATGCAGGTGCTGTTGAATGTTGCTATTTAGAAATGGAAAGTTCACAATTAGAAAGCTGAAATCATCTCTTTTGTCGTAAAATTTTGAATTATTTAGTGAAAGAACGTCATCTATATAGCGGAAAGTAGAGTTAAAAAGATATTGCTTACTTCTTATCTTTCTTCCCAATAAGTTCCTGTACGAAGTTAGCCTCATAATAATAAAGAAACAAGTCGGCACGACTGAAGATCAGTGTTTATATATATTCTTTAAGTACAAATAAATAAAGAAACAATGTTGGTTTGGAGGACAACAACTTCAATACAACAGCTAAAGACACCGATTGTTTTTTTTAATCAATGTCCGTTTATAGAATAAATAAAAGGGGACGTGTAGTATACCGAGAGGAATAGCTATCAATTAATTCAACACGCCCCAAATTTCTGTCATCATTTATCTTTCACAGCAGTCAGTTTAATGGGAAAATGTAGACATAGTTTCTATGCACCACACTTCATCAAACCACTTTACCGAGTGTGACTATATTGATATTCAAAACAAATGTCGATAAAAACGAGTGCTTGGGTCCCTGCCCCAATGAGCGTAATAGAAATTGCTTAACAGATGCATGGTAATGAGGAAAACTTAACAATATGACTATTCACATAATAGTAATAAAAGAATACATCACATTTTTGTTTATAACGTATCTAACATATCATGATGTGATAGTTTAAGCAAAATAACTGGGCGAGATGATATTCAGCTTTATTGTCCGGCTACTGACACAGCTACAAATATAATAACGCCGCCAATACCGCAACAAATGGTAACGAGGATAAGGATTCTAGCTATATTAGCTGACCTTCTTGCTTCGTCGTATTTCATTTCACTTGACTGACTTTGAGACTGTGAATAATAAAAAGGAATCGATTAGTTACAGAATAATACATAACCGATCTGCAGTAACATTGAAATTAACAGAATACATTATTTTTGTTCCTTCCGCAACCTATTGATAACTTAACTGCAGTTTGTTGAAATATTTCGGATTCATGAGGTAGTAGATTTATGGTTTCGATTTTAACATATTATATCTTAATCATGCTAATGACAAATATACATTTTCCTGGGTAATTGTTTAATTAGTATAAACTACATACCGAATAGCGACTTAATTTACGGTGTTTTTATGTTCGCTTATATTCGCTGATAGAACAAAATCGCCAATTAAAAATTTAACATGTAATGGTAATCTAAAATAGTTTTGAATCAGCCTGAATAGTCATCCCCAAATTATTTGTACACACTATTTAATGAAAATGGCGTAGTTTACATCTGCGAAAAAAAACCCGGTAGATCATTATAACTGGTTCACAAGGAACAATAATACTACACAATTTTTGAAATTGTAGGTCACATATTTAAATGTATATGTTCCACTCAAAAAGGCTTCAATCCTGTTTTGCTGTTTCCATTTGTTTGGCACAACTGATTGCATTGTTATACTAGTATCTTATTTATAAATATTTTTTAAAATTTTATAATTGACCTTTTCTTTAAATAACCTTCCTTTTGAAAGCTACATCTACATTTCACCCTATGCTAAATTAATAAGTATTTGTTAAGTAATGGCTGTTGATGACATATGAATAAATTGATTACTCCTTTCTCATTTGTTTGCTTGATGTAACACATGTTGCAACTTATATGATATTTAAACACAATTATATTTTACCATAGATGCCGCAATAATCGCTGCAATACCAGTACACCAGCAACAAAAGAAACAGGTCAAAATCGCTGGTGTCATATAGCTGTACGGAGCTGGATTAATAAGTACTACTGGTGCAGCTTGTGTCTGACACACCTGTAAAATGATGATGCACATCAGGGTAATCATTCACAGAAGAATAGTACTTTCACTGCTATTTTTCATTGATATATGTGTTATTCAGACCATCAGGGTATATAGCTATCAGGTACCAGGATTATAATTTAATACGTCAGACGCGCGTTTCGTCTACATAAAATTCATCAGTGACGCTCAGGTCAAAAATACTTATAAGGCCAAAATAGTACAAAGTTGAAGGGCATTGAGGACTCAAAATACCAAAAGTTGTGCCAAATACGGCTAAGGTAACCGTATAGTACGGTGTCATGTGTTTGAATTTACATATATTATCGTAATTTTTTTTAATCAGAATCTGTGTAAGAGCAATAAAATAAATAATGGTCGTAAAATATATATTTCTGGAAAAAATCTGCTACATTACGTTATCTTTAATTGATGAATGCCAATACAAGAAATATGTATTTCAATTCACCATAGATTGATCAGTTGCTGTCCTTCCATTTTTTCTAATATTTGAAACGGTACTTACCACTACATTAGTAGTTGTGGTGTTCATAATTGGTGGCACCATCTGGGGTTGCTGAGTATACCCATACCCACTTGAAGCGTCACTGAATCCTTCTTTTGAAGGCTGTGCTTGAACGAAACCATGTGGGTTCTGTTGAACAAATTGATTAACATATTGTTGCCCTTGTTGTTCCAATAGAGGCTGATTCGGCGGATGATATGGCGGAGGGGGGTCATTAAAGCTCGCCATGCTTTCAGATCCTATTGGATGTCCTGTAATTGATAAAAGTACAAAAACAAAAGGAAGATAATTTCACAAAAAACAACATCTCAACCCAATTGTTCTTACATGATTTGCATACTAAAATTCATGAAAAATGTTGATCTCTGTTAGAGTATGAAGAGGGACTTAGTTGGTTAGTCTATATAATATGAGGAATAATACTAGAGAAATAGTTGTTAGAAATTCTTGTTAGACTATGTTGTCGAAACGTCTTTCATAACCTACTAAGAAATAAAAATGTTATTATTATTCTAATGAATTACTTAAAGAAACACTGCCTTAGAACATGGAAAAATGAATAAAATTACAATGAAAGAATTGTCCACGATATTTCGTGAAACATCTCAGTAAAACAACATGATGTTATATGTCTGAAAACTTTAGCGAATAGTTGTGTCATTGGCAATCATACCACATCTCCTTAGTCTTAAATGTTTTATCAATAATTTTAAAAATAACTTATATCTTAAGTTTTGTTTCACTTTCGTTTTATTTCATTTAATCGGGGATATTGCCATTGATAAAATGGATAGCTGTAAAGTTATAATCCAAATACCTCAAATTTCGATAAAGATTTTAATATTGCACAATCCACTCAACTAAACATCTGATTACTGTAGATATATTCTAGAGCAAGTTGACAAAGAATGTTAAAGTAGCAAGGAAGATCCACCTTTATCGAAAATTTTATCTTAATGGATCACTGCAGTTGTTTACCTTCAGAAATTTACTTGGATAAAAATATCAATTATTAATTTTGTGAGTCCGAAGTACTGGTCTGAAATTACATACGTTGTCTCATTGGCAATCATACTACATCTTCTTTTTCATATATACATTAGGAACACTAAAGCCCAAATATTTGAAAGCCAGGGATGGATACATACATAGATGTGTTATGAGCTCATAAAACAAAACCAGAACTTAAAAAATCACATAGTTCAAGTAAGATCATAACTTTGCCTTCGGGTTCTTCCTCTCTGAAAAAATCTGATAGTATTTATACGTTACGAGTGTATCTATGAATACAGTTGTTATTTTTTTCTCTGAATTTTAGTTCAACTTAAGATACAAGTAAACTAACCATACTTGTGATTCAATTTTTTAATTGTTGATGGGTGTCTGTAATAATTGATTACACAGAATATAAAAGAATCTATAAGAGTGTAATTGGCAAACTTAATTCTTTTTTTTTTCAGTAATTGTCGTTGATTATGTCTGTCAAATTTGTTTTTCCTAAACATTTTTCTTATGCCTTAGTTGTTTAAAATGTATTGTTTGGTTTGACATTGTTCATGATAGAACAGCCTTTCATTGATTTTTACATTGTTAAAGGCCATAAAGTTGCATATAATTGATGGCATCTTCTTTATCTGAATTTGGGTGAATAGTTGTCTCAATAGCAATCATATCACATATCCATATTTTTGTATTAAAATCAGTTAAACACCTATGGGTATGTCCTTACATTTTTAAGTACTTAGCCCGAAATCTTTGACGTCATACACATATATATATGTTGGTTTTGAGAATTTGGTTTCAAATTACGTGCAAAATTCATTTTCTTTTATTTCATAGCAAGTGTTTCGGCACTGACATGACATATAGCAATCCTTCGTTTGGTCATTTAACATACTCAAGTTTTTATACATCAATGTTTATTTGCTATGAGTGTTTTACGTAAAGATACATTAACATCGCACCAAATTTGTATTATACATCTCTTTTATAGATCAATATTTGATGATAATTTTGCCATAATTGGGATACCACCGATGGGTTAACAATTGAAGTACAAACTCAATAATATATAAAAAATTATATACACATACTGTTTAACAATAGAATCGAATTCATAACAGTGTGGCTGTGGACATTGATTGGCGCACTTTAATATCCCATTAACTAGGACAGATTAGGTGAACGTTCGTCTATAACTCCCATTGCTCACGACGTCCTTAATATAAACATTTAAACCGTGGGGTCACCAAAGGTTCTCAACGCCTATATAAAACAAGAGGCTCTCGAGAGCCTGAATCGCTCACCTGGTAAACAATGCCTTCGGCCATGTTTTTTGACGAAATAGAAAATAAAACACAAACTTTATTTTATACACCCTACTGATCATTCAAATGAAGTTTGGTTGAATTTGGTTGAGTAGTTTTAGAGGAGAAGATTTTTTAAAGTTAGCAAATATGAAGAACAAATTGTGAAAAATTGTCAATAAAGGACATTTACCCCTTAAGGGGTCAATTGACAATTTTGGTCATATTAACCTATTTGTAGATCTTACTTTGCTGATCATTTTTGCTGTTTACAGTTTATCTTTATCTATAATGATATTCAAGGTAATGACCAAAAACTGCAAAATTTCCTTAAAATTACCAATTAAGTGGCAGCAACCCAACAATGGTTTGTTTGATTCATCTGAAAATTTCTGGGCTGATAGATCTTGACCTAATGAACATTTTTACCCCATGTCAGATTTGCTCTAAATGCTTTCGTTTTTGAGATATAAGCCAAAAACTGCATTTGACCCCTATGTTCTATTTAAAGTAAGGGCGGCCATGTTTTTTGACGGATCAAAAATCGAAGAACACACTTTGTGCAGGATAATCTAAGGAAATATCATGCTAAGTTTCATTCAAATCCATTCAGTAGTTTCAGAGGAGAAGATTTTTTAAAGTTAGCAAATATGATGAACAAATTGTGAAAAATTGTCATTAAAGGCCATTTACCCCTTAAGGGGTCAATTGACAATTTTGGTCATATTAACTTATTTGTAGATCTTACTTTGCTGATCATTTTTGCTGTTTACAGTTTATCTTCATCTATAATAATATTCAAGATAATGACCAAAAACCGCAAAATTTCCTTAAAATTACCAATTAAGTGGCAGCAACCCAACAATGGTTTGTTTGATTCATCTGAAAATTTCTGGGCTGATAGATCTTGACCTAATGAACATTTTTACCCCATGTCAGATTTGCTCTAAATGCTTCCGTTTTTGAGATATAAGCCAAAAACTGCATTTGACCCCTATGTTCTATTTTTAGTAACGGCGGCCATGTTTTTTGACGGATCAAAAATCGAAGCACACACTTTGTGCAGGATAATCTAAGGAACAATCATTTTAAGTTTCATACAAATCCATTCAGTAGTTTCAGAGGAGAAGATGTTTGAAAAATTGTTAACGACGACGACGACGGACGCCAAGTGATGAGAAAAGCTCACATGGCCTTTTAGGCCAGGTGAGCTAATAATTCGAAATACTAATCAGGAATTTGTGTTTTGATTTATATTGATTAATTAAACGTCCTTTACTTGTGTTTTTGTTTTGTTTCGACAATCAATTTTCATAATAAGATATCGCAAAGCCATGTTCTTTCAGAAAAAAGAATGACCTATTACTGGCTTTAAAAGTTGCAATGCATGTATTGATTGATTATCTTTTTCGGATGTCAAAGCGATTTAACAATTGCGATTGTCGAGTTATGTAATCTTTTAACTTTTATCTGGTCTAATTTTATTTTAGAACGAATGCATAATCCACTTTCAAAAGTTGTGCAAATACGAAACATAAAGACAAAATATACTTCTGCCCTGTCTTTTTCGTACTTGAAAGTTATTGGATAGTAAGAAAGCTATTTGGATTAAACCTTGTGAATTGTGCATGCATTTACGTTATTGTATTGGCAAAATGTATCATTTGGTGTATATAGGAAACTTAAACCGTTCTGCTATACTGCTACTATACTTGCATGTGAAAAACACTTGGCAACAGAAACGCATTCATCTTATCTATATAAAAAAATCGACCCAATTTACATGGAAATGTACGTCTTCGTGCATTTGTGATCGCAAATAAAATATGTTCCGGACCTTATGAGTATTTGGACCATACGTGTATGGTTGGACCATATTAGTATACCCTTATGGTCATGATATATGCGTATGGTCCAAATACTCATATGGTCCGGAACACATACATGATATTCTGTGCGTTGTCGGTCGTCTATTAATTTTTTTCTTTTGTTGATGGATTTGACGTCTTTCTGTGAGTGATTATTTGTTCATGACTTAAAACTTACTTGCAAATAATTTAAAACCAAGACTTGATTGATAAAAATGTCCAAACAAACCATGATTTTTTTTAAACATATGATACATCACATCCATTGCAAAAGGCTAAAATTCGCCAGGTCTTTAATTTTAACTAAGTGAGTTGACTAAATTAATGTTGCGGACTATTTTCCAATTTCCATGCGGTTTCTCTTTTTTTTTCTCGCTCATCTTTTATGTTTGTTTTTTTCATCCCAATTTTATCGGTGATATTTATACAATTCCTAATGAAAATATGTTTTATCTATGTGGAGATTGGAATAGCCGATGTGGTGATATGCTAGACTATATACCTGGCGTAGATTCCTTACCAGAACGAAATGTAGTTGATTTTAAATGTAATACGTATGGAAGCATATTTTGCGATTTTCTATCTGATATAAGCTGTTGTATACTTAATGGCCGAAATACGATTCAAAACGACTTTACGTACGTATCTACTCGAGGATCTAGTGTAGTAGATTATTGTATAGTACCTTACGAAAAGTTACAAAATTTTGAAAAGTTTAGTGTAAGTCGTGCAAGTACTTTAGTCGACACTGTAAATGGTATCGGAAAATATGACTTAAAAGGAATTGTTCCAGATCATTCCATGTTAACATGGGAGATGTCACTAGACTTTTTAGTGACTGAAATAACACGTGAAAATACCAAACAATCTGTTAAGACGAAGTACGACATACAAAACATACCTCAGGACTTTCTATTAAATTCGGAAGCTATTCGTGACTTAAACAAACTTATTTTAGACCTTGAAAACTCAAATAAGTCACAAGTCGATTTAGACCAGATGTATTGTGAATTTGTTAAAGTTGTAAAATCAGAGATGTCAAGTAAACTTTCATGTAAAACATATATTACGGATGGATTTAATAACAAACGCCGTAGATGCAAAAAACCATGGTGGAATGAAGAACTAACCGTTTTATGGAATTGTGTTTGTAGTGCCGAAAAAATATGGATTAAAGCAACCTGTAATAAAAGTACGTTACGTCATAATTATGTCCAAAAGAGGAAACATTTCGATAAAGCGTGTCAACGTTCCAAACGCCAATACTGGTATAGTATGCAAGATGAATTAAAGAATTTAGAAGATAATCCAAAAGAATTTTGGAGGAAAATCGGAAAAATTGGAGTAGGAAACAACAGGCAAAGTATTCCAATGGAAGTGAAACTGGAAGATAATACAATATGTACCGATCCAAAAATTGTTTTAGATAAATGGAAATGTGATTTTTCAAATATGTTAAATTCCGGAAATTTATATGAAACTACCGAAAAAGATGTTAACAGTTGCATAGTCTATCACACTTCATATTCTTATTTTAACATGCAGTTAGTTATATCTATGATAAGAATGAAAATTGAATTGTCATTGAGACAAAAACCCAACCAAAGAGCAAAAAGAAAAGAAAAAAAAGCCCAAGGCAACATGTAGATCTTTCGTATCAAGGGAATTGCTATAAATATATTTATTTCAGGTTAATAGTATTAGGCCATACTCAAGTTATAAAATAGATCTTGTCGTCAACTTTTGCAACCAGCTTCTATGTTTCTATAATGCACTGTTCATCTTTTTTGGGCTTCGACTTTTCCATTGGACAGACAATTTTGTTTTCGACTATTTTAAAAAGATGCATTTTTTTACAAAATCATACAAGTTAGGAGTCTCTGGCCTTTGGTAGTGTTGTATGTTAATTAATGTTTGTTTATTTATTTGTTTAGGAAATAAATATGACGTACATTTTCACTGAACTAGGACACTTTTTATAATAGTTTTTTCGATATCGCTCGGGCAAAAATAATCACGAATATAATGCCTACCCATGTTAAAACTATAAATAATCAATTATTTCTTGAACCTACCATTTTTTTTGTCTCTGTTGGATTTGTGTGGCATTAAAAAAAACCGGGTATAAACTACACAGTGCAGCTTCCAACAAGAATACAAGATTTATTGATTTTCAAAATGCGACCAAAATTAAAAATTTGCTCGCAGCGGAAAAAATTTAACAGTTTGATTTTCATTGAAATAAAATAATTGTTATGATTAACATACCGTTACTTTTTCCAATATAAATATTCGAACTATTTTGTTTGTTGTTTCCTTTATAAATTTACATCATTTTTAAAAAGACCACGCGTCTACGATATTTAGAAAACTATAAAAGCGATGTTCATTATCTTTCTTTTGCTGTAAGTTTAATTTAGTTATTTTGTGGCATAATTGCCATCTCGTATGTTTTAAATTTGAATAAAGAAGATTCAGGTTGTCTTATACGTCAATGATACATACAAAAAAACCGATAACAAATAAAATAAGGTGCAACATTCATTCTCCATGAAAAGAATACATCACATGGATGTAATTTTTGTAAGAAAAATACCAATTTCGTGAGAAGTTGTGTGTTGGACTTGAAGAGCCAAGGCAAACTGACAAATATCTGAATGAACGAATCGATGTATGGTATATAAAAAAAAACAAAGCCCACATGGTTAGCATTGAATAAATAGAAGGCCACTCTTAAATGATCACAACGTAGAAGTTTTTGTTCTCATAATCAATAAGATATTTTCTGAAATAACGCGGGTCCCCATTAACTTAAAAGTTTTTTTGGTTTTTTTTACCATGAATAAACTTTTTTTATTATTATTATTTATTGATATCAGCTCTGGACATTAATATTCTTAAAAGTGAAACTGTTGTAAGTGATGGTATAACAATTATTTAAAATAAATTCCTTAAATGATTTGTGAAAAGAAAATTTCATTTTATGTATCAAAATGTGTAACAAATGATTATTTAAATCCCCACTTGAAGGCCTCCGATAGACTGAGTGAGCATAAAATCATCGCCCACGACAAACAAGTTATAAGTAAACTTTTCAGTACAATTACTAATAAACGTTTTACCGTCGACCACACTGTTATGAATTTCATTCTATGTTAAATCCAAATGAATCAGTTGTCACTGATTGACACCGTCTAACAAGTTCCAATGTGTAGGCATAGGGAATATAAAAATGACAAATGTATAGCGAGTTAAATCAACGTGACAATACTGTGTCCATTATATTGTTTCTTCTAAGTATTTTAAGTTTATGTCAATAAAACCATTTTTACTACAGGAAAACAAGCTACAAGTGCACAGATAACATGCATATTTAGTGTATATTCCGTTAACAAATCTGAAAATCTATTTGAAAATACTATAATATTTCATATAATGTTGACATACTGTCTGTTGACCTAATTTCTGCTGAAAGGTAACAACTTAGTACAATATCATAAAATTGTACTAGATTTATTAAATATACAGTTTCATAAATCTTAGTTCCTGTAAGAGGAAGGCTTCTTAAACTGAATTTATATTATAGTACGGAATTCTGTAGTAGAGAATTGATAAGAAGTAGTCACTGGATTCGGAAACGATAATCAACGAGCGACGTCAGTCGCGAGTTGATTATCGATTCCGAATCCACAACTTCTTATCAATTCTCTCACTTAAACCATTGATTTTGATTTTTTTTTAACTCGGAACCTAATAAAACGTATCCCTTACGAATTACAAAATCTCAATCATTTTTTCAAATAAAGTGATTAAATATTCACTATTCGAAGTGATTTGTGTTCTTCCATGGATGGATTATTTCAAAGGTGAAATAAAAAAATACTGTTCCCAAATTAATTTTACTGTTTGAATCAAATAAATACACGAATTGCAAGAACAATATTGAAGTTACAAATAATCATCATAAATCAAAAACATATTTGAAAACGGTTATATGTTAATCACTAAGTAATAATATAGCAATCGCTTTGTAATGATAATTGCAATTTAAAAAGTTTTGAACTAACCCCTTAAAGGAAAATGTATAAATGTATGAGTTTGAGTAAAAACAGCTCATCAAAAATTGTGTAACAATGAATCTGACGATGAAAATATATTTATAACTCAGTCAAAGTTCTGTGATAATTCTACTAAAAGTGATGAGGATTTAAGTGGCAATTTTTTACTAATGTATGAGGATATATCATCAGCTTCTGAAAATGAAGCTACTCTTTAAAAAAAGCCGATTTATGAGGATATATCGTCTGCGTCAGATGAAGAGTTAATGTGCACTTTAGTAGATCGTGTAGACTCTGACTTACGTAATAAGCCAGGACCATCAAGGTTGAGCAAGATTGTTTCCGACAACAAAATAGAGGAACTTTCTGATAGAAGGTCAGTAATTTATATTCCTTTTTGTAACATATATTATTTTCAAATTACCCCCCACCCCCCACCCTCCATTTCTTTTGTATTCATTAAGAATATTACAAGATTACACTTGAAAGACCCCTTTCCGTACTTAACCTAATGAGGATTGAAATTTTGAGAAACGAGTCCAGAATAAGTGATATAAATATGTTTGCGTCATTTTGGTGCAAATTATCAAGATACTTATGTCTATAAAGATCTCTAAATGAAGGAAAATGGATAAAAAAAGTTATATAAAAAGCTCACTGAATAAGTTCCGACTTGCATGACTGTTATGAAAGCTTCGCTAAAAAAAAAACCGTTTAAAACTGAATTTTCAGCGTGTCTATTAAAAAGGAAGGTGTGGTATGATTGCAAATGACACAACTCTCTACAAGAGACCAAAATGACACACAAATTAACACCTATATAGGTCACCGTACGGCCTTCTACAATGAGCAAAGCCCATACCGCATACTATCGTTTTTTCTTCTTTTAACTTATAAAAACAACTACACAGAAATATGAAAAGCCATAATTGGGAAAACTTAAAAAAGAGTACCACAAATAACTAAAACATAAACGAAATATTATTTTTGGATTGTTCAACTATCGTTTCCGAATCCACTACTTTTTTTACTTCTAACAAAAATTGATGTATTTGTAACATAAACTTAGCCCTGAGCCCAAAAGTAAATGTATATTTGATTGTATTTAACTCGAAAAACGATTTACATTATTCAACTTGTTATTCTACCACCTTTCCGTATGAAAAATAAGGAAATGTGGTATGGTTGCCAATGAGACAACTATTTTTCAGAAATGTAAAGAGGTGAATGGAATCAAATTAAGTGTAACTGTTAAACCTTAAACAATAAGAATAAAATTTAGAATGGAAATGGGGAATATGCCAAAGAGACAACAACCCGACCATAGAAAAAAACAACAGCAGAAGGTCACCAACAGGTCTTCCATGTAGCGAGAAATTCCCGCACCCGGAGGCGTCCTTCAGCTGGCCCCTAAACAAATATATGCTAGTTCAGTGATAATGAACGCCATACTAATTTCCAAATTGTACACAAGAAACTAAAATTAAAAATAATACAAGACTAACAAAGGCCAGAGGCTGAGCGTAGCTATGTCAGGATTTTTTTTTTACTTTCCATGTATTTTTTCTAAATATTCAATAATGTATGACCTTCACCTGTCTCAAAACACCAAGCAATTTGATTGGTTGTCTCTTGAAACTATTAAATTCCCCTTTCCAAAAATTTGATATCAAAGGGACTTTCCATTCAAAGTGTTTTAGCCAAGAGAGGTAACTCTAATTTGTTTTTGTTCAAATCATTGAATGATTGACACTTTGCTTTTATAGTCTGTTTCTTCAAATTAGTTCTGCAAAGTTAAAGTAACATTTTATTGATAACAATATATATATTGATTGTTTTAAATATATATTGAACACATATTAAAATATGATTTTTACAATCTTAATTGCGTTTTTTTTATATTGGAAAAATATGTATCTACATTTTATAACATGATTAACAGCCAACTGTCTTTTTTCATGATACACATGTCCGAAGTCATGACTCTTATGCTGTGAAGTTGTCGCTTGTTGATGTGTTGGCGTTTCTCTTTTTTAAATACTGGTAGAATATATCTATTTCAATACCCTTTATCATGTTTATAACTAATTGTTCGGTGTGAGCCAAGACTGTGATGAAGAACGTACCTTGACCTATAATGGTTTACTTTTATAAATTGTGACTTTGACAGAGAGTTGTCTCATTTGCACTTATACCACATCTTCTTTGATCTATTATGTTATAATGCACCTTGTATTATAAAAAAAAAAATGTAAATAAGGAAGCGCCGTTTCTTGTTGCATATCACTTCTGTTTTTTATTTATTATTTTGTACATAAATCAGGTTTATTCTTTTCTTCATTCTTATAAATCATTTTATAAGTATCAATTAAAGGCATTTCAATTACTATGGAGTATGGATTTTTCCCATTGTTGAAGGTGCTATGATAAATTGCTCAATACATATTGAAACCATGAATTAAAAAATGCAATCACATACATTTTTTCTTTCATTATAGAGGTCTGTTCCTTAATACTGTTTAGTTGAAACGGTTTTGTTATTTAATATAAGCCAGATCTCCAATTATATACTTATAAACGAATGAGAGCTGTGTGGAATTTATGGATAAGTAAAAATAATGTTGTATTTTTTTTAACAACATTGACTACACATGAGAGTGTTGCAAATACGATAATACTATAAATATCAACAATAGTGACAGATTAGACATGCTTGACTTCACTCGGAATATGTAAAATACAAGATGTGGTATTATTGCGACGGTGATATATCCACCAAACCCCACAATGTCACAGCTATATTCATTCACAACTGTAAGTTACTGTAGTAAAGCCTTTAGTTTACGCAGTAGTGTAGCGTTGAAAAAATCTTAACTATATATAAAAACATCAAATGTTCCAAAAATTGGTGAGTCAAAAATTTATATATTTCAAAAAAGACAAAAAAAAAACAAATGTTGATAAATATTTTCGTAAACCTAATTGTAAATACTACTATTTATTAATTGTTGTGTAATTTATCATAATTAAATATTAGGTTAAATAATTATTAGTATAATTGAAATAACAAGCTTATTCAAGGGAGATAACAATTGCAGTTCTGGTCCATTCTTGTGTAGATTTCGCTCACAATAAATCACAATAAATCTATTCATTCATTAGGCAGCAACCATTTGATTTTCTGGGGGGGCTATGGTTTTTTTTTCTGTGCAAGTCGAAAACAATTTTTTTTTTTCAATTTTAGCATTACATATAGTGGCAGCTGAGGGTGAAACAAACAAATTATTTTTCTCAGAATCAAAAACAAATTATTTTTTTCTCCAAAAACTGGAAACAAACTTTTTTTTCCAAAAAAAAACATAGCCCCCCCCCCCCCCCCCCAGAAAATCAAATGGTTGCTGCCTTAATATTTACATCATGTACTATTATTATTGTTATTATAACAATTTATTTTTTACACAAACATGTACACCCCCCTCTTTTAACGAGGATCAATCGACAGCTGTTACTTTTGATTAAATAAACACTGTCGTTATTTAAAAAAAAACAGATTTATATTGACATGATGTGTATTGAAGTTCACTGAATACATGTGTGGTTGAATCAGTATTTGACCCCATACTACACATTACAACCGATGGAGTAACCAGCTAATATATCGGTTTACTCCTGGTTTGCCCACTTTTAATTCTACCAATTATCTATTAGTTATGAAAATAAAAAGGACAAAAGGTTTAATGAGCATACAATTGTATAGTCTGTTCCAACTTAGGTAAATAGTTTGTGAGTGTTTTCCAAATATTCAGGTTGTTTTATTGTATAGCAAAATAATAAAAAAATCAAATATTTTTCTCAGTAATTTAATATCAATTCAATCAATTAATTCAACATACATATACAGCAAATAACTAAAAAATGATATTCAGTTATAAAAGTGTCTTTATGTTCATTAGTTTCTGAATGATTTTCATGATAGAAATACATTTATACACTGAGTACTCATTTATTGCAAACTTTATTTAATAAATTAATTAATTTTATAAATGCATTGCATAAGGAAATCAATTAAGCACAGAAAAGTAATAAGGGCACTACATGTAAAATGATGAGAAATACAATCTTTTATATATACATCAAAAGTAACAAAACATTTAATATATTTGCAAAGTCACAATTAACAATAATTCACTTTCACATTGTTCGGTTCAAATGGAGAAGATGGGATGTTGCGTCAGAGTAATCTACCACGTTGATGGGTCATTGTTGGTATCTGTATATGAGTCTGGTGTCTAATTACTCTGTATGGTCGTCTTTATGGTGGGCGGGTTCCTCCTGCTGCATACTGGATAATGTTGCATTCTGTTAGTGCTTTTGTCTTCTTCAGTAGCTCAATGATCTCGTAGATGTTTGGGTGGGCGTGTTTGAGTCGCTTCTTATGTTTGTTGTGCCATCCTTCCAGGTGATTTGTGTATGGTGCGGGGTCCTTCTGTGTAATAGTGGTTCCATAGAAAGCGGTAGTTTTCAACCCCAAACTCTGTCACGTAATCTGTAAATGAAATTGTAGCGGGTATGTTTTCAGTTTCTCTAATGTCTTCTAAAGTGTTTAGCTGAACATCGTCAACAAGGTGGGGTGGAACAAGATGTACCAGTAGTACTGCGACTCGTCGTATCAGTTGAGTAATGTCTTCATTTTCTTTATAATAGGACTGTAGTCCATATTTCTGTGCCTTTCGCCATATACACTAGGTGAAGAAGCAGCCTTTCACGGTTACCCCTGGACATACTGTCTGTGTTGCGTTGTTGGTTGCTGTCTCGTAGTCAATAGATAGTGTTTCTGGTTGAAGCTGTAACTGGTGTTGTTGATCAATGGCTACTGAACAGTTGCATTTATATTCTAGTTGTTAAATTTAATTGGATAATTTTATATTTTACTAAATTTTGAAACAGTGTATTGTATTGAAATTAAAAAAAAAATAAGTTGAGTAAATTAAAAGATATTCAAATGAGATTTATTCTATTTAATCTTTAGTTTCATTATTTTACTTTTCACCTTTTTTTCAGAATGTACCAATAATTAAAAATATTTGTCGATAAATTGAAATATTTATTCATTTTAGTACACATTTTCCCTATTTTTTGAATAAAATACATTATCCTGCCAAATATATATAAAATATAGAATTTTTTTGCACATTTACCTTGATTTAATAGCAGAATATCATATTATTTTTTAATTTTACAGGTAAAATATAAGGTAAAAAACATGACTATAATTCAGAAATAAACTATAATTGTTAAAACAACAATTCCCTCTATGTTTACATATACATGTAATTAAAAGTGGGCAAACCAGGATGACACCTTTACATATACATGTAATTAAAAGTGGGCAAACCAGGATGACACCAATATATCCACCCCCCTTTTTAAACAAAGCTAGTTACTCACACTAGTCTATTCAAATATCTTCATTTATGCTTTCATACTAATATATTAACTGATTACATTAATAAGGTGAGTTGTTATTATATCAAATATATTTCAGCCATTTACACATAACCAAAAAAAAAAATAATGGACTATAATGTGAAGGGAGACAACTATCGACATCTTTTTGAAAAAGATTCATTTAGAGATCATTACACATTTTACTTAAAATTAATTGATATGAAATGTCTTAGATCATCATTTAGTACATGTCTTTAAAAGGTTTTTGAAGGGAGAGACGATAAACAAATTAATTTGCCTGTATAATTCAACAAGACGTCACCGTTGATTCATTTCAACAAAAAGTAAACCTTAATAACAACACTTTGACACTTTTGTTTGTTACAAAACATATTTAAATCGTTCATATTATGCTTAAAGATTGTTACAAAAGTGTAATTTTGAGAAAGTATCGCTTGCCTACCTCAGTTTAGTGATCGGTCAAAATATTCTCTGTGGAAAGTAAAACACGTGGTATCGTAAATGGTTCAAGGCCAAATTTGTTATATAGTTATCGTTCTTGAAGAACTCTTTTGTGTACCTCCTTTGGTCTCCTGACGATGCTAGGGCAGAGCGTCCTGACTTGCGACAGGCGCAAAAATGCGTCTTTACCGTAAAAAAATTAAAAATCTGACGTGAAATCCGACCCTCTCCATATAAAAAAGAAGATGTGGTATGATTGCCAATGAGACAACTATCCACAAAAGCCCAAAATGACAGACCTTACGGCCTTCAACAATGAGCAAAGCCCATACCGCATAGTCAGCTATATAATGCCCCGATAAGACAATGTAAAACAATTCAAACGAGAAAACTAACGGCCTTATTTATATAAAAAAAAAATGAATGAAAAACAAATATGTAACACATAAACAAACGACAACCGCTCCACCCCACTCCCACCACCCTTAAGAAGTTAAATGGTCGTTTATTTATAGGCATCATTAGTAAACATTCAAATCAAGGTCTTTAATTTTGGGCTGATATGTAGAAAATCACTCAAGTTAACATATCTAATTTTACTAATAAGTTATCATTTGACATGCAAAAAAAATCCTTTCGTTCGGGATAAATCTCAACTTAAGTAGTTTTATGCATATTAGCCCTGGTATGTATATCAAAGCAAGTAAAGTAAAGAACAGTATCTAATTTAATTTCGGGTTACATATATACACAATAACAAAGAAAATGATCTTTTAACTACTAAATTTTGTCATTTTTATATTCAAAAGAACGTTGGAATAAACTTATGAAATAAAGTAGATGATTATCAAGTTTAAACGGCTAATTGTTTAATCGTTACTCACCAATGTAGTCCAGGCTATAGTAATCACAATATACACTTATTTACAATTTTGGAACATTGTAGGTGTGTTCGAATAATAATTGTCACTTTAAATTCACCTAGTATACTAGTCAACAAAAGAAACGATACAAGGCATTCACGTTTTTTCCCATATAAAATGAAATATGATACACTGTTCCTAGGTAAATACTTGACCAATTGGTCTTATCTTAGTTATCAAAAGAATCGATTTAAGACTATTGAAAGACAAGATTTTATTTACTAATATGTTATTTCAAAAATCATATGTCTTACCTAAAAATTCCAAAATCGATATCAGAAATTAATTTTTTCAAACTTCAAACATGCTCTGCTAAATATTTTGAATACCTTTGCAGATTTTGAAAACTTGATTCTCATCTTCGAAATAAAAATGCCGACTTTTTTGTCTTTATGTTCCGCAAAAAAAAATTGACCCTTGTATTCAATAAGGCAATAGATCTAACTTTCTAATTTGGAAATATTATTTTTATCATATTTATTTGCTTCGTAAATGATTTCTTGTCATTTTATAATTGAACAGTATTTTCTAGCTTTATTATTTTATTATAAATTTGGGTTTAAATTTGTGTCTTGTGTCTTGTTTCTTTTGTCAGCTAGTATATTATACCATACCAGAAAGAAATGCACCACCCCTTCAAATTGAAATCCGAATATCAATTGTATGATATGAACTGTACAATGATAAAAATACCTCATAAGATAAAAATTTCACATCAAAATTTCTTTTTTTTTCAGTTTAGCTGACAGTACTAAAAAGAAAATTAAATGGTCATATAACCTGTTCAACACCTGGATAACCCAAAGAAATGCAATCTCCGTCTTAACATAATTATTATTTCGTCAGAGCTAGAAGTCATGACAAAGGACCAATTGTGTTCTGCTCTCTCTGTTCATATGTGAGATAAAAAAAGAAAATGGAGAGGAATATCCCGGTCAAACCTTTATGAAATTTTGATAAACCTACAGTTGTATTTAGAAGGAAAGGGGAAATATTTCAAGTTTTTAAACGAAGATTGTTTTATCCAAATTAAGAACACACTTGATCACACGATGAAAGAACGAGCAAAAACTGGGTTAGGAACACATAAGAAAAAAGCACAGGAAATTTCTTATGATGAAGAAAATATACTATGGGAGAAAGGAATTTTAGGAAATAGTACACCGCAGAAACTTCTTGATACTACTATTTATTTATTTGGCCTAAATTTCGCACTTAGTGCTGGAAAGGAGCATCGAGATCTACGAATTGAAAATAGTCAAATATCAGAACACACAGACACCAATGGTGATTCCTACCTGGTTTACAGAGAGGATGTTTCTAAGTCTAACCAAGGCGGGTTAAAATCTAGAAAGTACAAACAAAAAGTAGTTTTTGCGTATGAGAACAAAGAAAATCCCGAGAGATGTATTGTTAAATTTTATAGAGACTACATATCTCATTGGTAAGTTTTATATAGCGACAAGGGTTTATTTGCCAGTATACCTTTTTTCATGTCGAAAATTTACCTTAATATATAATTACCTATACAATATGAATAAGGAAATGTGGTATAACGCAGATAATTGCCAATGACTCAATTATCCGTCAAAGATCAAATAAAGTTGATGTACGTGATTAAAAAAATGTTTATCATTCAGAACATGAATTCCTTTCCTGTTTATAGTTGGCCATAAAATGCACAGGCATGAAAATTTATGATAAAATTCAATTAAGTAAACTAAAGTCTTAATTTATTACAAAACAATTTTAGAAAAGAATAAAACAGACACCAATCAACAACAACCACTGACGGGATAGGCATATACAAGTAAATAAAAAAAAAAGAGAAAGGGAGAGGCTTAGTAAGTTCTTAGAATTTATTCCAAACATATTATTAAGTGTTTTGTATTTTTCAGCCCCGAAAAAAACCCAAAACATGCCTTTTACTTGAAGCCCTTATCAAAACCGACTGGACAAGTTTGGTTTGCTGCTATGCCCGTGGGTATAAATATGCTGACAGCAACGATTGCAAGGTTATGCAAAGAAGCCGGACTGAAGGGATTCAAATCCAACCACTCGCTTCGTGCCACGGCTGCTACTAGGTTATATGAAGATGGTCAGGACGAGCAGCTAATATCTGAGATAACAGGCCACAAAAGTAATGCAGTTCGCGAATATAAAAGAACAAATACCGAAATGAAACGAAAGGCCAAATAGACAATCAACAGTAAGCCATCAGAACAAAAGAAACACCGTTCAGAACTACAAATTAACAGTGCACCGTCTACCTTTCAAGTGGATGGCAATAATATCAACATCCCGCTTCAAGTTAATTTTGGGAATTCAAAGTAACGTGTGAAGGATTTTTACTCGATGCTGTTAAATAAACAACTCAGTTTTGGACCAACTATCATTCTTGGGAAATACATTGATGTACATGTATAAATATCTGATCATTTTCATAAAGTGTCGTATAAAGAAGAATGTATGCGAGTGCTTATACTTTATTAGATGTAGCCGTTAACCGTTACAATGTTACCAATGACTTTTTTTACTCAATGCATTAGAAATAAAAATGAAATGTGCAAAAGAGACAACAACCCGATAAAAGAGCAGAAAGCAAGCATTTTATTTAATTGACTTTCCAACCAAATGAATTATTGATGGTTTTGTTAACTATTCTACGGAAGCGTGTTAACGCCACAAAGGTTTACGTTATAACGCAAGTATTAGAAACACGTTTTAACTGTGGCGCTAATACGCTTGCGTATAATTCTTCTGTGTTCTGTACTGTCAACATTTTTTGTTTATTGGTAAACATCAGTCATGTCTTCACTTGTAATGTAATCTACTCACTCATTTCTCATTCAATGAACCAGTGAGTAGTATTATATTACAAATTAGTCAAATCTTCAGTGGATTCTTGAAAAATAATCAACTGTTTCTTGAATAGATGACATAACAACAATGGTTTAATCTTAGAGGAAATCTGAAATTTCTCTCCCTAACACCAAAGAGCAGAATGACGTTATGTGTGAAGTACTTAACCGCAAGTATTTAAATTCATCCTGCAACCAACTATTTTTCAAATATCAGGTAAACAAATAAATGTTTTTATTATTTGTATATTTTAAAAAAAAACGTCTTCTGTTACCCGCTTTCATGTTGAGCAAGTAGTAATATAGATATTTCCTTGTGTGTAACAGTTTATTTTGGGGTCCCATGTGCGGTCTTCGTTTCAAATATGTCTACTTGTTTGAAAAATCAGTCAATTATTTGGATTTTAACAACTAATGCTCAAGTACCTGGTGTAAAACTCAGGATAAAAACAATATGTGTACATTGTCGGAAATATAAAATGTATGTGAACTTGCTACGACAAAGTAGAAAAGCTCTGTGAGCCTTGCTTTTCATCCTGTTTCTAAAGCTTGTACACATAAGTTTCATATTTTCTGACAATGTACATAATGTATTGTTTATTTAAAGCAGTTGCAGGTGAGAGTGTTGTTGTAATACAATGCTGTTCATACTTTTATCATTATTTTGAACATGAAAGTAAACAATTGTACCATATCAAAATATAACTGGTTGATTCTGCACATTTTTTTGTTTATTTTTGAACAGTACTTAATGTGATGTAGTTGCAGAAAGTTTAGAACTTTTGTTCGGTAATCTAGTATGGAGTATATCAATACTAGTGAGGGTAAATGTGCATTTTAAAATAATAAATGAAAAAATTCAATTGTTATATTATTAATTAACAAGAATTGGTTCTGTTATCAAAGTTTTCGACTACTATTTTGGAATAAATTTTCCAAAAGATGGATTCATAATTGTATGTATCCATATCCTTTTTCTGTCAAAAAATCGAATTCCCCGTTTTCTTTATATTGGTAAATTATTTTGTTTAAAGTTTCAGGTGCATTATCATTCAGTAGTATGTGTCTGTATATATTGTTAATAGTTATCAAAGGCACCAGGATTATAATTTAATACGCCGACGCAAGTTTCGTCTACCTAAGACTCATCTGGGACGCTCGGATCAAAATAGTTATCATGCAAACAAGTACGAAGATGAAGAGCATTGACGACCCAAAATTCCAAAACGGTTGTGCCAAATGAGGCTAACGTAATTTATTCCTGGGATAAGAAAATCCTGAGTTTTTCGAATAATTTAAAGTTTTGTCAACAGAAAATTTATTAAAATGACCATATAATTATTATTCATGCATAATTATGTCAACACCGAAGTTCTGACTACTGGGCTGATTGCAATACCATATTATAGAGATATCTTGAAGTAAAAAGGTCATCAACAAGTGTCTATATATATATATATATATGTTACTTCATTTTTTATAAGGATGGTATGCCAGGATATGTTTACCTTAGTTGAATACAGAATTGCCGCGATAGTGATGCACATCAGACAAAATAGGAGAGATTCAATGATTGACAAACTAAAAAGTTTCAAATGGCTATACGCAATTATTGTCACCGTATTGCAAACAATATACTGTTCAAAATATAATTTATCATACAAGTATGAATTATAAATTGAAAGTAAAATGCAGATATCAATGAACCTTAATTTTCTAACCTAAAGAGACAAAATGTACTTTTGACATAATTTATATTTTAACATGCATTGTGCCTATTAGATATCAGGAAAACAATTATAATGTATAAACAAAGAAAGGGAATAATTTTCTTGGGGAAATGCTCATATTATACACTGTATACCAAAAAAACTCTGAAATGATAACGAGGACGAAAATTATTTGGAATATGACACAAATACATTTACTTCATTCACCATGAAATCATGTTGAACAACTAGAAATGGCGGTTACACAACAACATAGAATTTCAAACGTTGTAAATACCTTTTACTCTAGCTCGTGATTGCAGTATATATATTTCACGTCCAAAATCACACTGCTTAATATATTAAATTTGGTAATCCACCGAAGGCCATCATTATATATTA
Organism: Mytilus galloprovincialis; assembly: GCF_965363235.1. Lineage (NCBI taxonomy): Eukaryota > Metazoa > Mollusca > Bivalvia > Mytilida > Mytilidae > Mytilus > Mytilus galloprovincialis. The sequence continues at coordinate 34,769,680 of NC_134844.1, read as the reverse complement.
TTGGACAACAAAGCTTTGTAACACACATATGATCGCACTATTTACGTCGTACAGAACCATAAACAGAAGCAGACGATGTCTATTGATTGGAATAAATTTAAGCAACGAAAAGACAGCTGCCATCAATACAAATATATTAATACGCCATTAACATATATAAACTTCACATGTGAACTAGTTGCTAATGTTTTCTAAATGGCTTGCTATATTTACATTTTTACGCCGATCAATTGGTCATTTAAGTTGATATATATATTATAAAAATAAAATTGAGAATGGAAATGGGGAATGTGCCAAAGAAACAACAACCCGACCATAGAAAAAAAACAACAGCAGAGGGTCACCAACAGGTCTTCAATGTAGCGAGAAATTCCCGCACCCAGAGGCGTCCTTCAACTGGCCCCTAATAGTCCGGCGGCTTCATGAACAATTGTGCACAACGTGTTACAAGCATGAAACTTGGCACAAACCTTCCTCTAGTATTACTCTTTAATTTCAGATAGGGAGGCATTTGAAAAAAATGTCTCACTTCCGGTAAAATTCAAAATGGCGGACAGTATACTTAAATCAGCCCAATATCGAAGGCGGGTATGTGAAAAGGTGTTAAAATCATGCTACTATAATTATATTTGGCACGAACAATGCTTATGTGCTACTTTTGGATACAATTAGAGATTGTAAGTCTTTTGAAGCCCTACTGCCGGTAAAAATTAATATGGCGGACATTGTTGTAATGTAAGCCTATTTATTTGGGAGGATAATTGAAGTGTATTTGAATGTACTGCTACTATCATCATATTGTACAGGAACCTTTCTTTTGTGCCTCTCTTGGATACAATATATAGGCCACATGTCTATAAAATCACAACATCCGGTGAAATCCAATATGGCGGACATAGAATTTTTTTTTTTTTTTTTTTTTAAATGTTAAAACATTTTTTTGTGCTAGTCATTCAACTTTTGACTTTAAGTTATCCTCAATCCCAAATATTCACTATATCTAAAAGAGGGACGAAATTTATCAATAATATGGCGGCAACACACAAAGCAGTGCACGGGAGACCTGATTTGCCACATTTACAACGACCACCGCAGCCTTTTTTACATCCGCAATGCACAAGCTCCTGACAAGATGACGATGCCTCAGAAAGTGCAGTCCAAAAGGGTTCCCATTGATCATCTTTGTCCCTTTTCCATCCGTAAGCGCCTGGACTAGGTAGTAATGGAACCAATTCCAAGCTCGATCCCCATACACAGCCGCCTTGGAATATTGCACGTTTAACATGTTGGAAAAGACTAGACCGAGTCGGTGGAATAGCCTCAATTAGTCTTCCCTTTTGCGCAAACAGTTGTTTTCTTGCTTCATTAACCCCATTTGATGTGTTCGTTCGATCGTACATTAAAACTACGTATCGTTCTATCAATGCCATTATTAGATCCATATCAGGTGATGTAGGTTGATCAATCATTATTCGGAATGCTAAAGTAACATCTTCAAATGCCATCCATGTCTCCCACGCAGTCTTTTTTCCTTTTCCAGCAAACGAAGAGACGGTATCACAACCGGTAAAGGCATGAAACACAGGAAGTGTGTGTGATATCTCATTCTCAATGCCTAGTGCATTTGAAAGTTCATGAATGGATATATATCTGAAGCTTTTTCCACTCCCAAACGCTAGCCATAGTTCGTCTGCCCCAATTTCACGAAATAGTGACACAGCAATGACAGCAACATCCGTATCAACTGTTCGAATTATGACTCGTTTAAGTCCATGGTTCACTGCATCCGACACATGCACCATGATTCTAGTGTCAGCCTCTTCATGTGAACATGGTGCTAAATTTAAAACATCATCACGTGGTGGATAACATAACACATCCTGATCATTTGTTGCTACAACTATCTTTTCTGCAAAATGTTGTTGAGCAAGATGCTGAGAAAGAAAACTAAAAAGTTCCTTTTTATTGTCATCATCTCTCAAAAAACTTTGCCAATTTTGAGGAATTTTATTTTGACCCTGGACTCGTCTGCGTATTCCCTTCCCTCGTTTGCTTCTAGTGGCAGCCTTCAAGCTATTGTCGATGTACACATCCCAGACTACATCCACTCTTGCTACAGTTTCCAGTTGTTTTCTAATATAAGGACAGAATATCAAATCAGCATAATCGTCAAAGGTACGAGATGTTGATGGTTTAAGCATATTCACAATTGCGGCACCGTCAATAACTAAAGGGCACCGTCAATAACTAAAGCATCCACCTCAGGAGCATCACATGTCGTTGTTGTCAATGGTTCCAAACACTTACTAAGAAGATCTGATTTGGTTCCAAGACGCATTTTCCCATGCTGGCTCAATGCTGGCGGATTTATATTGTTTTCATGGGCAAAGAAGTCTTCCAAGTCGCCACCTCTTGTCTGACAAGATATGTAGAGTCTTGAAAATAACGACACATCACTTTTCAGTATGCTAATTTTGTCCTTCATTGCCGAAACAAGTCTTCCCGTGTGGAGTTCTAAATAATGCCAATGCATTTTTTTTTATCGGTTCAAAAATTGGAACAGTTCTTTTTATCAGTCTGTCTTCTATGTATTTTTCATACTGTGTTTTACCGATCTTCTCTATTTTGCGGATAGTATCAACGACAGATGTCGGTGCTATATCCTTTGTATCAAGGACAAGCAAATCTTGACTATCTTCCATGAACGGATTCCCTAACTCATTCATTACTTCTACCATCGACCAAATATCCTACAAGAATGACTTTTGTACACTAGTCTTATTTTCGTGGTGATGTTCGTCTTCTTCTACCTCAAAATCACTTACAGTGCTCTCAAACTCTTTTGTCAACCTCGCCATTTCAGGTCCTGCAATCATCCATCGTCGTAAAGCTACAGGATTTTCAGTTAATCCAACTGCACCATCATCAGACTTTATTACTGCATTATTCTGCTCATGAGCATGGTCTATTGCTATTGCAGAAAACCTTTTTTTTGTTTTGTGCACAACAAACTTCCCCGACAAAAACTCAACATGAGCATCAGGATTGGTAGAGGAAAGAGCGGTCATATCACGAACATGAACCGGTAACCATCTTGAGTAGTGGATATGATCTAGTGCAAAGAACCAAGGGATGATTCTAGTAAGTGCATCTATATAGAGTTTAAAATGCCCTTCTCTTATGGCTCTGATGAAAATTAGCGCATCTAGTTCAAGTTTCAGAGTTAGGAACCAGTAGTGGAACTGAGGTCTTTCTGTAGACATTTGCAAGCACCACTCCTCCATGTCCAGTTTATGATCAAATTCCTCACTATCACTGTATTCCTGGTACGCAGCCTTAAGCAATATGTACAAACAACATGCTGATATTTGATGAGCACGTCTGGTCCTTGTTACGTGACTAGCATTTAAAAATGCCTCAGCTTTACCAGAAGATGCAACATTGGCTTGTGTCAGCACAGATGTCCAACCAGATCCTTCCAACCAATCTCCAATGGTCTTAAACGTTGCCATTTCAATATGAAGTCCACCGAACATTACTATGAACTTGTTTTCACCGTAGATTTCTGGCCAATTTTTTACTTAACCGGAAGTATGGAATTTTTATAAAGGTGTGCTTAATATGATATCAAAAACACACACAAAAGAAAGGTTTGTGCCAAATTTGATGCAGTTATGTTTAGTAATACGCCTATAAACATACTTTAAGTCGAAATTAACTTGAGTAGGAGATGATGTCCGCCATTTTGGATTTTACCGGAAGTGAGATATTTTTTTTAAATGCCTCCCTATCTGAATTAAAAGAGTAATAGTTGAGGAAGGTTTATGCCAAATTTCATGCTTGTAACAGGATTTGCACAATTCTTCTGAAATATGCTTGTAGCCGCCGGACTATAAACAAATACATACTAGTTCAGTGATAATGAACGCCATACTAATTTCCAAATTGTACACAAGAAACTAAAATTAAAATAATACAAGACTAACAAAGGCCAGAGGCTCCTGACTTGGGACAGGCGCAAAAATGCGGCGGGGTTAAACATGTTTGTGAGAACTCAACCCTCCCCCTATACCTCTAGCCAATGTAGAAAAGTAAACGCAAAACAATACGCACATTAAAATTCAGTTCAAGAGAAGTCCGAGTCTGATGTCAGAAGATGTAACCAAAGAAAATAAACAAAATGACAATAATACAGAAATAACAACAGACTACTAGCAGTTAACTGACATGCCAGCTCCAGACTTCAATTAAACTGACTGAAAGATTATGATTTCATCATATGAATATCAGGCACAATCCGTCCCGTTAGGGGTTTAGTATCATACCATCATAACATATATGAGAAGAACATAACCCGTGCCATGCCAACAACTGGTTTTTGAATAAATGTGTTTAGTTCCGATGCAAAGACCCTATAAGTGAATCAATATTAACGCCAAAATATACAATCTTTAATGACCTGACAACAGTATCGTAACTATATCCCTTCTTAATAAGTCTATTCAAAGGTTTTGGTAGTTTTTGAGGTGAATACTGACACCTTTGTGCTTTATAAAGAATATTTCCATAAAAAATTGGATGTGAAACACCTGAACGTATAAGAAGTCTGCATGTTGAGCTATATTTACGAATGATGTCCTTATACCGATGATTAAATTTAGTAAATGTTTTGACTAGTTTGTGATATCGAAAACCCTGGTGTAATAATTTTTCAGTAATACATAAATTTCTCTCGTTAAAATCTAAAACATTGTTACATACACCAGCGAATCGTACAAGTTGAGATATATAAACACCGTAAGATGGTGACAAGGGAACGTCACCATCTAAAAATGATTAATTAACGATAGGAAATGAAAAATCATCTCTTTTATCATAAATTTTAGTATTCAGCTTTCCGTTAGTGATATAGATATCAAGATCGAGGAAAGGGCAGTGGTCATTGTTAGTATTAGCTTTATTTAAAGTAAGTTGAACAGGATAAATTTCTTTAGTATGAAAATACAGTTATAGCTTGACATCTTTCTCCGAGCTTTTTTTCTTAATAAACATGATAAATTGTGAAAATGTAACTGTTAACAACTGCATCGGAAGAGTTTTATAAGAAAACAATGCAGTTAAAAGACGGTGGCTGACAACGTATTTATGATGTCTCTGTTGTGGTTCCGGTTGAATTTTGTGTTATGTCTGTTCGTTTGTTGTTTGAATTTTGTATTTTAGGTGCATTTCACATATGTTTTAATTTTCAGTATATTCAAGTTTTTCCATTGAAAAATCTACTATGTTAGCTCGAATAATTATGACATCGTCAAAGTATTTATTTGAAATAGTCTTTCATTTCCGTCATAATCATGAAAAGCATGAAAATTTTGGGGACTAGTATTGTGAAAATAATTCTATGATTTTAAAGATATGAATTCGTTACAAAACTACGTGACTGTTTGTGATGTTCTGTGCTGCCATTAATGGAATAATTAAGTTCGTTGTTATTTTGTTATTTACATGTCGTGATGACTTTAATATTATTAGTGTGTTTATATGTGCTGAGTGTTCTTGCGTTTGTATGTGCTATATTTCTATCACTTAATACTGTCATTTTAGCTATTTTTTAAAACATTGCCATAAAAGCGGGAGATTAGGCTAGCCATAAATCTATCTTTTATTCAAATTTCATGCACGTATACTTAGTCGGGAATAAATCAGTTGTTATCAAATAGTTTGTTTCCATGTATATTGACGTTTGTTTTTGTTGCACTTCGGTGATTCTCTTGTTGATTTATTTTACGCTTATAGTTTATGTGTTACCAAGTTTTTTTCCCTCGATATATTGCTTTTGAACAGCGGTATACTTCAGTTGCTTTTATTAAGTCTGACCTGATTTTTTTTTTACCTCTTAATTAAAACCTCAAAATCAGCAATGAACCAAACTACAATAACTTGTCAGATCAACATATAGTCTAGAAAGATGAGCTGATTCAGACCAGTCGAGACTTGATTTAATGATTAAGACTAAGTCAAAACCTGACCCGACCAATAGAAACTGGTCATGACACAGTACAGATTGGTCGAGCAATTACCGATACCATGTTCAAACTATTCCAAGAATACTAAGTACTTATGATCACTTAGACTGTTTAAGACCAATCGAGATCAAAGTCAAGTACAGCAAAGAGCAGTTTGTAGTGATTTTAGTAACCATAATAACAATATGCACGTGCCACTAGGTTTTGTACAAATCCAGGATAGTTTCAGAAAGTTGTCAAAATTATAAAAACTTTAACCACATAGTGAATGTATTGTTTCCTGGCAAAAATAAGTCCATTTATAAGTAAAATACGAAAAAAATGAATGTTCTTTTTCACAAAATATATTTCTTGATACTATGTTATGATCATAAACAAGTTTCTGTCCAAGTTTGGTACAAATCAAGAATGATTAAAGAAAGTTATCCAGATTTTAATAACTTGAACCACAGAGTAAATGTAATGTTTTCCGGCAAAATAAAAATAATGAGTCCATTCATAAGTAAAATACGGAAAACAGGAATTTTATTTTTACAAAATTTTCTTCTGGATAATTTCTTGTGATCATTAACAAACTTCTGTCAAAGTTTGGTAGAAATCCAGCATAGTTTAACAAATTAATATTAAATTGTACAAAAATTTTAACCACAGAGTGAATATTTGCGGACACTGCCGATGACAACGCCGACCGACGGAATGTAGGATCGGTATGTCTCGCTTTTTGGACTGAAGTCGAAGTCTGAACAAAAGGGTCTGCTTATATAGGTGTCCTATAGATCACATGGTTTTTGCTTGGTTTGTTTTTCTCAATCTATAGATTTGTGCTGTTGTCTCTTCGATGTTTTTTCGTTTCGTTTGTTATGTCATTGTTGTATCCCCAAAACTAATTGATATTGTCTGCTCTTTTTTTTTAGATCATACCAACACACGTAATTAAAAAAGTGTTGATAAAAAATTCTACAGCAAATCGGTTCTTAAATCTGTATAAACTGTTGGTGTCTAACATACAGAAAAAAACAGGTTTAATAATTCAATTTCATTTATTTTTTAATTTTCAATCAAAAGATCCAATGAAAGTAAAATATATAGAATTTTTCTCTTGTTTGTTACCATGATTTGTCACTTCTTGATAATGTTAATTGGTTAATGGGATATGATCATCAATATACCACTGTTGCCTAAATGTGTGCCAGAAAAACCGAAAAATGATGACGAGATGTTTTTTTGAAGAAAAAAAAAGTTGATACTTTGAAGAGGGTGGTAAAAAATAAGATTTCAAGGCTAAATGGATATATGATCGCTAGAACTACAATTATCGTGCTGCTTTTCGTAAATGAAACCTTTCTGGAACTCATTTTTATTGTAATACTTCTAAATATAAAAGGTAAATTGAATTTTGAATTTTCTATCGCAGTTCCAAGTATTTTAAATGGCACTTATCTTCTTTTTTATTTCCCTGTGGCGATTTCTCCATTGCCTCGGTTTAGTTTTATCATGACTTTCTTCATCTGTTTCCTGTGGTTTACTATCTTCAGTTTTGTTTTCCTCTCTTACTTTGCTATCTTCGGTGTTACCTTCTTTAATTCTACTATCGCTTTCTTCCATTTCCTTCGTTGTGTTAGGGTATTTATTCCATTCCATTCTTCTATGTTCATTAGTTTTTCTTTCTGTTGTCCTATTTTGATTCCTGTTCCATTCTTCCGTTCTATTGTGATCTTTGTTCCATTCTGCTGTTCTATTGTGATCTTTGTTCTATTCTGCTGTTCTATTGTGATCTTTGCTCCATTCTGTTGTTCTATTGTGATCTTTGCTCCATTCTGCTGTTCTATTGTGATCTTCATTCCATTCGCCTGTTCTGTTTCTGTCCTTGTTCCATTCGCTTGTTCTGGTTTTGGCCTTGTTCTTCTCTGTTGTTCTATTATGATCCATATTTCATTCGTCTGTTCTGTGCTCTTTGGTCCAATGCATTTCTCTAGTATCTTTTTGCTAGGTTCTTTTCTGTTACTATCATCTTTTACCATTTCCCTTCTTCTTTCCTCTTCCTTTCTGTTGCCGTCGTCAATCCGTTGTCTTTCCTCGCCATTTGTATGCATATCGTTTCTGTCCTCTGAAGTGTTAGCTTTTTCGATTTCTTTTGCATTATTGTCATCTGGTTGTTTTTCACTTGTTATTTCGTCTTGTATATCTTTGCTTTCATTTTTTCTTGCGGTTGTCTTATGATTATCTAGCACGCCGGTACTTTGTTTAGTTGTTTCTTTCTTACTTGGTAAACATGCAAAACATATGCTGATCAAGCATAGAACTATGAGGCAGTTCAATAAGCTTTTCATATTCTGAAAATATAATTTGAAGTATTGTACACTCAATTCATTCCAAGGATGTTGCAATTTATTAATGAAGAATAAGACCAACAAGAGGACTTTCATTTCTTTAAAACAAAAATTGGAATTATTTTACAATGTCGACATGCACAACATAATATAAGTGTTCTTTTTTTAAATTTTCAACGTGCCGTTTATTGTTCGTCTTCGCTAGCCAAGGGTTACGATCCACTCCCGTGGAGAGAGCGGGAGTGGATCGTAACCCTTGGCTAGCGAAGATGTTTATTGTTATATTGCGTTTTAAACAGACCAAAGTATAGATTCAAGGGAGAATGTTTACAAAACTATTGTACACCTGCATGCCAGTTTATGTTAAAGATTGGTACCTTTTTCTTTAGGGTGAGGTTGAAATTTTCTGCATTTTATTCACTTGCCTGGGTTGGATTTACAATTTTACAACTACTGAATAATATCATAGGTTTGATGAAAATGAAAATATACAATACAAAAAATGTCTTCAGAATTGATATTAAGAACTTTACGAAAATATCAGACTTTTTTTATTACTTATTATTACAATATACCAAACCTTGTTGCAATAAATGAACTTTAATTATTCTTTTTCATGATTTCTTTGATATATGATATTTATAAACTTTAAGTCATAGTTCTTACTGGATAATGGGTCTTACATACGGTTTTTTCTATATTCTGAGAAAGACATTTAACTGATCAATTGAATAAACTACATATCAAATTATTAATTTGTATTTTAGATATTTCAAACTAATAGCTAATGTTGAACTTATTTATCCTAAGTTATATATCAAAAAAAGTCTGTAGAAAATAATTGGGTATGACAATGACTAAATTCCGTACTGACTTTAATCTGATGGGAATACTTATTTATAAAACTTTTTCATTTGAGGGATACTGTAACGCTGTCAAAATATAAACGATTAAGGATTGAACATCTATCTATCTACTTATTAATTGCCTCTAAACGTTATTATTTTGTGTTTCCCAAGATCGCGTATTTTAAAGTAGTACTGTTGTGTCTCTAACCATGCTAACATTTTAGTTTTGTGTTAAACAAAAATGAGATCATTTCTAAATTAATTTTCAATTTAACATGTCAACAGGTACTACCCTCAGAATATGCATAGGTGTGTTTAAAATGGGATCAATTAGAGAGAACGCAAATAAAATATAAACTTGATAAGGCAACAAGCATTGCGCCTACGTAAATCGGTAACAGGAATTCATACTTTGCATCAAAAGATATTAAAAGTAAATAGTAAAGCGTCAGTTAGGTAAACTAACAAAACATTATGCAATTTTGATTATTTAACGGCATCGTTGTTTTTATATTCCAAATCTTCTTATAAACTACAATGTTTATTATCATTAATAAAAATATTATTTCATCCAAGATTGAATTGATATAAAATGCTGAAGGATTTTTTTACAAAGACTTTGAAATTAATAGTTCGCCTCTGAACAAAATTAAAACAATGATGAATATTTTCATCGCAGTCACGCTGCATCAGCGCGATATACGAAATATAAAAAAAATAATAAATCAAACATGATATTTTAAGTTAAAATAATTACAAATAAATATTAATTTCATTCATTATTTAATGAAAATTATTCCGAATTGAAGTAGTTGGCTATTATTAACTATACACATCAGAAACTTACCAAAGTTTGGATCAAAAACTTTTCTTTCTCTTAACATAATACGAAAAATATCGTATATATTTTATATCCATTCACATGCTTATTCGTGAACTAGCCTCAATTTGATCAAGATATGAGCGAGAAAACGTAACTAGTTTACTATTCTCTAAATCTACGACCGTCACGATTTGGTATAAAGTGACTGAGATGAGTAACTTGAAAACAATGTAAGGGAATTCCGTTGTGTGTAGGGATCATATTCATAAAAGACGTATATGCACTAAATCTGTTAGAAACACCAGTTTATTCTACATCATTCTACACTCCTTTCTAGAAACTTATGATAGTTAAAATGTTGTTTTCATCATTCCACCAATCTGGAGATCCCTCAATCCAGACCTTGTAGCATATTTATTCATCCTGTGCACTAAAATATCTAGGTTTTGCTATCAGAAGTGAAAGATTAGACATCAATATTTCATGTCAACCCTTTGGAATTAGTTTGTAAGATAATCATGATAATACTAAATGTAAAGAAGCAAATATACAACAAAGATTTAAAAAAAAGAATCACGTAACTGTTGATGTGTTGATCCACATATTACACAATGCATCTAGCTCATCAACTAGAATGTTTAAGAATGTCTCATGCAAAGTTGGGTTAATATCGTTTTTATAAGTGCTTTTTATTTAGACTATTATTATTTATCAATTGTAATTTTCAAAATATCTGCCAAAAAAGGTGTAAAAATGGTCACAAATGGATAAACAATGCTTCAAGTATAAGATGGTCCTTTTCCTTTCTTTAATACATAGAAATTGTAAATATTAACCCTCCTAGTCAATGGTTTAAAGAAATTTTAGGCTACAACAAGCCTGTTTTAATGACCTGGAGATTTCCATACAAATATTCAAAAAAAAAGACAAAAGATAAAATATACAAAAGAGGGGGAAAAAATCATCATTCAAGATCAATAAATCCTAAAATGATGATAGATTCTAAGGTCATGGTCAATAGAACCTTTTATGAGGCACAAACACTAAATATGATTAAAACAGATGTAATATTGTATGTAAAACAGGTATGAACACCTAACAATCATTACAAAGTCTAGCTGACCTTCTGTTAAAATTTATAGTATTTGCCAAAAGCTTTAGGATCGAATAACAAAAAAGTAACATTAACCAATGGACCAGAACAAAGGATAATCCAGTAAGACATGCATTTACTATATCCTACTAAAATTCAATGACAAGTCAATTTGACATGCTGCTTATAGAATATGAGAACAAGTGCAACCGGGTTATCACATCAAATGTATATTGAGCAACGAACCTTAAAATTAGTCATGTTCATATATAAACTGTCCAAGTACAATTAGCCCATACATTTACAATAATTTGCCTTCTACAAATAGTATCTACGAAACGGTCCTAATAATGTAAACTTGGATGGAGTGTTGACTCATTGTTACTCATATCAAATCTTCTTATATCTAATAACCTTGATCACTTCAGATCAATAAAATGTAGCAACGGACAAATGAACTGTGTCAGACGAACCTGTCAACCTAACAAACATTCCATACAGAAAATATAGTTGCCCTTATGCTTATATTGTCCGACAAACTTACCTTAATACGAAAAGTTATTATTGACCAATGTACCTCATGCGCATAAACAGATTACTCAAAATTTAATGTTACTTAACTATAACTTCATACAACAAATATAGTTGGTCTGCTTAAGTCTTTCAGAAACGGATCAATTAACAAAACTGTAAACTGACGTAGCTATAAATAACGACAGCAGTAGTATATCACTGATCAAGCGAAAACAAACACGGTTCATAAACAAAACCCGAGGGAAATAAATCAACTATAAGAAGAAAACAACGGAACAACAGAAACAATGAACTGCTACAAAAACAAACATAAACATCTTTTCTCCGACTGTTTATGACGCCTTTACACTAAATGTATTGGATGTTGGATGTGTACTGATTGATAATTAACATGATTAAGTCTTAGATTTTTTTAATCAGCTATGAGTGGCTTTGAACTAGCAGTCAGTAACTGCGAGTTCTCTCAGATCAGTACTTGATTTTTTTTGTTGAGATAAACAAGTTCCCTGCCACTTTCACTCTGTGTTTTTGTTAGATGTTTTCCTTGCTATCTATTTGAGTTAAGATTTTTTTTAAACTGATTTTTATAGTTCGTTCTTATGTTGTCCTGTTATACCACTGTTCCAGGTTAGAGAGATTGGGATCCTGCTAACATGTTAAACCCGCCACATTCTGTATTTATGTGTCAGTCCCAAGTCAGAAGACTGTAATACAATCGTTTGTTGAAGTGATAAATATTTTTCTTTCGTGTTTTTTTGTACATAAATAAGGCTGTTAGTTTTCTCGTTTGAATTGTTCAACATTTGTTTTTTCTGGGCCTTTTATAGCTGACTATAAAAAATGGGTTTTGCTAATTGTTGAAGGCAATAAGGTGACCTATAGTTGTTAATTTCTGTGTCATTTGGTCTCTTGTGGATAGGTGTATCATTGGCAATCACGCCACATCTTTTTTATATGTATATACTGTGTTTAAATCAGTTACTTGACTATAAAATAAGGGAAGGTACATAATACAAATGACAGGCAGAAACCTTGTATAGTATTATAATAAATTACTGTTGCAAGATGTGAAACATTCAAATATACTACCTTCTGAAATATAAAGCTTTAGATGTACAGTTTATGGCTTTAACACCATAATGTACCTTAATCATCAATCAATTTGTATATTAAAGGGGCACTAGCTGTCAAATGCATGTTCACCAATTTTAATCAAATTCTAATATTTGATTTTATAACAAGGCAAAACTATTAAAAGTCTCAATAAACAATAAACAGGGCACGGCCATGAAAATATGCAGCTTCGCTTTGTGTGTATTTTAGTCCAGAGGCCATCTAGTTAACTATGGAGTTGACCATATAGATGATATAAGTGATGTAACCGTAAAAATAGATATAAATAAATTAATCAAACTAGTGTTGCTGGATTTTCCTTGGTCTATTTAATTTTATAGTATAGACGAAAGCTAAATAGTTATCATCGTTTTTACCTGTTTAAGAAATTTTTACCTGTATAAGAAATGTTTACCTGTTGACAAAATCAAACCATATTGGCTGCTAAAAGTGAATAATAATTTCATTTTTTCCATTTCATCAAAGATTGAGATATATATATATATCTTGTAGCTAGCGACCCTTTAAGGTTATCTAGATTCAAATCCACATCATGTATGCAAATTTTTGGTTTCTCATTATTCTCCTGCTTAAGAATCATTTGTTTATCCTTTTCTATTCATCCAATTGAAGGTCTATAAGACAATTTAATAAGCATTTTTCTTTAACATTGTTTAACAGTATAGTTTATATCTAACCATGCCATCTTTTACAAAGTGAAGGTCTGTATAGATGACAGTCCTAAATGTATTCAATATATGCTTTTTGAAATACAGAAGAAAACAAAACTAAATAAATTAAATTTTAATGCAATCTCCAATTACAAAACAAATTGCTACACTATCCCTCTTCATCTTTTCATTTAAAGCTTCATTTTCTGTCTGTACTAGTTTTGATTAGGCATTATCTGTATAATTGGAACTTACAATAAATCCAGGGGTGTGGAAATATTTGCTGTGGGCACTTGTCCCTGGGCAAGTAAAACTGTAAATTTCACTTGTCCATAAAAAAATTACTTGCCCTGATGGTCCTAATCAATATTGAAGTATTTCTGACATTGTTAGCTAATACATAATTCTTAGCACTGTTTTACATCACAAGCAAATGAAATCCATTTGTTTAAATGTGTAAAAATTTAGGAAAGTGGTTAACATCTATGGGACAGAAACCTTACAGCAAACCAACCAATGAAATGACATGTAAAGGTAATTTTTGCAGGATTGTTTTAATAAGAATTGTAGCCAGTTGGTAATGATATACTAATTTAGAGGACATTGAGTGAAGAAATTAAAATTAAATAATGGATAAACTATTGATTTTATTTTGGGGTGTTTCTTTCAACTGTCACTTGTTTTTTTTTGTTTATAATTGTCTTAATGGGCAAATAAGCATCCCTTCTATTTACACTCTGACAACAAATAATGTTGACCTTTAATGTATAAATATAAAGACAAAAAAATAATTTATTTTCTGAATTTCCATCCTAGATATAGCCAGGTGCAATCTGATAGTGATAGTCACAATGTCTGAAATTCTCGCTTCCATATTTTTTTTTAATACTCCTTATTCTCCATTTGCTTTTTCATTTTTCTACTCTACTCATTACTCTTTTTTGTCCTGCTTATAAACTTTTTTATAAAGAATTTATCAACGATACAAAATCATATAAAATGATACTTCCAGTCATGATGGATAAAACCTAATCGAAGATCCCGGGTCAATGGACAAAACCAATGCAATGTTACGCGACTCGGGTTCGCATACTTATTTTTATCTATTTTGGTGATCAATCTATTTCCGGTATTCTGTAATATTTATTGTCATGAACATTGTTTTTACTCGCTGCCATTGATTTATTTTACATAAATTAAACATCTTTATACATTTTGAATTTATTCTATAATTTTTTGTTGGATTTGAACTTTGTCTTTTATAATTTTTTAATTGTCCACGGGCAACACAGACAAAAATAATTACTTGTCCAGTTGTTCAAATGTTAGAGTCGGGCGAGTCGGGCATAGCATTTTCACACCCCTGAAATCTAAGTATTATCAGCATGTTCATCCAATCTGTAATTTTGTAATATCAATTTATTCTTGACAATTGCTAATTTATTTGTGTTGTTTGTTTTAAATTGGTCATATGGTCAAGATGGTAGGAAAGTGTTATTTATTAATTGTAAACATAGATAAGCTACCTTCTAGTTCATTATTTTGATCAATTATAACGATGTAATTTGACTTGTTTCTGGACAAATGTTTAAATAATTTAGTCTCAATCAACCACTTCATTCTTGCTGATAATTTTGTTTCAATGACATTCAGGAATTCTCTAGGAATGTACAAGATTGACCATGTTGACATTGTTTACGTGTTTCTCTCCAGTGTTCTATGAAAGATTTCATCATTCCTCCTCCCTTTATCATTAAATGAACTTTTCCCCTGTCACGTTTGGAAGTTACATTGGAACTATTACTATCTTAAACGTTTAATCTTTTCCTTCAAGTTCATGCAGTATTGTATGAAAAATCATAATCTTCATCCTCAACCTCTTGTTTGATGACAATTTCTTTTCCATTACATTCAATCATTTCCTGAGAATCATGAATTTTGTTTAATCTTACTTGCTCGTCTACATTTGTGTGAGAAAATATATTAAAGTCTTCATCCTCGACCTCTTTCTTGATGATATTATCGTTTCCATAATATTCAACCATTCCCTGAGAATTATCACCATTATTTATGTTAACTTGTTCCTCTCTATTTGAGGGAGAAAATGTATTAAAGTCTTCATCCTCAACCTCTTGTTTGATGATAATTTCATTTCCATGACATTCAACCATTCCCTGAGAACAATCAATATTGTTTACATTAACTTGCTCCTCAATACTTGTGGGAGAAAAAAAAAAGTTTGCATCTTCAATTTCTTTTCCATGACATTGAGAGATATTCTGGGAATCAACAATGTTAGAATTGTTTACTTGTCTCTCTCCAGTAATGTATTCAGAATTATTGTCTTCATCTTCTATTTCTCTTTTGATGAACATTTCACTTCCATGACATTGAGAGATTCTCTGGGATTCATCAACGTTGGAACTTTTTACTTGTTCCTCTCCAGTAATGTATTCAAAATTATTGTCTTCATCTTCTATTTCCCTTTTGATGAACATTTCACTTCCATGCCACTGAGAGATTCTCTGGGAATCATCAAAATTAGCATTGTTTGATTGTTTCTCTCGACTTGTGTATGAAAAATCATTGTCTTCTATTTCTCTCTTGAAGAACATTTTTCCTTCATAACATTCAGACGGTTCTTTAAAAATTATCCCAGACTCGTCTCTCTTGTCGTCTAATGGAGAGTTTAATACATTTCCATCAAGTTTATTGAGACAATATGAACCCTCAAAATTATCCTCTTGTTTAATTATGAATTTCTCTCCATTTAATGTAACATATTGACCTTGAAGCATTGAACTGTCATCCACTTCCATCTTCACAACAATTTCTTCATAATTTACCTGTGAATTTTGCTCTTTAGAAGGACTTATATCACTGTTCACATCTGCATGTTTCTGAGAGTTACTTTCATCTCCAACAATCTCTATTTCAGCCCTAGAGAAAATAAAAACAATATTACATACAGATATTATCCTTTATATATGCACTTTATCCATAATGATATGCAAAAGAGTAAATACAAATTAAATTCTGACTAATTCTGCTGATAAACATGACAGTTCAGAAAGAATATTTTGATCAAGTAAATGAGAACTCATCATGAATTAAAATATAACTCTCAGATTAAATATTTTTACCCTACATCTTGAACATGCTTTACTAAAGTTTTTAAGAGTCCAACAATAGGTAAAATTGTCAGGACTGTCAATGAGGGATATTTTATGTGGTTAACACCGAAAAAAAACCCAAATAATTTAGCTTTGTCAATTAGCCATTAAATTTGAGATGAAAAATCCTGTGGTCTGATAAAGCATAATGATCATTTAACACATTTGTGAATCTCATTTTAAATGTTTGTCCATTGTAATGCTTGTTTATTGATAAACATTATCTTTGAACAGCTCCGTCATCTTGTGTGTAAGTTTTATGCAATAATCATAAATAGTTTATAAGATCCAGCACAACATGTGAAAAACTCCTACAAAAAAAAAACTCAATAACTCTAAAATAAAATTTGAATTATCACCAAACTATATACAGATCTTTAGATATATATAACTAAAGAAGTGTGTAAAGTTTTAAGCAATTATTTTTAAAAAAAATTGAGATACGGTGCAACATGTGTAAACCCCCCTTATTAAAAAAAAAAACCACCTCAATATTTCTAAATTAATATTTTGAATCAAAACCAAAAAGTATGCAGATCTTGATATGAATATAACTAAGAAGTATGTAAAGTATAAAGCAATAGTCATAAATTTAAAAAAAAAAAAATACTCAATAACACAAAAATAAAATTTTTAATCATCACCAAAACGTATACAGATCTTTAGATTAATATAACTAAGAAGTGTTTAAAGCAATAATCATAAATGGTTTTAGAGATACGACGCGACATGTGAAAAAAACACACCCCTGTTTTAGTAACAAAGTCCCATAACTTAAAAAGCTTTCATCTTATTTACCCCAAAGAGTATACAGATGGTTAGAACATCATAAGAAACAACTATAATAAGTTTTATTAAAGGAGTAGGGGCAATAAGGCCCTTATTTGGCCCAAAAATTACTGCAAATTTAAAATTTATCATACATATTTTAAAATTACTGAAAAGTATCTCAGGTAGAAGGTATTCAGAAAAACAAAATAATTTTGGACATTAAACAAGTTACCATGGCAACAAATCATGCCTTAATTTGCATATTTTGTAAAATTTTGTGATTTCCCTTGTTTTTCATCAAATTTTTAAGTATATTTTCGATTGGAAAAGTATGTGCGCACCCAAGAAACAACTTTATATTTGGTGAGATTTTGTCAATAGTAATGATAAAGCTTCAGTTAAATTATTTTGTTGTTTCTTGGCTGCGCACGATGTTTCCACAACAGAAATAAAGATAGAAAACTGCATAAATTCTGAATTTTCATCGTTTTTGCGAAAACAGTATATATTATGACGTAATTGTGACGTCATCACATAAGAATCTTAATGTTTTTCATTTATATTTCTTGACCCTATGCATTTCTAAAGATTATGTTACAATTTGAAAAAGTTATCAAACATTTTGTTTTTTTGGGCCAAAACCAGGCCTTAATGCCCCTACTCCTTTGTATTAGTCGTTTTCAAGTTACAGTGCGACAAGTTTATGCTGGACAGACAGACAGACAGATGGTACGACGGACATTAGTATACCATAATACGTACCGCCAAAATTTTGATGGGTGTATAAAAATCACAAATAGAATAGTATTTAAATTTTTTTCAATATTTTATTTTCTTCTTATTGGTTGAATAAAAAAATAATCACCAAAATTTTAAATTATAAATGCAATAAAAGTGATTTATTTATCACATAGAAAAGACAAGTTTGAATTCCAGTACAAATAATTGGATTATATAATTATTTGGTTTAAATTTAAGTGAAGTCCATTGTCTATTCAGCATGTTCAACAGAAGAGAGGAATAGAGTATAAACTACTAACACAGAGATATGTCTTGGTTTATTTCAAAGTTGTCAACAAAACAACTAGTCATGAGTATTTAAGTCTTTTGTAATTACCTGGATTTAGATTTCCTCTTCCTTTTCAATTCTACTGCTTGTTTCAATTGTTGTAACTGTGAGGGAACTGTAGGTGGACCCATTACATCAACTTCTCTCTCATTGAAAATTTTCAGCCTACTTTTTTCCAAAATAATTTCTGACTGAAAAAAAATAATTAACTAGAAAAAAATTTAAAAATCCTGATTTCACTTTTGTGTGTAATAATTGGAACAGAAATAATAATTAAATACTTTGGCAAACAAAGAGAGACATGTTCATACAAAATATTAATATTTTTTTGTGAGTTATGACACCAGGAATTACATTTTTGTAATATATGATCTATTAAGTGTGATAAAAACCTAAGTAAAAGGATTTTTTAAAAGATCTTTGGTAGCTGCTACCAGTGCTTTAACCCTTTCGACGATGAGTCCTGGTTTATCGGGATTCACGCTTCAGACAGCTGACGATGAGTCCTGTTTTACTGGGATCGGAATACCTCTTTTATATTTCCCGCTCAAAACAGTGCAAGCAAATCAAATTAATCAAATCAAATAATTTTATTGGTGAAAATTCCTACACAGAAATGATACCAGCTGACATTTACAAAATACAAATACAAATACAACCAGAGGCTCAGCAGAGCGCAGCTTCATACGACCCCAGAGGTTGAACCCTGAACGTTTGGGGCAAGTATGGACACAACATTCAAGCTGGATTCAGCTCTAAATTTGGAATGTGATTAAATAGTTGACACAGCATAGGTTTTTGACACAGAATGAATGTGGTCTAATGAACTTAAAAACAACTTTTTTTGCCTTTGAGCAATTCACTCTGCTGTTGAATATTAATCCTCTCAAAATAATGTTTGAAGAAATTTTCTTTTTATTTATGAAATCTGAAATGAGAAAAATTGACCCCCCCCCCTAATTTTTTTTCACATCCCCCTTTCCCTTATTTCAAAACTGATCTCAATTCAAATTTCTAATGGAGTTTGCAACAATAACTACTCATTTAAATACATCATAAAATATTAAAATGTAATAAAGTGCTTGTAATCACTGAATGGTAAAGATTGTTTTAATTTATTAGTTGGTATTAAAATGAATATACATTGTATATTGTATAAAATAATGATTTTAAGTTGATTCAACTACCATTTTGGACAAAGAAAGATAACTCCAATTTTCAAAGAATATTTCATAACAAGAGTGCACACACTGAAATGTCTCACCTTCTTTACTAATCATTGATATTATGTTGATAGTCCTAAGTATAAAGCTTTATTACAACTGTCACATAAACTTAACATTAACCAAGATAGCTAAACAAAGACCAATGAACCATGAAAATGAGGTCAAGGTCAGATGAACCATGCCAGGCAGACATGTACAGCTAACAAAGCTTCCATACAAGAAATATAGTTGACCTACTACTTATAGTTTAAGAAAAATAGACCAAAACACAAAAACTTAACACTGTGCATTGAACCGTGCAATTGAGGTCATGGTCAAATAAAACCTGCGGGACTGACATATAGATCATAATATATTTCCATACAACAAATATAGTTGACCTTTGGCATATAATATTAGAAAAAAAGACCAAAACTTAAAAACTTAACTTTAACCACTGAACCATGAAATTGAGGTCAAGGTCAGATGACATCTGCCCGCTAGACATGTACACCTTACAATCATTCCATACAACAAATATAGTAGACCTATTGCATAAAGTATGAGAAAAACAGACCAAAACACAAAAACTTAACTATAACCACTGAACCATGAAAATGAGGTCAAGGTCAGATGACACCTGCCAGTTGGACATGTACACCTTCCAGTCCTTCCATACACCAAATATACTAGCCCTATTGCTTATAGTATCTGAGATATGGACTTGACCACAAAAACTTAACCTTGTTCACTGATCCATGAAATGAGGTCGAGGTCAAATGAAAACTGTCTGACTGGCATGAGGACCTTGCAAGGTACGCACATACCAAATATAGTTATCCTATTACTAATAATAAGAGAGAATTTAACATTACAAGAATTCTGAACTTTTTTTTCAAGTGGTCACTGAACCATGAAAATGAGGTCAAGGACATTGGACATGTGACTGACGGAAACTTCGTAACATGAGGCATCTATATACAAAGTATGTAGCATCCAGGTCTTTCACCTTCTAAAATATAAACCTTTTAAGAAGTTAGCTAACACCGCCGCCGCCGGATCACTATCCCTATGTTGAGCTTTCTGCAACAAAAGTTGCAGGCTCGACAAAAACTGTGCAATTGAAAATTTTTTGCTATTGCGCAATATTGTGCAATTAGATATTTCTTGCTATTGCGCAATATTGTGCAATTGAAGATTTCTTGTTATTACACAATACTGTGTAATTGAAGATTTCTTGCTATTGCCCAATACTATGCAATTTAAAATTTCTTGCTATTGCACAACACTGTGCAATTTAAAATTTCTTGCTATTGCACAACACTGTGCAATTGAAGATTTTTTGCTATTGCGGTGCAATTGACAATTTCTTGCTATTGCACAATACTTAATCTCATAATTTTGGACCCCGATTTGGACCAACTTGAAAACTGGGCCCATAATCAAAAATATAAGTACATGTTTAGATTCTGCATGTCAAAGATTCCCAAGAATTCAATTTTTATTAAAATCAAGCTATGTTTAATTTTGGACCCTTTGGACCTTAATGTAGACCAAGTTGAAAACAGGACCAAAAGTTAAGAATCTGAATACACGGTTAGATTTGGCATATAGTTCATTTTTTGATGAAATCAAACAAAGTTTAATTTTGGACCCTTTTGGACCCTAATTTGTTGGGATCAAAACTCCCAAAATCAATCCTAACCTTCCTTTTGTGGTCATAAACTTTGTGTTAAAATTTCATAGATTTTTATTAACTTATACTAAAGTTATTGTGCAAAAAACAAGAAAATGCTTGTTGAGGACCTGTTTTTGGCCCCTAATTCCGAAATTGTTGAACTAAAACTCCCAAAATCAATCCCAACCTTCCTTTTGTGGTCATAGACCGTATGTTAAAATTTCGTAGATTTCTGTTTACTTATACTAAAGTTAGAGTGCTAAAACCAAATGTCTTTGGACGAAGACGACGACGACACAGATGACAACGCCAACGTGATACCAATATACGACCAAAAAATTTTCAATTTTTGCGGTCTTATAAAAATAAACACACCAAAAAAAAAAAAAAAAAAAATAACCAAACAAATTTTCTCAATGATAAAAGATACATATTTTATATTTACATTGATTGGAGGTGTTATTCATACAATATTATTAATTCAAGCTATAACAATCAGCTTTAATACTATAAAAGCTCTTTACAACATTATGTTTGCTTTAAATGAATGTTCAAATCATACATATCACTTATTCCAGCTACACTTACAGTACTAATGTCTGTATCATTACTTTTCAAAATGAAACTAAACTTATCTTGTTCACACATATTAACAAAAGATGGAACTATATCACTTAAATTACAAAAGAGTACATTTCTATTTTAGGTTCTAACGCTTTACATTGAATGAGGAAATGGAAAACATCTTCAATTCCATCCTTGCAAATTGGACAAATCTCTGTTCTAAAGGTGTTCTAGTATATCTACCAACTTTTATTAGTAATTTTCTATTACTAATTCTGATTTTTACCATTTTAGAAATAACACTCTTGTAAAGGTCCATGACATGAGTTATCTTTCTTTGATGAATACCCGGATGAAAGTATAAACATGGCGCTTCCCTTTGTTGAAAACCATGTCAAAATCAGAGGAAATTTACGAGAATTTGAAATGAGGGAACATTTATTTTGGAAAGAATATGGAAGAATTGAAGCCAAACTAGTATACTTTTTTGACATAAAATGTCATTTCATGTACAAAACACTTGGAATGGACATCGTTCAGTGTGAGGAATTTGTACAGCCTCATAAAATTTTTCAAAAATTTTGCCGTTTCGGGTTAAAAAATTATGATTTGGGGTCAAAGAACAGAATTTTGAGAATTTCACCTAGATAATGCAGAAAATTTGAAAATTTGAATATCTTATGAAGACAAAATTATCAAAACATGAACAAAACTGTGAACATGGTGTTAGTGAATGAAATAAATACACAAATAACTATAAACAAGTTTTCATTGACATTTATTATGAAGATCTCCCACTTGAGTAATAGTAGCCAGGGAAGCCATCGTCTCAGAGTAGCTTCTGTCTAGGCAGCAATTGATGAAAGGGTTAATATGAATATGGTAGGCAATGAAAGTTTTTACAATGATAATTAATATCATGAGTTTTAATTCTCATTGAAATTTAAGTATAAAAAGATGTTTAGAAAAATCAAATTTTATCCTCGATTAACTTTTTATGATTCCAGAAAAGGAAGACATTTTATCTTCTAACGAAGACTAGAGATTATTCAATAAATTGTAAAGAATCATGCACATCATTACAAATGAGTATACATAATCGTAAACAGATTTTTAGCATATCACTGCATAACATTACTGAAAATCATGACGAAAATTGGTTCTCAGAAACAAACATATGAAGTAATATATTTATGTAGGGAATTAAACACAAATGCTTTTTTTTGTTATAGATACATACATGACATATACATGATGAAATATATACTCTTAGCAACAGGATAGTAAAAAAACAAGGCATACTTCATGGCAGAACTGGTTCTGAATTTCAAGGCTGATCAAAAAGAGATCTCTTTATAATAGTTCTTGACTGTAAAATATCATGGTATTAAAAAACATACATGTTGAAGACCATTCTTTGACCTATAATGGTTTACTTTTTCAAATTGTGACTTTGAGTGAGAGTTGTCTCATCGACACTCATATCACATCTTTTTATATCTATAAAACAGAACTTACAACAAACTATTGACTTAGTATTAATGATTTTTAATAGGATGATATAAGTAATAGTCAATCATTAGAAATTGTTCTTCGATCTTTGATATTTATAAGGAACCTTAAATAGGAAGACATCAACAAACTACTTGAAGAACAAATCACATGCACAGATGAGCTTAAATCATTTGATTACTGATCCAATTTAATACACTAATGTAAAAAAAATAATAATTTAATAATTTGCAGAGACCATCATTTTAGTTCAAAAACTAATAATTTCAGCAAAATGCATAGTTTCTATCATATGTTCATTTCAAGATCAACTGAAGAATATTTCTTTAAATAAAAACGCAGGTATATATATTTATTACTTAGTCATACCTTTATATCGTTCTGCAACTGAATCTCTAACTTGGACTTCTTTGTCAAAATGCGACGCTTTAAGTTCTTCATATGCATAGTAAGCTCTTTACTCTGTGTTATACACTCAGGCATTGCCATTTGATTGCTTCTTTTCTTTTGTACTCCCAACAAAGTTTGATTATTTTTAATTTGACTGTATTTGTGATTACATATAACATGTTCATATAATCTGCCTGTGGTACAAAAAGTTTTACCACAAAAACGACAGCATAAAAGATGATGATTTGTATGTAATCTCTGTAAGTGATCTTCTAAATCTTCTAAATTCGGAATAGATGCAAATTTTTTTTTACAATATTTACAACTTAAATTGAAAATGGTATTTTTTTCTTGATGTTCTTGGTAACAATAAAATTTTCTACCACGTATAATAGTGATATCTTTCATGACTGGGGAACTTGGTTTATTATATGCTTTCTGTTCTGTATCTTTCGATTCTGCAAAAAAAAAACATGTTTTGTAAAATGAAACAGGGATCTCCATGGATGAAAATTGAATCATGGAGGAACTTCCACCATGGCAAACTGTGCTTACACCATACAGCATAGCATGATTGAAAGAATTTCATCCCTCAATGTCAAGAAAGGTTAACAGGCTTGATATGAGCATGATTAGTGTATGCATTATAAATTAGTTTTTTTTTTACATTTTGTGTAATTCAGATTGATGCTGAGGTATGAACATGAAATGCATGTAATGAATAATATATGAGAATTTAAATCAAATCAGTGAACAAAAGTAAGACAGCTAATGCATCTTTTCCCCAGAATATATAAATAATATATGCAATTTGAAATGTTTTCTAGAACTCAATATCATTTGCAAATGTTACTGAGCTAACTACCTGTCAAAGTTGGTACCCTAGTTTCATCACTTGAACTTTCCACCAAACCGTTTTCTCTTCGACTCTTGGTATTAACCTTCAGCAATGATTCTTGAAAAAAGGAGAAATCATTATTTCAAATGAGTGATAACAAAAGTAATCATGATTCTTAATGTAATAAATGTCATCTATACATGTATAATGTATATATACATGTTAATGTATATAAGTATGTATAACTTATATATACTAAAATAATATTGATATGACAGCAAGGTAAAATTAGGCATTAAGAGTAATACTAGTAATTGGATATTGATTAACATCAACTCAAGTTATTTAATTAAATAAAATAATAAACAAGCCTTTGGCATGTCTAGATCTATCATTATCATTTATGATAATATATATTTTATATTTAAACAACAATCACGACAGCTGTTGATTTGAAGCAATATCCTATTCTCAAGAGTTTAAACCTATTTTATCATGATTTCTGAGTTATAAAGAACATTCAGAATTCTCTTTGTGTTAATTACAAAATTCCATGACTCATTGATCCTTTTCACATACCAGTATGATGTCAAATGTCCCGTTCCATGTGTTCAGGCCTCAAACATTAACATCAGTTCTTTCAAAATATTTTGCAAGTTTCAGAATATAATACACATGTTTGATACACTTGACAAAAGAATATTTTCTGGTGAAAAGTGTGAGTGTTAAGTATATTATTATTGATGAAATTACATACAAGTATCTCTGTTGCCTCTGTGAAATGAACATTTGAAGGTCATCAAAATGACCTAACGAAATAAGATGATGAAAATGTTCACATATTGTTTCATGATGCTGGAAAAGCCAATCATGCATGTTATATCACAACACTTGATCGTGATAGTTTCTATATCTAAACAAGCGTTGTGATATGATTCAAGTAAATGCTAGAATCAACTTAAGTCCCAGGATTTCAGCCTTATGCCAGTTATTCTGTAAGGGGCATTATGCTGACAAAGTAATTATTTTCAATGACTTATTTATCTGCAATTTTGGAAAAGTTATTTTTTTTCACAGATGGTCAAGTAATACCTTGCTTTTTAACGGTCATAAAGGATGATAATATTACTTCTCTGAAGGTTGTGGCTTGTAAGCTATTTCTAGCAGAAAGAGACATGTGTTGTATATCACACTGCACAGATATTGTTTATTGAAGAAAAGGTTAATTTGATCATTGTTGATTGGCTTATCTTATTAGATTGTTTTGTAAAAAATGACATGATTATTATGTTACTTCTATAAATGTCTATTTTGCTTTGACTGTACTATGTGTATTGCTGTTTTGTCTTGGTGTCAGATGTACAACCCACATTTCTTTTATTCCTATTTCATGTTTGTAGGTTACATGTAATTTTTTGTTCATTCTTTTGTCAAGTCCTTTCAATAAATGCAATAAATAAATGTTTTTCACATATATATACATGATATATATATATATATATATATATACAAGTCTAAATTGAAAACTACATTCAAACCTATGATTGAGGTGGATAAAAACTGCAATTTTTTTACGTGTGCAAGTAAAACAAATTTTGTTGTAGAAGGGTCTAAATACAGCACAAACAACATTTTCCAAAAGACCAAAAAAGTGAAAAAGTATATTCAAACAAAACGCATTTGACTAACAGGTCAAACAACTGTTGTTCTTTAACCCTGCTGACTGCCATTGGCGATTGCCAATTGCAAATAAAATTGATCACAAGATGTAACAAAATGGATCTTAATATAAATTTAATACTAAACAGTAAACAATACACTTGTGGCCAAGATGTTATGCTACAAACATGAGGTGTCAATACTTTTATGTACACCAAATCTGGATTTCGACAATAAATGTCACTTCAGTGATGTTAGGGATCGCAACGGTATTTGGAAGGCCATATAATTTACCCTCAATTTTAGATAGACTCTTGAATTTTATAGGATGAACGGATCATATAAACCAGAGGGAAAATATGATACAAGCCCAAACAAAAAAATTAAACAAGTCTAAATAGAAAACTACGTTCAAACCTATGATTGCGTTGGATAATCAAAGCACGGTAAGCGCTATGGGCAGTTAACCAAAAACCGAGGCAAACATAATTATGAAAACTGTGGCAATATATCAAGTATATTTTTTTTTCATGGTCAGGACTCACTCAGGAGTCTGCAGTGGTACGACCTTGCAATGATTACAGTTCTTCTAGTTGATAGTTAACGTTGGTATTAGTTAATTATTAGTAGTTCAACTTCATGTTGACTTAAGTATGAGCTTGTAAAAGTATGAATGGAATTGCTTCCCTGGAAAGAAAACTGACTTGTGTTCTACTGATGAGACACAGATCAGACAAATGTTTACTACTACAGGGATCAATGGTCAGGTCTGACTGACCTGCCCATAGTAGATGTAAATGACCCCCATCTTCAATCCAAGTCCATGATGTCTAAGTTGGGAATAAAATGACAGGTAATTATAAAACAGTTGGTCAAACATTCTTTGGCTTGAGAGATATGTTTTCTTTAAAATGAGCCATATTAAAATGAAAATTTTTGTAGGACCAAAAATAATTCAAAACATAATTCCCATGACATTGGGCAAAGTCTAGTACACATTGGTAAGGTCTAGTAAAGAATATCAAGGATAAAGTGTGACACCTATGAGAGTGACCTTGTATGTCATTCAATCTTTTTGAAATGACAAACAGGAATGAATATGGTTTAGGAGTTGGTATCTCAATCTTTTACAAGTTCACAAAACACACCCAAGAGGCCGGGTGGGGTGACCCTAGGGACTAGCCCTATATTTCATTTGATTTTTATATTGTCCTATACATGAATATTTATGGTTATGGGGTGGGGATCTCGACCGTTATCAAGTTTTCAAACAGAAAGGGTGAGGTAACCCCAGTGACTTCCCCTATATTTCATTTGATTTGTTATATTGTTCAATACATAAATATATATGGTTAAGGGGCGGGGATCTCATCTGTTTCCAAGTTATCAAACAGGAGGGGTTAAAGTGACCCTAAGGACTCTCACTATATTTCAATTGATTAGCTCTTTTGTCCAATACATGAATATATATGGTTTAATTTAAAGGTGGGGATCTTGACTGTTTCCAAATTCTCATACATGAAGGGTGGGGTGACCACAGGGACAATCCCTATATTTCATTTAACTTAGAGGTGGGGTTCTTAACTGTTTCCAAGTTTTAAAACAAGAGGGGTGGGGTAACCGCAGGGACTCCCCTATATTTCATTTGTCGATTTGATTTGTTTTTATAGTCCCATACATTAGCATATATGGTTATACGGGGTGAGGATCTCGACTGTGTCCAAGTTTTCAAACATTTTTGTCAAACAGGAAGGTGTATAGTGACCTTAGGGACTCTCTTTATCATACATTTGATTTGTTATATTGTCCCATACATGAATATATATGGTTTAAAGGTGGCGATCTCGACTGTTTTCAAATTCTCAAACAGGAAGGGGTAGAGTGGCCCCACATGGAGTTCTACCTATATATCATATGATTTGCTAACATTCAGGTATCATATATATGATACCTGAATGTTAGCAAATCATATGATATATAGGTGGAGTTCTTTGGGCCACTCTATCCCTGTATGGAACAATATAACTAATCAAATGAAATACAAGGGGAGTCCCTAGGGTCATCCCACCTCTCCTGTTTGAGAACTTTGAAACGGTCGCGATCCCCATCCCTAAACCATATAAACTCATTTATCACATATTTTGTACTGATATGTACGTTTTTGCATGGCCAATAATAGCCGGAAGTCAAGGTTGGTTATCAGCCCTCGGGGCCGATATCGATATCAGCCCTCGAAATCCATATCAAGCCCCCGAGTTTAACTTCCGGTAAACTGTCAATCAAAGACTATTTGTAAACAAGTTGAACACAATGAAAAGAAATTTAGAAAGTTACGAATCTGCTGTAGAAGAAAAAAGTAGAAATCAACAGTGAAAATCACAAAAGTTCCCGTAAAATTTTGACGTCATAAAGAATTTATAAAATATATGTCGCCACACTGGAATGAGTAGCGATATAGGATTCTTCTTAAGCATTTTTAACATTTGTAATGTAACATTTTAAAGTCGTTTAATATTTGCAATTCTTAGAATTAAGATATTTATTGTTAATCATTTCTGAAACTTTTCACAAAACGTTGTTTACCTACTGTGATACGAACTTTTTTAAACTCACAGTGATACATTTTTTATTTTATTTTCGATTAATATCTTTTTGATATTTGATGAAATATCAAACATAATTTGGTGTAAGCTATTTGTTTTCTCTTGCTTAAAAATATGTGATAAATAGATTATTACATGTCATTTTTCATATGGTCCCTGGTATCAGCCCACGACCCATATCAAGCCCTCGGGCTAAAGCCCTCTGGCTTGATATGGGAGTCTAGGGCTGATACCAGGGCAATATGAAAAATGCCATGTAATAATCTATAAGTATGGGTCAATATAATAAATCATATGAAATTTAAGTGGAGTTCGTGGGGCCACTCTACCCCTTCCTGTTTGAGAATTTGAAAACGGTCGAGATCGCCACCTTTAAACCATATATATTCATGTATGGGACAATATAACAAATCAAATGTATGATAAAGGGAGTCCCTAAGGTCACTATACACCTTCCTGTTTGACAAAAATGTTTGAAAACTTGGACACAGTCGAGATCCTCACCCCGTATAACCATATATGCTAATGTATGGGACTATAAAAACAAATCAAATCGACAAATGAAATATAGGGGAGTCCCGGCGGTTACCCCACCCCTCTTGTTTAAAACTTGGAAACAGTTAAGAACCCCACCTCTAAGTTAAATGAAATATAGGGATTGTCCCTGTGGTCACCCCACCCTTCATGTATGAGAATTTGGAAACAGTCAAGATCCCCACCTTTAAATTAAACCATATATATTCATGTATTGGACAAAAGAGCTAATCAATTGAAATATAGTGAGAGTCCTTAGGGTCACTTTAACCCCTCCTGTTTGATAACTTGGAAACAGATGAGATCCCCGCCCCTTAACCATATATATTTATGTATTGAACAATATAACAAATCAAATGAAATATAGGGGAAGTCACTGGGGTTACCTCACCCTTTCTGTTTGAAAACTTGATAACGGTCGAGATCCCCACCCCATAACCATAAATATTCATGTATAGGACAATATAAAAATCAAATGAAATATAGGGCTAGTCCCTAGGGTCACCCCACCCGGCCTCTTGGGTGTGTTTTGTGAACTTGTAAAAGATTGAGATACCAACTCCTAAACCATATTCATTCCTGTTTGTCATTTCAAAAAGATTGAATGACATACAAGGTCACTCTAGATTATATTATAATCTAGTTGCACTATTTGTGAAAATAAAGTAAGAAACTTCCAGCTATTTTAACTGACACATCAAAATTGAGAAAAAAATACCCATTGAAATTGCAGTACATATGTAATATGTTTACACTTTAAACGCATCAAACATGCATAACCAACATTTATCACTGATAAAGACAATTTATACTGTCACCAGGAACATATATATATTGTTAGATATACTGTTCCCAGCTGTCACATTGTACTGGATTTTGACATTAAAATTTGTCAAAAAGTAATTTTGAGTTTCTGTACAAAATATTATCTGCTTTTTCTTTCTTTAACACATATCTTTTGGTTTTCAATTCTGTGTTTATATTTATTTACCAAGCTAGCGGTTGAACAAAATGAACATCACTGTCATGAATAATAATGATGAAAATAAGTTTTGAGATCGTTCATTAGGAGACTTCAGTAAAACAGTTTGCAAAGTAATTCTTTATTTTCTTTCAACTTATTCAAGTGGAAGGTCTGTCGGGCGTAGCAAATAACCAAGTCGAAAGTCCAACTGAAAAGTGGAAAGTCACAGATCTCGGACTACTGCTAATTTGAACCCCTGCCTCCAAATAGAAAAGATGCAAAAATTTCGTCATCAAATCTAAAATTGCTGCCAACAGCATGAACAGGGCAGAACTTATTTCAATAGACTACTGACGTAGTTGACTACGTATTGACAACAAACAATATTCCTACGACTTTTGCCTTTTGGGAAATCAACTGCTTGTCTTTAGAGATTTTTCGGCGATTAAATATTTCATACATTTGTCATGTTTGTTTTTTGACATCTTAGCCAAAAGCTCAAGGGATAATAAACTACACAAGGATTCCTAATGTGCTCTACTTCCTATGTGCAACTTCAAAACTTCTGGGTGATTTGACGATCATTTAAGGTTTTTCTGGTCATATTTTTTGTAATCCAGAATTAAAAGTATGAAAAACTGTCCAATTAGTTATAAATAACATAATTTCCAGCTAGATAATAACAATGGCACATATTCTGTGTCATTTTGGTCTTTTGTGGATAGTTGTCTCATTGGCAATCATACCACATCTTCTTTTTTATACAAATTTGAATCTTGGTAAATATACATTGAACAGGCAAATAATTTAATAACCATGATTACTCTTAGTCTATAAACCATGTATCTATCATCATATTCATATCTTTTTCTTGAATTTCTAACATTTTTGTATTCAAGCGTTACTGATGAGTCTTTGAAGACGAAACGCCTAACACGCGTCTGGTGTAAATATTAAATTTGAATCCTGTGGTATCTATGATGAGTTTATTTGGCCAGCTACAATGTAAATGTTAAAAAAATAAAGAGTTCATAAACAAGATGAATGTACATTTACATGTACCTGTGAAGGAAGTTCCAGAAGGTATAACAGGTTTTAGAACTGTACTCGCAGGTTGCAATTTCCTTAAACCATGTAAACAGGCTGTTTTTTTAAGATCTGGTATTTGATCCATGTTGTGTAGATTCAGAGAATCACTGCATGTACTAGCTGCTATCTTGTATACCTACAAATGTATTCCAATACAGTAATTTTTTTATAACGAATTACATGTCAATGAAATTTGTTTATATGAAGTATTAAAATATAATTTAAATATCAACCTCATGATACAGTTTAAGAATGCAGGCCAAAACTTTCGCTTAATATTTTTGAAGTAAGTGATGGTACAACACCGAATGTAGGAATGGAGTTACATTACTTTGATGTGTTTACCTTGGTTTTAACTTGTCAACTGGTTTTGTATTTTCTTAATCAAACTATGACTGTAGATTTTAATAGAGGGTTGGCCAGGGTGCCAGCTCCCTTTTTTTTTGTGGGAAAAAATGGTTGATTATTTAGGAAATAACTGAGGCATGACTGGAGCAGAGCCCTCATACGCAGTCAAGACCTTTATGAAAGATGCTGGGTCCACCACTAGACTTTTGTTGGTTATATTTACTACGGGTAGGCTATTTGTGTAATGAAGGAAAGGTTGAAATAAATAGTAAACACGTTCATAAGATTCCATGGGGGGGCTATGGATTTTTTTGGAAAAATAGTTTCCAGTTATTGGAGAAAATAATAATTTGTTTTTGACCCCGAGAACAAAAGAAATTTTGTTTCACCCTAAGCTGCCACTATATGTAATGCTAAATGTGAAAGAAAAAAATTGTTTTCGACTTAAAAAAATAGATTGTTTTTCACTGTTTTTGTCTGGAAGGATGCAGAGAATAAATTATTTCATTCTGATATAAATTTGACTTATACATGTTATATAAAACAGATTTTATTTGATGCTGTAATTTTTTTTAATAGACATTGGCCAAATATTGTAAATCACAGGATTACAAATTTATATTTTAACTCTTGAACTTATCAATTTTATTCTTTTTTGTCCCTTTGGAATGCTAAAACAATAACAACATGAACAAGAACAATTTTATTTGTGTTACTGTGTTGATATGATGAAATTAGCTAATCATGCTAATGCGCAATATCACCGGCCGCGCGGACACCAGGGACTCCACTGTATCTCTATTTTCATTCTACTTCTTGCTTTTCCATAATGTACATATGTAAGAAAAAAACCTTCAATGGTAATGTTTATAAAGAAGTTGCTTGACATAATACAAATAGAAAAATAAGCTGCTAAAGTGGAGAAATCAGCTCTATAAAATTTCCATGAAATTCTTGTCCACCATATTGGGATGATCGTAATACATCACTATTCCCGGCTGACCCAAGCATCAGTCCCGCTTGGGGGCCCACTGACTGACCTAAGAGGGGGCCCGCTCCGGTTACGCTTCAGTGATTCCCTATATAAGCAACCAAATTTTTTTCCAAAAAGGGGGGGCCCGGGCCCCCTGGGCCTCCCCCATAAATCCGCCTCTGGCGATATCATGGATAAGGTTATTCCAAATAATTATGATGTCTGGCAAGGCTATTTTAATTTTTTTGGGGACGACAAGGATTTGTATAGTAAGAAGGATTGGAATCTCGTGGGCTTTTGCATAGACTGTAGTATAATATCTTCTGCGGCGCGAGATTTTGTGAGATTACCCGTGATGCATCTGGAAAATGCTCAATGTGCCTTGATTAATGGCGGACATTCACATCACCTAAACAAATTGACACCCGATATGTAAGTATTACAATCCATATCTATCAAATTTTATGCTTGAAATAAGAAGTTTAAAAGGGTTCTGGTGTAATTAATAACTTTTACGATCGCAGTAAGAATACACGGCTCCATAGAATTAATTTGCATATTGACCGAAGTGACCTCAACCTATCCCGCCTATTGGGCGGTCCTGTCATCAATTTCTATTTTTATACTCCTTCCTCAAAAAACGGTTACTATACAAATCCTTGGGGACGATAAGACATCCCAGAAAAAAAATTATCCTTGCCAGACGTCATGATTATTTGGACTATATACAGGATAAGGTGTATTGTCAACAGACAACAAGGTTAAAAATTATACTGAATTTAACCTATAAATTTATAAAGAGTTTGTGTCTCTCAACTCTGCGACTACTATAACACATATGTGTTATAGTAGTCTCAGCTCAACTGGAGGATACAGATGTTGAATTACCAATGTTTAACATAATGAAATAACTTCAGGATGCATAAATAATTTACACACATACATGTAAATCTAAAACAATACTTGACAGTCGATTGATCAATTATTTTTCTGCAGGGACTTGAATGACCAGGGACAGGAACGATTACTTCTCGGCAATTTTACAACTCGGGATATGGCAAACTCGGCACATACAATCTCGGCCCATAAATGGAAAGTGCTCTTATTCATGTATTTGATAGACATTTGATTTGATTACATTAAATTTGACTATCCAGGTTGAAAACTTATACAAAAAATGTACGGAACCTTTAGCTTATATCAGGATATAACTGGTAAGTACTAAAGTAATTGCAAATAGTTTTGGATGCAGGAAACTAGTTAACGCAGCTGTTCTGTGACGGCCGGTTGGATACTGCAGTGGCGGATCCAGGGGGGGGGGGTTCCGGGGGTGCGCACCCCCCTTTATTTTTGCCGATCAATGCATTTGTATCGGGACATATGTTTTGCACCCCCCCCCCTTTTGTCCTGGGTTAGCCCTGGGTTAGCACCCCCCCCCCCCCTTTCGAAAATTCCTGCATCCGCCCCTGTACTGGCTCTCATGAACAAAAAAGCCATTGGCTTTTTTGCCGGCTTTGGTTAAAATATTTTAATTCAAGCCGGCAAAATAGCCTATTTCTATAGAAATGGCTATTTTGCCGGCACCAGCATTAAAGTGAATTTGTTGCCGGCGGCGTTGGAAAATGTAGAATATTTGCTATTTTGCTGGCTTTAGGTAAGTGGATGCCAATCAAGTTTATTACTATTTTGTTAACACACATGTAATTCAAATAGCTGACTATTATTTCAAAAGGAATGTTATTTTAATCATTTTTGATTTTTGAAGCTATATGTGATTTACTTTGTTATATTATATAAATCAAATTTATGATGCAGTGAGATTTTTTTTTTAAAACATACATACAGTTAAAAGAAATCTGAGATTTTGTTCTTTTGCATACATGTTATTAATTCTTAAAATACATTTACACTTTGACTGATAAATGTTTTAAAACGATTATATTCGTCTCAAATATTGTTAGCTGTTTTCTTACTTCTTTAGGCCTTATATATCTGGTATCATATCAGTAATTATTTCAACAATTTGAAAAGTATATGAAATGGTTAATTATGTCTGACCAGTTGACTGATTTTTTGAAAACATATTTCATGCTTTTTTATATGCCTTCAGAAAAATTCATGGATGTCAGACAACTTTGCTTAGACTCCTTGAAGATTGGGAAACAGTTTTGGATAAAAAAAAAAAATGTATGTATGTGGCAGCTATAGTTATGGATCTGTCGATAGCTTTTGACTGTCTACCACATGACATTATTTTAAGTAAATTATCTGCCTACGGTCTTTCTTCTAAATCAGAGAAATTACTTCAAAATTATCTTACAGATCGTAGGCAACAATTCAAACTTCAGGAAGTACTCATCAGTTGGGTTGACATCCAGAAAGGGGTACCCCAAGGCTCAACTATTTAATATTTTTTATAAATGACATATTCTATTTCATTGAACATGGTACCCTGTATAATTATGCTGATGATAATACTCTGTCATATCTGGGAACAGTATATCTAAAATTAATATATATGTTCCTGGTCATATGCTGACAACTATTTTTGAAAATTTAGTATGCACACTTGAAAGAGAAAGTGCTGTTTTAATTGACTGGTTCAGATTTAATTGTATGCAGGCAAATCCTGATCAATTCCAAGCCATTACAGTTGGAAATAAAACATTTGCAAAAAAGGCTGTTTAAATACTAGTATTCAGTCAGCAAAAATATCTTGTGATGAGATTGTCAAACTTTTAGGTATTGATATTGCATGACTATCAACCTAATTGTACCGGTAATCACCACACTAATTTTTTTGGACGTATTTTAAAGCATTTCAACAACTGAATGCATATATACTTCTAAAAATTAAAAAAAAAAAACCACCCTAAAACATATGAAATTGAGAATGGTAATGGGGAATGTGTTAAAGCGACAACATTCCGACCAAAGAGCGGAAACAGCCGAATGCCACCAATGGGTCTTAAATACAGCGAGAAAATCCCACACACGGATTGCCTGTTCGGTGCCTTTAAAATATCAATCAAAGAAAGAGAACTAAATCGTCCTTCATTGCACTTGATACTCGAATTACAAGTGTTCTTGCGATCAATGAAATATATAAACGATTCTGCCATATAATATAACGAAACCTCGTTTTCCAATTATAATTAACATCTTTATTAAAAAGAATAAAAATCGTATTCTGTAAGTGGTTTCAGAGTTATTGTGAAACACCCTATTCTATGGGCGGTCAGTTTCCCTATTGTGTACTTTCTATATTTCAAAATTCGAGCAGGCCCAGCATATAAGGAGTTAATTATGAGCCGGCACTGAGCTGGTCCATTATATTATGTGATAATATGGGTTTGAGATTGTTACATGATTATCTGCGGATCTATATTATTTTCTGCTAATATGAAAAAATAAAGATTTTAGGTTATTGAAATGAATACATTTTTATAAAAGAAGAAGATGCCAAAAAAAAAAAACAACCCTTAAATATATTTAGAATGATGAATGTTCACTTTGGGCCGGCACTCAGCTGGTTCATTATATGATATGGGTTTGAGATTATTACAGTCATGATTAGATTATTAGAGTCATGATTATCTGCGGATCTTTGATTTGCAATTTTACTCCAACCAAACAAAAATAAAAACTTTTTGTCAAGGATTTCTCAGCTGTTACGATAAGAATAATTTGTTATGCTGTTTGAAGCTATCTAATTTTAGTTGCAGTATGTAAGCAGTTGTGTAGTCTGTCGTATACCCAGTGAATATATATGATGGAGTAAATGTACATGAGACAATATTGATATCAATACATGGTAAAACACAAAATAATGAAATGTTGTTATTGCTGTCCTTCATCTTTCAAGTCACCACGAGGCATTCATCAATGAGCAATATTCCTCATAACTGTAGATCAAGTTGACCCTTTGCATCGGTTGGAACAGAATTCATTGTTAATTATCAAACAAAGCTACATATTCAATATTTAATGTTTGTTTGTTGATACTATAAAAATCCACCTAACCCGAATAGAAATGAAAACATTTTGTCTAGGATTTCTCAACCTTTACTGAGAGGAATGATTTGATATTTGTTTGGTTAAAGAGTTTTATATCTTTTGTCAAACGAAGTTGGGGAAGAGATATATTGGTTCATCTGTCCGTCACAAAGTTTATTCTTTCTTAGTGTGGAAGTATAAGCCGATAGTTCCTGAGATTTTGTTCATAGGTTCGTCTTGAATAACCAAGGGGTCCCCATAAACATAAGGTAATCTCGACCTACATTTCATATATGAGTGACAGATTAAAGTTTGCGTTAAAGTCCATATCTGAGATACAACTCGTGGAAAAAATATTGTGTCAGTAGATGCGTCTTTAATAGTCAGGAGAGTCATAAAACATAAGTCATCTTGACATGAAATTCATGGATGAGTAAATGAGACGACAGGCTGCGTTAATGTCCATATCTGAGATGAGGAATACAAATATTTTGTCAGTAGATGCAACTTTGATAGTCCAGAGTTAATTTCAAAATCAAGACTTGAAAAGGAATTAAATGATACTATATTCCATCAACTACACTAACATAATATTTGATTTCATCAACTGCACAATTTAGTAATATTTTATAGCATGATCATAACTAAACAGATTGTTTACATAAGCATTTTGCACTTTTTACACCAAAAAAAAAACAACTCCGTACTTCCGCCAATCCGGCCCAAATATTTGGTGCGTGCCCAAATTTACTCTCTTGTTTCTCTTAGTATATATGCAATACCTTTCGTAACCTATCATAACATTTATACAGGCGGATTGCTTATTACAACCCAGGGTTTCCTAGTGGTAACATTAATGTTGTTATTCCAACGAAAAATGTACGGACGCTATCATAAGTTTGGATGATCATAATTGATCAATGAAAAGTTTCAATTTTCGTAGCATCAATCTCGTTCTTTCCTTGATCGTGACGTACAACAGAGAATGCAACTTTTCATCGAACTGTACATGACATGATCAACATACGTTGAGCATAATCTGTAAAACCATATTGAACACACGATTTTTGTTGGGATTTGTTTTGCGGTTTTTTTAATAGTTTTTTTATAGTGGTGCTTGTGTTTCGATTTTATTTTTCAATTTTGTCATGTTCCGACGGAATCCAAATAGCATTTTGAAAAAGAGACCACCAACAAGGTAACGTTTGAAAGTGGTACGTGCGCTTACCCATATATGTAGTTCCGTAAGTGAATTCTGGTGTCAGTTTCATTTTAACTTAATATGATTTGTTATTGTCCATTTGGTCTTCTTCCTTTAAACTATTAAATTAACTTGGTTTCCTTTATTCTTTTTAACCTATGGAACTTTTAAATCGTAATATTAACAAAAGATGATGTTTCATCATTGAAACTTCCCGAGCCGTTACATGAAAATAAACTTAGTAAAAAATGCTAAATATTTCAGAAATAAAAACTCCCGAAATAGTGCAAGCAATGAGCTTTATATCATATTAGATACATGTGCATATGTCTCTGAATATATCAATGAAACAATTATAAGCTTTTCGTGTTATTACCTCAAATGTTAAAAAAACATCAAATCACTTCATGATATAAGTAAATTTATGTGTACATGTTATAATGACATTTTAAAACTACATTGTATTTGAATAACTCAGTGATCCTAAAATTAAATGAGTTGATTCAGCAGTGGTACAAATTTAGGTCTAGGAATACTAGTGCATTGTGTAACTTTCAATCTTTCTTAATTTAACTTTCCTTCTATAGATAGTATTCATAATTTGTACAATTCTTTGTGTATATTACATTAAAACGACATCCAATTCACTGATTGGAAACTTTAACATGATATGCAGGCCTAGTTGTCATTTAAATTATCGTTTATTGATATTAATGTAGTGAATATATAGGGAGTATTGAATTCGACATTTTTGTATATTTTTTTTTTTTTTGCAGTCAGGTTAATTAAACATGTAGTCTATGCTGATGATTTAATTAACTGTACTTTTATTAAAAAAAAAAAAAAAACGGAAATTTTGTTACCTTCGCGACAAGTTCTTTTTTTTTTTGTTAGAAAATTTGCTAAATAATTTGCGATACATTTTTAGTATTCTGATGAAAAGAGACAAACATGATTTTGTTTTGGCGCCCGAAAGACCTGATTATTTGTAAGGCTAATCAGCGGCATAAATGACGTCATTGAAAATCGGTTCTCACTGTGACGTGATATAGTATTGACGATTGTGTTTACACTCGAAAAGGACAAACACAATTATTAAAGGGTCTAAACTATTTAATTTTTTTGCAATATCCATATGCAGTTATTCATACTCGGACATGCAAAATTTCATTATTATCCATAAGATCATTTAAAAGGTCGTCCAAAAGGGTGTGTATGGAGCCTCCGAGGTTTACAAAATAGAGAAATCTATAATGGACCAAAACAATGTAAAGAATGGAGATAGATAGCAAAAAAACAAGTCAAAGAATACAGAAATGAAGAACCCCAATCCATACCCTCGCTAATGTAGTCAATGTACACACGCACCTGTTGCTGTTGACAGTTGCTAATTTCCGCGAAAATCTGACGTGTCCTGTGGATAACATTTTTGAAATTTCTCTTGACAACCAGAACAACATCCGGTATTAACAACAGATCCACCCAAAACGGTAGGCATAAATCACAAAACATGAGCATGCATACCTGTATGCCAAGTGATCAATTTTTATTACACATTTACTTTTTATCTTTGAAATAGAGGGACAACGGAATATCCTTTCGTTGTACTGAATGAACGGTTCCAGCTATAGACCTCTGTCAATCAAAGTAGAAAACCTGTGGCTGTGCTGGCCCTAGCTGCGGAACCGTAGCTCTTAGGTCCTTATGTTATTTTTTGACTATTTGCGGACCATACGGTTCCGCAGCTATGCTGGCCCTATACACTGTAGTCGTATATAGTATAAATAAGGGGATGTGGTATGACCACTGAGTGCCAATGAGACAAACTTTTCTCAATCCAAGTTTACTTTTTAAACAATGGTATGTCAAAGTACAGCCTTCAACACGAGCATTGGCTAACACCAAACAACAAGCTGGTTAAGGGCCCCAAAATAACGGTAGTGTAACACATTCAATACAGGAACACCCGCAAGGGGGGGGGGGGGGGGGGGAGGTTGATAGGTCGTGTGCCAAAAATATTTTATATAAAAATAAACCTTGTTGGTCTTCTTTTTATACTGAATATCTTATATTAAAATATATAAAAAAAGATGTGCACGGTATGATTGCAAATGAAACAACTCTCCACAACTCAAGAGACCAAATTGACACAGACATTAACAATTATAGGTCACCGTACGGCCTTCAACAATGAGCAATTTAAAGCCCATACCGCATACTCGCTGGTAGTCAGCTATAAAAGGCCCCAAAATGACAAAGTAAAACAATTCAAACGAGAAAACTAACGGCCTTATTTAATTTAAAAAATGAACGAAAAACAAATATGTAACACATTAAAAAACGACAACCACTGAATTACATGCATATTTACGTTTAATAACTGTACGTTGATTTTGGGTATTGTTAATGGTCAATTATATGATGTTACTATGCGTGTGGCATCAAGCTCAAACGACCGATTACATCTTCGCTATGAAAATAAGGATATGTATAGTATGACCTACCCAGATAAAATGAAATGGATGTTAACATATTTATAGGCATACACTGTTTAAATTATACATTACTTGCCGAACAGCGATGAAAAACTACGTGTTCTTTGTTGTTCCAGTATGACCTGATGATTAAAAGGCGTTGTAAGGGTAGTCCATTCAAGTGTGGTATACTTATTCGACACAGCTTTCATCGACAGATATATAATAAAATATTAAAAAAATATTTGTTCACTATATTAACTGTAGCCTGAGTCATGTGGAGGAAATTAAATTTATACTTCACAATTTTTAGAACAGTATTTATAAAGGACTAGCCGGCGACAAGGTGTCGGAGACTTAGTGCAATTAATCTGATCTAAGGCCACAATTAAAAAAAAATTGGTTTGCCCAAACCCTACCCAAAAGTTGAGACAGTGGGTAGGTAGGTAGGCATTTTCTTTTCTTTTTTTTTTTCAAAAAGAGAAATTGAAGTATCGGGTGTTTATTAGTCTTCATGCCTATCTGATTAAAAAAAAACTTCTTCAAATCAGGACAATAAAAGAATTTGAGTAGGCAGCTTTTTTCTGGGTAGGTAGCGTTTGGGCAAACAAACCTATTCTTTTTTTATGGCCTAATCTATTGGGGAAAAGAACGTCCGCATATGAAAAAAAATGTTTGAAATTAGTATTTGCTACATTTCCGCTGACATGCTATAACTAAAGAGAACAGACTTGTCGGCTCGAAACCCACTATAATATGTCTGCGTAGGGCGAAATGTCGGATCTTTACCGAGTTTGCATGATAAAATATGACTTGGCGTGTCGACCTACTACTTTAAATAATAAATTTTCAAATTTCAAATAAGCAACTTTCACATTCATATCATATTTGAATGTTATATCGTCCTAAATTTGCATGTACTATTTGCTGCTGGATGTATATCAAATAGTCATTCATCAACCAGCCTAAGCATTGCTTAATGATATAAGTTTGTTTAAAATGTTTAAAGGGTCTAATGTTTATATAAAAAAAAGGTGGTTTTTAACTCTTACCCAATTTATGTGTACCCCAAATGATTGTTCATCATATTGACCAACTGTGCTCGGTACAGCAGTAGCTATGTTCGTGTAATATAAGTACATCAGGTTGTTCAAAAATTAACCAAACTTATCAAATACCTTTGTAGGACAAGAGAAATCTGAGAACAAATTTATCAATGAAAATGGACGATATAAAAACATACCAAGAAAAAGAAGATGAAAATCATACTCATAGCACAGATATTTGTTTTGATACATCTGTCCTTGAAAATGGTATTTTTACCAACGACAACCCTGTATACACATGTACATGTTCGTACTGTGATTTTTGTCCAAACATATTTGAGAATAAAGATAATTTGTATGGGCATGTGTTGATCAACCATGGTAATGAACTTAAACGATTAGTCCTAGATTCTAAAATTGAATTGGCGCTACAATACCCTTGTTGCAATTGTGGTGAAATGTTTGCCACTATAGCTGGTAGAGACTGGCATATAAGATGGACTCATGTCCCATTAGTAACTTGTAATTATTGTTATACAAAGTGCACATCTGAATACGGATTGATAAATCACATTGACAAATATCATAAGGACATACCGAAAAGGAAAAACAAAGCTGATAACAACAGAGTGATGTCTTGTCACTATTGTGGAATTCAATTTACCTCTTTATTAAAAGTGAAAAATCATATACAAGAGACTCATACTGAAAGTTTATTACAATGTTATTATTGTGACAAAAAAGTCAATAACCTAGGAGCGTTATACGTACATATAAAAAATAAGCATA
This sequence comes from Mytilus galloprovincialis, assembly GCF_965363235.1. Lineage (NCBI taxonomy): Eukaryota > Metazoa > Mollusca > Bivalvia > Mytilida > Mytilidae > Mytilus > Mytilus galloprovincialis. Next base: position 34,727,369 of record NC_134844.1, on the reverse strand, counting down.
CAGATCACATTAATGATTTGAAAATTATAAGACTGAAGATTAAGGAGCACATGAGAATGTCGTCTGGTGCTACTTCTTCAAACAGTCATACTAATATGTCTACAACCAATTGCAACTATCAGGATGGCAGTAACATTGATGGCAATAATAACACTGTGACTCTACCATGTCAGTCATGTGAGTTTTGTGAAAGGAAATTCCACACAGATGATTTATTGTATAGTCATATGTTTAGCAGACACCAAGACAAGGTTAGACGTTTGTTCTTGGAGTCGAATGAAAAACTAAAAATACAATATATCACACAGCAAGGATTAGAAAAATATATTCACCACCCGAACTGTATTTATTTGAAGTTAAGCATTATTGATGAACCGCAGTGGGGAACAGTAGATTTTAACCTTCCATCATGTCAATATTGTGGAGAAAGTTTTGTGTCATTGCATGAACTACAAATTCACACGTGTATTCAAAAGAAGTATATAAAGACAGAACATCAGGAATCATGCAGTAACGAAACATTCCCAAGCACATGGGGACTGAAATCTCATGATGAAATATTAGAAAAGGATGGCTGTAAGAATATGAATATTTCACCCAAAATAGAAGGTGGAGATGGCTGCCATAGAATGCTGATAAAAGAAGAACCACCCGAGTGCTTCCTTCAATACCATATAGATAATCATACACACAATAAGTAATATTAAGTCAGCTTTAAATTTAAAGAAACAGTTTCTGAGTGAGTCATATGTATTTAACAGTATATTATATTATTTAAGAGCAAGATATATATAAATTGATTAATTGTTCGTTGCTTCACGTCCTGACACGTCCGTCCAGTGGCAAATATTTCATGCATGCTCAGAACAAGAGCAAGATAGAGTAGGATCATCAACAGTAATAGCTAACAATAGATAAGGGACGACATCAAAAGTTCAATGAAGGATAAAAAAAAATTAAATCACATAGTTTTTTCACTGACCCCCCACCCACGTCTTTATTAAGTTGGGAAAAATTGATTGACCCATATAGATATATGTAAAAACCACATCTTGCAGCAGTTCACCCCCCCCCCCCCCCCCCCAAAAAAAAAAAAAAAAAAAAAAACAACAACAAAAAACTATTTAAGTTTGTTATCTTACATTGATCTTTTGATGTCGTCCTTAAGTGATCCAAGAATTTGACTAGTAAAAAAATGTATTCATCGAGGGACCAAACAATAATAAACATATGCAGCAAATCGTCATTGTTTAACGTCATGATAGCTGAATATATTTTAAATATTTGATTTTTTTTTATTAAGTTTCGTTTAATTATTTTGACAGCCAATGAAAATCCAAACGGCAGCAAACGACAACCATAAAAATACAAGCTTCTGTCTTGGGACAATCACATTCAGAATGTATTGGGAAAACATGTTATATATCTTCTTCCCATATATAAGTGAAACACAGACTGACAATGCAATGGCAAAAAACTAAAAACAACCAATATGACAAACAACAGTTTGTAAAACTTAACATACATGATTAATGCAAATGTGTGTGTTTTTTTTTATCAGAACTGAATTTTTCGAGAGTACAAGTACAAGTAAAAAGATTTCTAAAATGACAACAGAGCAGAGTGAAGACGTCACAGATCGGAGGTCCCCGGTAAATGTTTAGCAGTAAAGACAGAAATAAATGATTTTAGGATATAAATTTCAAAGTAACCTTGAAATTGTCAAGTAATATATGACAAAGATGGATTAATGGGTAACATCGAAAATTATCATAAACAAAGACAAAGATTGCAAACTGAAAGAATGATCGTTTATTTTAAACTTTGACCACCAAAATTAAATGAGATGTTTATGTATTAATTTTTTAAATGTCTAATATGCACTTTTCTTCAGGACAACATCAAAGGTAAACCCTGCAGCCCTCAAAGTTTTCAATATTCTCAAATGCATTATTTTAAAACACCAAATTTTGTATACGTACAATTATACCTAATTATGAATTAAATATTTGAATATGTCAATTGTCATTATACGTAAGAGTACATAACATAACAGTTAAAACACCAAGGTATTTCAATTGCTAGTTTCGATTTAGGTTTAATTTTCAGAATTTAACATTGAAAAGTCACAAACAAATAATGATGTACTTCAAATTAAAAAAAAATTGAAAGACACTTTATTTCTCAAGACGCCATCAGGGACATGTGAATATAAACAGTAATCGCAACAATAACATATAACGTGACGGTACTAGTGGAAGATATTATGGACATAATTGTGCAAATCGTGATACAAGCATGAAATTTGGTACATGGCTACACTTAATGATAATTAAAAAAATTCAGCTGCTGGCCATAAAAAAAAATCATTTTTTCAAGATGGCCACCGCTCATTTTGCAAATGGCGTCATATCCAATTGGTTCCATTTCGTAAATTTTTTGAAAGCTGTGTAATAGGTGATCATAGGTATAATCCAAAGTAAGTTTTGATAAAACTTAATAACAATTCCTAAAGTACGAAAAATCAATACCTAAATGAAGAAAAAAAGTTACTTCCGGTCCCAAAATGGTGGAAAAACGTGGAAAATCAATTTTATCATTTCTTTCAAGTTAACAGGAGATATCACTGTTTTTGTTAAGTTCAAATGCATATATAGTTTGTTTAGAAATACAGGTTGCGTATCTTATAATTATCTGACAGTGACCAATACACAAACCTGTACACGAAAGGCCAGAACGTTAGCATTTACAGTTACCAACACAGCTGAATTTCTTGCATCTGCATTTCAAAAAATTATGACACGAGGATCAGCCTTCACCAAAGAAGTCCATTTTTGTTTCCAATAGTCATTGTTTTTTTCATCAACTCAACTCCTGTGTTCATGACTTGGTACATGAACCTGCTGAATGCATTAATCTGGACGAGCCCAAACATGTCCACTTTGATATGCTTCTATGTTGTTGTAAAATCGTTTGCAAGGAAGCACCGGCCTTATGATGCTATTCCGCCTACCACAGGTAATGATAATGATTTTGTGGTAGGCGGGATAGCATCAGAAGGCCGCTGCTTCCTTTAAAACGATTTTAATCGTGCCTCCTTAACAGCAAACGGTGATGTTTTCGTACATGAAACAAACAATTATTTCTATGATGTCCATGTCTGTGTCTTCATACAAAATCGGGCAAAAACGTCCGTTACATCTGAGAATACTTCCAATGTCTGCCAAGCTAACCCCGTCACTTTCTGGTGAAATACTGACACAATGTCATACATACTTAATGCATGTAAGAAAGGAAAAGCTGCTACACGATGAACAAACGCATGAAATGTACAGGAAGCCATCGAAAGCGTTTATTCCTAAAAAAACGTATCCGCAATTTGTCCACACCTAATCTTGCGAGTACTGCAATTCCAGATGCTACTATATTCTATGTCAGTTCTACTTAAAATTACTTTTAACGACCATTTACAGCAGCATGCTTCTCATGGACAATCATTCGTGCATTTTCATGGTTACAATGGGATATCTAGGAAGTATTCTTATTGAAAAATTTGCAAAGAATATTATCACCTTGAGTAGCATAAACATTTTCTTTGGTCTCTAAAGAAGCAATTCTGTCGGCAAGAAACTTCAAAATTCCGTTTTGTTGTCATCTTCACAGAGAAAACTACACCAAATCCTTGACGTTCTACCAGAACCAACAACTTTCCGTCTAGCACCAGTACTTTGCCCTTTGTTTTCATCCTAGCCATTAAATAATAAATTAGTAAACATCAAATCGATGTATACTCTTGGATACTTATAGAAGGACGATTTTATGTAAGGCAGTATGCTATCATTTGCATAATCATCAAATATGTTTGCTCCAAGTGGTGGCAATAAATTAACCATTGCTGCCCACCAACGATAAATTCGTCAGAATTTGGATCAGTTGATGGCAAATCGCAGAATGTTTAAAGTATACCCATTTGCTGCGATTTAATACCACATCCTGACACAAAGACGGAGGAGCAGTTTGGTTTTCATGGCTAAAGAAGAAATGGAAAGTCTAGAAAAGAGATCGCAATCAGTGTTGAGGTTCTCTAGCTTTGGTTTTTTGGCAAAGAAGTTTTACGTTTCATTTAAAGGCTTTTATATAGAAACGTTCTTTTTCATCTATTTAAAAAAAAAAAGCAGATTTTCCTTCGTTTCGTATTTGATTCAAAAGATCGTACTGTTTGGACCAAATATCTTTGAGTTTATATACATATTTTACCTACTACTATGAATCAACAATTTCCTTGAAAGGGTAAATTTTGCATAAATCTGAGAACTCTTTTTGAAATGGATTTCTAAACTCGTTCATCCTTTTAGAAGCCCTTTAAAGTTTTCGGAGAAATCCTTTTGTGTTTTCGTAGAGTCTTCATGACGTCGTTCGTTTGTTGTAGAATGACTCAAACCCCTAAATCTTTCAAATTTATCTACCAGTCTACTGACTTCTGGTCCATCTACCATCCATCGTCTCGAAGGGATATGCGATTAAACGTACCAACATCGCCGTTCACGACTCATTATTCTGTGTTTGTGCCTGATGAATTGTAATATAAGAAATCAACTTGCTGGTCTTACGTACTGTAAAAATTACCATTTGCAAATTCCATTGGCACCCATGGGTGATGTTTGTGAAGGGAAGCCATATATTTGAAATTAATCGGTAACCATCGAGGTTAATTTACACAATCAAGACCAATATTGGTATCATGCTTGACATGAACTGTTTGTAAAGGATTATATCTGACTCATGAAATAAGCGTACTACTGAAGGCACATAAACTTCTCAATTCATAATTGGTCGCCAGAAATGCAACTGTGGTCGATATGACTCTCTTTCCTTACACCCGTTGATCAAATACTTGAACGTCAGAGTCATGAACTATATTTTCTGTGTTTACGCTTTCATAACGGCTGGCATTATCAATTCAAGCAAACCACATGCAGTTATCTGATGCGCGTGTCTATTTCTAATTACATTTCAATATACATGAAAAGCATCTGCCATTCTAGGTGTTGCAATATTGGTTTCAGTGAGGGCACATGTCCATCCACTGTCACGCAATATATAACTCAGAATTTTAAAACAAGCCATTTTAATATACAATCCACCAAACATGACAATAAACTTATGTTCTCCGTACAAATCTGGCCATTCCAACTGAAATTGCTTAGCCAATACCAAAGGGTTTATCTGCAGCTATAATTGTTGTTTGTCCGATATTTAGAAAGTAAACCACCTTTTTCACCTTATCCATCGAATGCTTGATCATTGCAACTGAAAGGGCGTGTTTTCAAACAGTGACATCAAAGAAGTTACACTTTATACTCAAACAGAAGAGTCTAGATGCTTAGAGGAATGAATGACGACAAAGATATGTTTAAAAAATTCAAATCCCCATCTGTTAGATGAACTACGATTTCCATCATTGTACCCTTGTAGTGCGTGTAATTTGTTCTTTATTAATAAATAGTTTGCGCATGCGCGAAATTGTTAAACGCATATGTATCATTACCTTGAAGATTGTCATCAAACAAATTCAAAAGATCATTAAAAGTTCAAAAGCGCAAAGCATTTAATAAATAGTTCAAATGTTTGTGTGTGAATTTTGTAACATTGTCACGCATGCGCAAACCCAGAACATGTCAAATATTCATTTCTAGTATATACGTCACATGTAAAGAAGGTATCCACCAAACCTGATTATATGATTTACTCAAAGAAGGTCAAAGAAAACGTTTTCCACAAAAATAAGTATTTCACTCTGAAAAAAACAGCCATTTAAGAAAAGGTGGTGGCCATCTTGAAAAAAAAATAAATTTTCTTATGGCCAGCAGCTTTTTCTTAAAAAGTTTATAATAATGATGCTTCGTGCTAATTTTCATGCTTGTATCATCCTTTGCACAATTCCCTTGACTTTACTTGCTAATATCTTCCACTATACCCAATTACACCAATTTTGACAGTTTTTCACCTACGTTTAGTTATGATTGAGAAAAATATTCCAGTCTGTGTTTATTTTGTAGATTAGTATGATAATTATTTTCATTATTTGCACACATTTAACATTGAATTCATAATATATCATAGAAAAATTCGTTTGAAACTACCTCGAAACCACCCACGATTCTATAAATGAGGGTTATCCAAAATCACAGTTGAATCCATGCTTAAATTCGCATACGTAAAAACCAAATAACTAAGATTTTGTCAAATATTTAGAACAATTATAGATATTAGTTTTAAAGATGTTTGTGGCATACTTCATTTGCTCATTTTTATAAGTTAACTTTTTGTGGACGTCGTATGGCGACGTTTCCGTAGAGTTTACTTTTCCCTGAATACTTTATTATACCCCACACAACGAAGTTTTTGACCCGTCTGTCCGTTCGTCAGTCCTGTTTCTTGTCATCGCAACTCCTCTCAAACCACACAACAGAATTGCACGAAACCTTTTTAGATAAAAAGGACATACTATGTAGTAGGAAATTACGATTCAATTTTTTTCTAGGAGTTACGCCCCTTTGAACTTATTTGCTTCAATGTACTACTGCAACAGTTTGTCATCTCAACTCCTCTGCAACCACACAACAGAATTTCATGAAACTTTGTAGATAATTAGGACATACTATGTAGATGTGCATATCGACAGGAAATTACGATTCAATTTTTTTCTAGGAGTTACGCCCCTTTGAACTTAATTGCTTTAAGGTGCTACTTCAACAGTTTGTCATCTCAACTCCTCTGAAACCACACAACAGAATTTCATGAAACTTTGTAGATAATAAGGACATACTACGAAGATGTGCATATCGACAGAAAATTACGATTCACAACATTGAAAACTAAAGAATAATCAACACGAACCACACCAAAACTAGGGGTGATCTCAGGTGCTCCGGAAGGGTAAGCAGGTTCTGCTCCACATGTGACACCCGTCGTGTTGCTCATGTTATAACAATTTCGTTAACAAGTCTAATTCGTTAGGTTACATTCATTAAAGGGAAGGGGATTGTAGTTACTACGTAAGGAATATATTCGATATCATGTGTGAAACAGTTATTCCATATGGACTTTCCGAATTGATTTTCCTCTAAGTTCAGTATTTTTGTGATTTTACTTTTTATTCCATAACGGTATTGCTCATGTTAGTACACATCCGGTAATAAGTATTAATCGGTAGGTCACTTTCGTGAAAAAGAAGCGGGATAGTAGTTACGTTATCAGGAACATATCTGCTATCATTTGTAAGACGGATTTTGCATAATGGCCAATCAACTCGTGATGGCGTCCGTAAAAGTTACGAAAGGATGGTTTGGAACTCTTGGTTTAATAGCTTCCTTGTGAGTAGTAACCGTCTATCAAGAAAATCATGATAGGAAATACAAGCACTGGAATCAATTGGGAGATGTATACTCCGTATTCAGGTGCTGCTGGAATGTTGCAACTTAGAAATGGGACTTTTTTTTCACAATTGGAAAGCTGAAACCATCTCTTTTGTCGTAAAGTTTTGTTTTCCACCGACTCTCATTGTCCATTTCTAGATGTAAGTCAAGATATGAGACCGACTTAGCTTTATCTCGTGTATCCTTTATCTCTAGCTCGACAGGATAGATACGTTCAATATAGTCACCAAAATTTGAGAATTATTTAGTGGAAGAACATCATCTATATAGCGGAAAGTATAGTTAAAGGATATTGCTAACTTCGTATTTTTCTTCCTAAGAAGTAACTGTATGAAGTCAGCCTCAAAATAATAAAGAAACAAGTCGGCAAGAAGAGGGTCTCATTTAGTTCCCATTGGAATGCCGACAGTCTGTTGAAAAACCCGTCCTCCAAACGTAACAAATATGTTGTCAATTAAAAAATCAAGCATCTTGATAATGTCATTTTCTGAGAATTTTTTGTTTGAATCAGAGTGATCCTTTACAAAAAAGGATTTATCCCTCCTTAAGACAAGATAGTTGTATCTACGTTGGCCATTCTTTTTTATAAAACAAAGCAATACCAACTCTTTCAATTTGAGTTCTTTTAGTTTGGTATGTGGAATACTTGTGTAAAGTGTAGAAAAGTCAAATGTGTTAATACTATTGCAAGATGAAAGAGAGTTAGATTGTTTGTACTCTAAAAGACTTCGGAATTTTTTAGTATCCACATCTGATTCACGCCACCTCTAGAATGGGCAGTTTTACAATAAATTTGAATCCCGGCTTTGATTGCTGATAAAATAGATGTTTATCATTAAGAAAGAGGTTTCGTGGAGCACTTGGAAGACCTAGTAATTTACCGTTGTTTGTAAGGACATTTATGTAATCTAGGTATCCAATACAATGATGGAAGATCCAGTTCTTCATCTTTGGTTGAAATTCCAAAGGAACAGACCTATGCATATCCAGGATTTTCTCTTTGGTACGTGTCGTGAGGGTATAAGTTGAGTTTCAAAGTGAATTGTCAATACCTAATTCGTTTATCAAGCAGTTAATCTAATGAGTTTTACATACAAAAACGATGTTGTTTGTGGCTTTATCTGCGGAGACAAAAACATATTTGTCATGGAGTTAGGATAAGTGTTATTTGTGCGACATTTGGTCTTTTAGATTGACGTAGCATAGGCATTGATAGACCCATTCAGGGAAATCTTATTTGGTAGTCGGTGTTGGTGGTAGTTGTCTTTCAGGGTTATAACTTAGTCAGACGGTTTATTTTCTCGTTATAACAATTTTCTCACATTTTGTCATGTCGCCCCATTTCATACCTTTCTATACGGTATAGATGTAGCCCATTGCTGAATGCTCTATAGTGATTTAAAGTTGATTAACAGCCATGTCATCTAGACCCTTGCTGCTAGTTGTTCCATTGGCAATGATTCTACATCTCAATATTCTTATATGTTTATATTTCTGCTGCAGATGCTCATCATATAACTAAATAAATCTCAATAAGTCTATTGTTCTTCTATTTTGAAAAGAATTGTAAAACAATGTTTTTTACATAACTTGTTTTCTTTATAATTATCCCGTGAAAATGGCTGATTGCCCTATAACCATGTTTTACAATTAGATGCACAAGATGATCAAATTTCATACATTCATTAAGGTACACGTCGAGGGGGGAAAAAAACTGGGAAACTCGCCTGAACTCAAAAAGGAGCGAGAGCCGATGCATCTTATTTTTAAAATAACACTATTTGATAAGAAGATGCAGTCGATAAAACCCATTTCGAACGAAGACAAAAATCAGAGTGTTCCCATTACAAATTAGTCTTCCGTGATATATTATCATGCTCATTTGAATAAAAACACTATAAACTAAAAAGCTTTATAATTTGGATGTCTGATATTTTTAGCTTTATGATATGGCTACAAAGTAGAAGTTTTCGACATTTGTATGTCAGCTTGCGTGGGTGAGTGGTATTAGAAAATCAATGACAATAGAATATTATGGTTTACTTTAAACATATTTTATTTGCTTAAATGTGCAAAAGTTACGAGACACAATTTAATCAAACTTATATAGTCTTCTCCCAATATTATGATTGTTGAGGGAAGCAACCGAAAATTAGAATCGTTCAAAGGACATTCGTTTATTTTTAGATATGTTACTTACCTATGGGGAAATTAACCATTGGATATATTATATTAAACATCCTAAAGTTTGTATTATATAAATAGGTCAGATAAATACATTTCTCTGTATATAGATATCGTAAAATATCAGTCGCTCTTTAGCTCGATCGCTACCCTACTCGCCAATAACTAAAGTTCACATTGTGGCACTTGGCTGTTATTTTACGATATTAATGTTCTGAGAATCATGCCGTTCGTGGTTGATATACAAATGTTTATACCTTTTTAAATTAAATCCAATTGTTTCCAACAGATAATGCCTTCACAAAATATAAACCTGAAAACGTACTCAAATGGAACATAACCCCTTAAATACGGTAGGTATTATAACTCAAGAAGAGCATTGGTATATCTTATTTATCTATCAAACACAAGCACTTAAATATCATAGGCAGCTCAACATTATATATATATTATTAAAAAAAATCAAAATGTAAGAGTAAGATTTGTCACATAATGATATTTTCATATTTGTTTAATAACACAGTATTTTTTACATTATATCTTTCATTTTTAGATACATTTAATTGTTTAATCATATTTATATGGTTTTATCAAAACTCTAAAATTGATCTTTCGCATAAGAATGCACCATAGTTGTGACTCCATAGATCTTGCCATGCATAATTATCAATTTTCTTCATGGCGACGACTTCTAAGGCACGAGAGGTTCCAGCATCGGGCTGTAGAGGATGCCAATTGAAATAAGTCATAATCGACCCATTGTTGTAGTACCAATTTTCCTCATTTGTATAATGATATCCTTGGAAAAAAATCCAAATAGTCTGTTTAAATTCAAAGTGATCTGTAAAATTAAAACATATAATATCCTGAAATTCATATGCACCATTATTTCTGGGTTCTTTTTAGTGGTCTTTCTATATTTAAAACTCCATGGGAATATTATTTTATGTTGTATTTACGCCATATTAGTTTAAATATATTTATTTATAGTGGATTGGGAAACAAGTTTTGCAACTTATATTAATCCCTTTCCACTTTGCAGGTGCGAGTGCTGCCTTGTAGCGACATAAACCTACTCTTTTTCGAAATCTACAAGGGTGTTTTTTACGTGCAAGAGATATGGCTCTCTCTTAACACGGGTCAGCCATTTATCGTCCTCTTCCGACGGACTATCATCGTTTCCTCAAGACCATACTCGCAAATGGTGTCAAGGGAGAGCAGAAAATTCAGTTCCTGACATTTTCATCTCAGAACGGGAATCGAACCAGGAACCTTTGTGTTAGTAGTCCGATGCACTAACCACTACACCACGGCTCTCTATTAGATTTAAATAACGAGAGTATCTACGATAGAAATCTAAGTAAGCAACCGCATTTTTTGAGAAAAAAAACCATTACTATCATCATGATTATGATCAGGAGACTTTTCAATTCCGGCATCGGTTCGGGAGATGTTACTATCAGTAGTTATACTGAAGAGGTAAGCAGATGATAATTTCTGTACACTTCGTGTATTGCGCTTAATGTCCCTTCTTAATTCCTACGAAAAGGTAACACCTCCCGAAAAGAAAGCTAATTCTTTCCCAGCTATATAGTTAGGGAATTGGCATCGGCGACTGCGCAATGTTAGAAGTGTTGTCGTATGGAGCGAAAAGTACACACCTCAGGTTTCCGGGTGAGATCGAAAATAACAAGTAAGTCAAGGTTACGTAGTAATTAACAGTTTCAATTGTTTTAGGGTCGTTGATTTGCAATGTTCACCCTGTTACACTTCAACATATGAAGAGCATTTTGCAATCAATTACATTTTTTCTGCAGCTTCAGATAATATAGGCCTGGATTCAACATGCATTTTATGATTTTGTCTTTTTCACAAAGGTGGGTCAACAAATTACTTTCAATTTTGTCTTCGTCTATTTTTGAATGCAGAAATTATTTTTTATTGGTACATGAATATCTATTATTTAAGCAAAGGTACTCTCGCTACTACTTCAAATAAAGTGGTTGCAAATGTCACACATTTACGCCACTTGTTGAGGTTTTTAATCAACACACATGTCAGTTTACATGGTAAAGTGGTGCTTTTGATACACAATCAAGAATTTTTATCTCACAACATTTAATATTGGAACAAAGAATATATAATTCATACATCTATTATGTACGGAATTATTTATCTATTAAGCGTATTAGAGCCACACAACTTTTAATATTAATATTTCTTCTTATGTTTGCGTTATAAACGCAAACCTTTGCGAAATAAAGCAAACCTTTGCGTTATAACGCAAACCGTTGCGATATAACGCAAACCTTTGCGTTACAACGCAAACCTTTGCGATATAACGCAAAACCTTGATTTCAATAATTCATTAAGTTTTGTATATATATGTCCGTCTGTCATTGATTTCGGTTGTGATTTATACTAATCGTCTAGTAGATAAAAAAAAGAACCATAAATAAAAGGCCAAATCATTATAATAAATATGCATTGGAATAAGGGAATACTTGAAGAATTCAGAATGATTTGTGTCTTAATAACTTTTGTCCATCATTCACGACTGTTAGGAATACCAAATATTTTTGATAAGGGTGAGAACAAAATATATCGCTTTATATTTCAAATTTGCAGACAAAATACTTGACATACGATTTAAGAATTCCCTTAAACTATTGAAAATTTGACGCATGCATTTACGAATCATCAACAATTTCTCAACCCGGTCATAATAGCTTAAGGCAAATTTGGCAAAACTTTAATATTTGTTTATTTTGAATTCTAATGTATTTGAATCGAGCGACATATAATTATACTAAACCCGGGTCTGGCGTATCAAATCATAAACTTGGAATCTTTGCTGATTATGCCATACAAATTGGCAACAGTAGTTTTGTCATAACGAAAAGTGTTACCTCTGGACATTACAACCGATAAACAGTCAAACTCATAACTTTTTAATGATGGCTTTTAAAGTGTCATGTTTAAAGTTTATCAAAAAGAAAACTAGAAGCTAAAATGTATGAAAAAAAGATGTTTGGATTAATTTGAGTAGTAAAAAGATTTCTAAAATGACAACAGAGCAGAGTGAAGACGTCACAGATCGGAGGTCCCCGGTAAATGTTTAGCAGTAAAGACAGAAATAAATGATTTTAGGATATAAATTTCAAAGTAACCTTGAAATTGTCAAGTAATATATGACAAAGATGGATTAATGGGTAACATCGAAAATTATCATAAACAAAGACAAAGATTGCAAACTGAAAGAATGATCGTTTATTTTAAACTTTGACCACCAAAATTAAATGAGATGTTTATGTATTAATTTTTTAAATGTCTAATATGCACTTTTCTTCAGGACAACATCAAAGGTAAACCCTGCAGCCCTCAAAGTTTTCAATATTCTCAAATGCATTATTTTAAAACACCAAATTTTGTATACGTACAATTATACCTAATTATGAATTAAATATTTGAATATGTCAATTGTCATTATACGTAAGAGTACATAACATAACAGTTAAAACACCAAGGTATTTCAATTGCTAGTTTCGATTTAGGTTTAATTTTCAGAATTTAACATTGAAAAGTCACAAACAAATAATGATGTACTTCAAATTAAAAAAAAATTGAAAGACACTTTATTTCTCAAGACGCCATCAGGGACATGTGAATATAAACAGTAATCGCAACAATAACATATAACGTGACGGTACTAGTGGAAGATATTATGGACATAATTGTGCAAATCGTGATACAAGCATGAAATTTGGTACATGGCTACACTTAATGATAATTAAAAAAATTCAGCTGCTGGCCATAAAAAAAAATCATTTTTTCAAGATGGCCACCGCTCATTTTGCAAATGGCGTCATATCCAATTGGTTCCATTTCGTAAATTTTTTGAAAGCTGTGTAATAGGTGATCATAGGTATAATCCAAAGTAAGTTTTGATAAAACTTAATAACAATTCCTAAAGTACGAAAAATCAATACCTAAATGAAGAAAAAAAGTTACTTCCGGTCCCAAAATGGTGGAAAAACGTGGAAAATCAATTTTATCATTTCTTTCAAGTTAACAGGAGATATCACTGTTTTTGTTAAGTTCAAATGCATATATAGTTTGTTTAGAAATACAGGTTGCGTATCTTATAATTATCTGACAGTGACCAATACACAAACCTGTACACGAAAGGCCAGAACGTTAGCATTTACAGTTACCAACACAGCTGAATTTCTTGCATCTGCATTTCAAAAAATTATGACACGAGGATCAGCCTTCACCAAAGAAGTCCATTTTTGTTTCCAATAGTCATTGTTTTTTTCATCAACTCAACTCCTGTGTTCATGACTTGGTACATGAACCTGCTGAATGCATTAATCTGGACGAGCCCAAACATGTCCACTTTGATATGCTTCTATGTTGTTGTAAAATCGTTTGCAAGGAAGCACCGGCCTTATGATGCTATTCCGCCTACCACAGGTAATGATAATGATTTTGTGGTAGGCGGGATAGCATCAGAAGGCCGCTGCTTCCTTTAAAACGATTTTAATCGTGCCTCCTTAACAGCAAACGGTGATGTTTTCGTACATGAAACAAACAATTATTTCTATGA